>NC_051066.1:70373554-70703880 GCF_004664715.2 Peromyscus leucopus
GACAATTTGGAGGAAGGAAGGGGACCAGTGTTGGGGAACAAGAAAGGTCAAAGAGTGTGACTGTAAGCAAATGCATATTATGTGCATATGTAAACATGGTGCATTATTTTGAACGCTAATAAAGAATAAGTAGGGTGAATGATTTTCTAGCTTGACAGAATGTAGTGCAGTTTGACATCTGAGAGCATCTGTCCAACTCAGGCTGCTGGCTTCAAACATGAGCTACTTTACTCCCTGCAAGTTTTGTTTTGAGTGTATTACTTTCTTCCACTGCAACTAGTAGGCAATTGAAGCCCTGACTTCCTGGGTTGTTTGGAAGAATCAATGAATTAATAGATGTAGTGTTTTGGAATAGGACTCAGGCCAGAGGGAGCAGTCAGTGAGGGTTATTTCCAATAATTATTACTAACATATCTTCTTTAGGGCTTTGGTATTTCTGAGTATTGGATGTAATTCACATTTTAATGCCAGCATGACTTCTTACATTCTACTTCATGCTCTTCAGTGGCATTTTCATATCAGTTTTCTGCTTTGTCCTTGCAGTAACCTGTCAGCTAGCTAAAACAGAAATAATTATCTCCACCTCTATTATAGTAATTATTTAACTCTACAGCACTTCCGTCTGCCTCCTCTTACCAGATGGAAGCCTCCCATGAGTGTAGTGTTTAAGCTTGGAATAGTTACCTGGGGGTAATAGCTACCTAAGTAATAGCAGTTTAATCATAATGACATCCATTATCGAGGAAAAAGTTCCAAGGTAGCAGCTAGTGACTGGATGATATTGTTGAAGATCTATTAGCATTTTCATAGTCACAAATGGATTGATTCATCTTCCTTGTGCATTTGTAACCTTATGCTCACAAGATGACTGCCACAGTTCCAGACAATGCGTCTCCCACAGCCTCTGAATAGGAAGAATGTGAGCAGTTATGCCAGAAGCACATCAGATGTTCTCTGTGTCTTACTGACCACAACTGAGCTGGAAAGAGAGTATTTGGCAGAGGAAAAGGAAATGTTCCCAGTTGATTCAGTGAAATCAGTATTTATTTTGTACATCTGGACATGTTAAAGTATGATCAGAACAAGTAGAGGTGTGTGTGTGTGTGTGTGTGTGTGTGTGTGTGTGTGTGTGTGTGAAATCTGAAAAACTTTGGGAATAATCTATAAGAAAAAAATTAGTAATGTTGTTTATGGGTAGAAATTGTGCCTTAGTCTTTTAAAATCATCAGAGCTTCACACACACACACACACACACACACACACACACACACACACACACAAACAATTTTTAAAATGAACGAAACTCTCTTTGATAGATAAACTTAGGCATAGAAAAAGAAAAAAAAAAAAGTATGATTTACCCAAGGTCTCACTGCTAGTTAGAAGATAAATGGACCTGAACTAATCTGTGTTACACTCCGGTGTAAGCTGAAGTTTTCCTGTGACCTGTCTGGTCCTCAGCCTCTCAGACTCAAGTCAACACACAGAGGCTTATATTAATTAAAATTGTTTGGCCATTAGCTCAGGCCTACCACTGACTAGCTCTTACACTTAAACTCAGCCCATTTCTGTTAATCTATATGTTGCCACAAGTTCCATGGCTTTACCTGTGTGCCATTACATGCTGTTCCCTGGACAGCAGACTGGAGTCTCCTGACTCAGTCTTCCTCTTCCTAGAATTCTCCTTGTCTGCTTATCCCACCTATACTTCCTGCCTGGTTACTGACCAATCAGCATTTTATTTATTAACCAATCAGAGCAATACATATTCACAGCATACAGAACATCCCACAGCACCTCTCCTTTTCTGTCTAATCAAAAAGGAAGGTTTTAACTTTAACATAGCAAAATTACATATAACAAAACAGTTATCAAGCAAGAATTACACTTGCAATATCTAGTCTATTTGTATTACACTAGGATAGTGACTATATATCCTAGTTTACAAAGATAGGATAGATAATTTTTTTTTAAATTTTGCATTACAATAGGGGTTAGGGTTAGGATATGCCATATTCTGTAGCTTCTGAAGTGCTAGAAGATTGTCTACCT
Source organism: Peromyscus leucopus (assembly GCF_004664715.2). Taxonomy (NCBI): domain Eukaryota; kingdom Metazoa; phylum Chordata; class Mammalia; order Rodentia; family Cricetidae; genus Peromyscus; species Peromyscus leucopus. Next base: position 70,375,607 of record NC_051066.1, read on the forward strand.
AATTGAATTATATCTATGTATACCTAGAAAACTTAACATGACTATAAGTTTGACTATTATAGAAGACTAATTATTAATCTGTAATTAATGCTAACCCTAACCCCTATTGTGAATATTATATCCTAATTAACACAAAATTAAAGAAAATATTCTATCTATCCTATATTTGTGAGTCTAAAGTTTCATATCTAATTTATCTTTTATCACAACCAAGGACAATTATAATTATAACTATCTAGTCTTCAACTACATCAAAGACTTCAGAAGGATACAGTATTACATAAATAAACAGGAAGAGCATTGTAAGCAACTTCCAAAAATCTTGAATGACAGATAGCTGGTGGCCTGGACCAGTTCTTCTGCAGTGTTGGGGCATCCATTTTTAGGTCATAGGTCTAGAGTCTCTCAGTCACTTTTTCCTGTGTCCTGTAGAATGTCTAGCAGTTTCCTCTGCAAAGCAGGAACCTGAAGGACTATCTCGCCTTACAAAGCTCAGTGGTCACCTTCCTGTGGGTTGGGTCCTGCATATCTAGTTGGTACAACATTTTGTCAAGCAGTCCAGGCAAGAACAGTTTCTTGCCCAAATGCCTATTTTTGCCAAGAAGAAGATAAACTCCATATAGAGTGTGTTTGATGTCCTTCTTTCTCTTTGAAGTAAATCAGTGATGCCAGAAGCAGACGTGTCTCACTGTCCAGAAAGTCTAAGTTTTTAAAACATTCTAAATGCCATATTCTGTAGGTCTTTGAAGTGTTTGAAGATTATCTAACTGAATTATATCTAATTGAATTATATCTATGTATACCTAGAAAACTTAACATGACTATAAGTTTGACTATCTTAGAAGACTAATTATTAATCTGTATTTCATAATTATCCATTAAAATTTAAATGAGTTACATAAACATAATACCTTAAATGAGAGTAGAAATACAGTATAACAAAATTAACTTTAAATTTGTATCAATAAACTAAAATTTATACCAATGTAAAACATTTTAAACAAGTTGCTCTTTAAAAGTAAGTTCAACAATCTATCCTTTTATCCTATCATATATATGTCCTATATTTCCATATCATATCCCCCTTTCTTCTTTTAGAAAGATATTGACTATGACCAATAACAATTTGTAACTAACAACCTAAACAAAGACAAATATCCATAATCCATTTTTTGGGAATGTGGGTGTAGTGTTCTAGGCTACTTCCTGCTGATAAAGGGCACTGTATTCTTATGGGGACACAGAAAATTTTAGGATTATTGTCAAATCCTGACTGGAGTAGTCTGTGAGGCTGTATTCTCTGAGCCAGTTTTTCAATTGATTTTGATTGTTGGATGATCTGGACCATAACATCCCATAGCACTCTGCTTGGAGTTCTTCCTGTTAGTAAAACCACATCCTGACTTATTTCCTGTAGTCCATGCCTAGATAGACCAGCTCAGCTCATACACTCTGGGGATTTAGCTTCAGGCTTAGGTAAGGGAGATGTCTTTTATGTTTCAACCATGATCCTTGATTGAGTTAGCCACAATTATGGGTAAATTGACTGATGTATGACAGACAAATCCACTCTCATCTTGGAAGTTTCTCCTATTTATTGGAGTTACTAAATATGAAATGGAAGCACTTTAGAACATAAGGACTGATGTTAGGGCCCATCACATGGCAAGTACAGTACTAACAATTTAACACATATTTTATATATTGTGTTTTCATTTTACAGGTAAGAAAATAGAAGGTAATAATAAGTGGCTCTGCTGGGATTAACTCCTGGCAAAAATGAACTTCAAAATTTGTGCTTTTCCTATTTGCTCAAATTCCTGTCAGGATTGGGGCAGCCTAGTTGTCAGACTTCAGTAAACACCCATCATGGTCTAAGAAGCCCTTAATAGTTAGAGGGGCATTATATATGTCTGAATAATGTTTTGTTAGAGATTGTTTGTAAATTAGCATTTTAATATTTTGCATGTAAAAGGGTTTATGTGTTTTTATAGACAAAAAAGTTTTGTATAACTACGTGTTATCATTATCCTTATATCAAAATTCAGGTTGGCTTCCTTGGAATTTCAATGCAAGGCTTTAAAAAATCTTTGTATAGAGTTTTGAAGTTTCTCTGTATTAGCATAAAGAAGTAAAACATACATTATGAGTTGTTTAAAGATTCCAGTGGCTATTATACATCATAATGTGCACTGAAGTTAATTCTAAAGCATATCTATAGCTCATTTTATTTTATATCATGGCATCTTGTTTATAGTGTAGTGTATTTATGGGCTAGAACACTTTTAAATATTCTGGTCTTATAGAGCTGTGTTTTCTTAGCTGATAAAATTTTAAAATGACATTTAATGTCTTAAGAAACATTGTACTTGAGGTGCAAAGCTGTTTTATTGTTTCTGTTACAGGTTACCCCCCCCCCCCGGCATAGTTATTAGTATCTTACTGACCTGGCTTGTAGTAAAGTTTCATTCTTTTGATTTTATAGCTTCAGCTCATAGAGGTCTGTGGTCAAAAAAAAAAAAAAAAAAAAAAAAAAGGAAAGTCCTAAGGTGAACGAGAGAGCTTTAAATATAGAACTTTAACATTGCCACAGCAATATCAAAGAGCCAATGATTACTTAGGACATAAGTAATTGGTCTGTGACACCACTACAACACTGGCCACCTCTTTATATACTGAAGTATTTATGTTCGGAGATGTCTCTCCAAAGGCCTCTGTTTTGAAAAATCATATGAACGAAGTGCTGGCTACCTTTATTCTGGACTACTTCTCAAGCATGCTTTATATTCTGTGATCAGATTGGGAAGACAGCTATAGTCCCCAGGAGCAAGGTACACAATGGCCTACAGCCCTGGGGAGTATAGGCAGTGCCAGACTATAGGCCAAGCAGTCTTACTGCCCGTTCCAAAAGATTTAGATCCCATCAGCTCAGCACGACTGTCCCAGGAGTCACCCCTTCCCCTTTACTGCCCTCCGGAAATTAGGTCTTGGGGAACTGGCAGGGATGCAGCTACTACTCGTGGCATGAATAATAAAGCATTTGTTCCTGACCCAGGGTTCATGCCTGCTGTCAGCACTCATGAAACCACACCAGCGTGTCTTGCTCACTTCAAAGAAGACAAAATGCCAGGCCCTTCATAGATTTAATAACTCCCAAACCAAATTGCTTTGGATCCATTACTTAAATTACTTGTCTTAAGATAAGCTAATTGTTATTTTTTTAAATTTTAAAGATTTAAGCTTCAGAAAATTTCAGGAACAAATATAATAAAAATGCATCAATGCAGAATAAAGTTTCATCACATGTTTATCAACTTAAAAACTAAAATACCTTGAATATGAGATATAAAGTTGAATTTTACTTTGTCTTTTTCTCAGAACTCCCCCTCTGCTCTTCCTGGAGCAGTTACTCTCATGATTTTTCATATGTGTCCTTATCACCTACAATGTAATACTTTCATTATATGTACTCTCACAAGTATTTACTTCTAGTTTGTATTTTAAGACATTATATCAGGCCAGTGAGATGGCTCAGTGGGTAAAGGGGCTTGCTGCCGAACCTGATAGCCTGAGTTCTATTCCTGGGGTCCTACATAGTAGAAGGAGAGAGCCAACTAGTGCGAGTTGTTCTCTGACTCACACACACACACTCACACACACACTCTCACATACTCACACAAATATAAGAAAAAAATTAAAAAAACCGAAACAAACCCATTAAATCATTTATTCATATATATATATATATATATATATATATATATATATACACACACACACACACACAAAACGCTATATTTTCATTCAAAAATACTTACGTTGCATTCTTATATTTCTTTTTTTCCCCCTCGAGACAGGGTTTCTTTGTGTAGCTTTGCACCTTTCCTGGAACTCACTTTGTAGACCAGGCTGGCTTTGAACTCACAGAGATCTGCCTGCCTCTGACTTTTGAGTGCTGGGATTAAAGGCATGTGCCACCACCACCTGGCTGCATTCTTATATTTCACATCCATTTCTTCATTTATTTTGCTTCATTGTAACGTTTGAAGCATCTAAACGCTAAACACTACTGATCAGATAGAGGTGATTTCCAGTGTTTTGATATGACAAACAATGCTGTGGAAAGCATTGTCATGTCTTGCGTGCACAATACAAGAAGGCAGCACAGTTGACACCAAAGCAGTAAGAGCCCAAGAAATCAACGTGAGCCCTGCTTTTTTCCTCTGGAGGAGAACAATAGAGAGGCCACTGCTTTGAGATTGCCATGCTGTGAGGAGGGACAAGCTAGCTATGTGAAGAGACTATGGGGGCAGAAGCACACACACACACACACACACACACACACACACACACACACACACACACGGTGCTTGGGAGAGGAAGAGAGAGATTCCCAGCCCTTCCTGCTGTTTCAGCCATGCTAACTGCAGGGTCAGATATATGCATAAAAAGCCATCTTGGCCATCAAGCAAGTATCACATGGAATGTGGACACATTGTTTCCACATGGCATTGGAGAATTGCAGAGTCAGAAATTAAGGAATTATCAGTACTTTCATTCTACCAAGTTTAGACTATTAAAATAAATGTTTTTCTTAAATATTTTTTTTAGGGTGCTGGTTAGAGAATTTTCTTTTATTCATTTGAGACACGGTCTCACTCTCTATTCCAGGCTGACCTTGAACTCATGGTGATTTCTCTGTCTCAACCTTCTGAGTGCTGGAATTACAGGCAGGAGCCACCACACTAGGTGGAAATATTACTTATGTAATATATAATGTTACTTATGTAATATGGATATTATGTCCTGGTGCTTTGGTGAGGACTTTCATTAATCTGTAAACCCCAATGGTTTTGCTTTTTTTCTCTTTAGTTGTACTGTATTAAAAGCTCTTTTCCCACCAGGACAGCACCTTGCCTCTCCATTAATTTTTGGCCAGCCTCTGTTATTAAGTTTCTCTCAATGACTTTTTTGAGGTGCAAGCCTGTGTTCCTAACAACTCTCATATTTTTTGACTGAAAAAGCCCCTAGATAACCTTCCTAAATAGGACCTATGGGCAGGTCTGAAGGTTTGTGTAGATGTAATTCCGAATGGTTTTATTAAATAAGAAATGCAGAGCCAAATGCAGAGTTAAAAGGCCCAGAGGTCAGAGAGCAGTAGCTAAGAGCTGAGACCAAGACCGCCTTTTTACCACCCGCTGCTGCTGCTGCCATCTTTCCCCTGAGGGAGAGCTACTTCCTGTGTGTCTGTCTTTTTATTGACTTTCTGTTCTGCCTTCTCATTGGTTGTAAACCCAACCACATGACCTCCTCGTCACTGCCTGTCTATACAGACCTCCAGGTCTCTATGGTTGGTATTGAGATTAAAGGCATGTGTCTCCATTCTGGTGGTGTCCTTGAACACACAGAGATCTGCTTGTTATGTGATCAGGATTAAGGGCATGTGCTACCACTGCCAGACTTCTGCTAAATGGCTTGTTATTAGCTCTGACCCCCAGGCACTTTTATTTACTAACATACAAATAAAAATCACATTTCAGCACAAATAAATATCACCATAGGTCTGGAGTGAGGTGTGTGTGTGTGTGTGTGTGTGTGTGTGTGTGTGTGTGTTTGTGTGTGTGTGTGTGTGTGATGTGTGTGTCCTTGTCTAATGTTACTTACCACAGGATGTCAGGACAGGCAGGAATGATAACCAATGGATGTCCTGTTCCATGTTCCTAAGGGGTCATGTGTAGTGGGTAGCCATTCCAGTTTAGATCTGGAAGTTCCAACCCCCATTGAGACTCTGGCAACTGTCACGCCTACGAGGTGGGGCCAGGGGAGGCTCCTGGAGACCCGAGAGCTGGATGGGCCAGTGCTTTCTCTGTGCTGGGACCCTGAACATTGGAGGTGGACCAAGCAGAGCTCCAGAGAACACCGCTGGATTGTGATACACCTTTCCCAGACCCTGCGACCTACCTATTCCTTAATTTGTGAGTTACGCCATTAAATAAATATCCTTTTAACTATGTGGAGTGGCCATAATAATTTCACCAATATCTGGCGCCCAACATGGGGCATGAACCCACGACTCTGAGATTAAGAGTCTCATGCTCTACCGAATCCTTAGGTTATTTTGGTAGATAAGACTTATAGATTTATAGTCACCTATGCCTGTCATCTCTATAGTTACATTAGTTAGGCTATCCAGATTTACAGATACATAGGTCAGATGGACAGATAATCTTCAAACACTTCATAGAGCTAGAGAATATGGCATTTAAATAACTTAGAATTCTGTTGACGTGAGACACAATTGCTCCTGGCTGCACCAATTTGATCTGGAGAGAATGTTGGGCTTCTAAGACATTTCCATTTGGAAGTTTGTCTTTTTGGCACAAAATGGCCTACTGGGCAAAGAACTGCCCTTGCCTTGATGGCTGACATTAAAAATGCAATGCTGTCCTTTCTGGACAAGCGGGACACAAGGAAAGTGACCACTGTACTCTGCCAAGACAGGGTAAGATGGTCTTTCAGAATTCCTGCTTCTGAAAATGGTCTGTCAGATACTCTAGACCTATAGCCAATTTGAATGCACCAACAATGCTGAGAAACATTAGGTGACTGTCCAGGCTGCCAGCTGTCTTGGTCTACTCTTGCAAGATTCCTGAAAGTTGCTTGCATCCATCTACCATTTATCAGGTACCATTATGTTCCTTCTCAGGTCTTTGATGGGATTGAAGACTAGCAGTTATAGTTACAACTTAGTATATATAATATCTTAGATAGAACATATTAAGTATTAGATTCAGGTTCTTTAGGATAGGACATCTTTTGGAATGATCTTTATAACATGCCATTTACCTATGCTCTATACTTCTCTGGATTTTAGTACGTGTTTCTTGCTTGATATTGTTTGCTTTGGTTGTAGTTCCATCTTATCTAGGTCATTATCCCTCATTATTCCTGGACAATATTTGATAACCATTCCTTTGTATATAGTCTTGTATTAGTTTAGAACCTTCTTATTTAGACAAAAAGGGGGAGATGTAGTGGGTAGCCATTCCAGCTTAGATCTGGAAGTTCCAACCTCCATTGAGACTCTGGCAACTGTCACGCCTACAAGGCGGGGCCAGGGGAGGCTCCTGGAGACCCGAGAGCTGGATAGGCGAGAGCTCTCTCTCTGTGCCGGGACCCTGAGCGGTGGAGGTGGACCAAGCAGAGCTCCAGAGAACACTGCTGGATTGTGATACACCAGATCCTGCGACCTACCTATTCCTTAATTTGTGAGTTATGCCATTAAATAAATATCCTTTTAACTATGTGGAATGGCCATAATAATTTCACCAATAGTCATGGCTTATTATTTTCCTTGGTTAACCCTAAATGACTTTTGAGATGGATGCCTATAAGCTTCAGAGAATGGGGCATGCATGGCTCCAATAGGTTCAGCTGATGACAGACTTGCCCATGTGCATCATCTGTCATGCTCAGAAGGACAAAAATCACATGTGCTCTCATATATGGATCCTAGCTCATGCTTATGTGTGTGTATGTAAATGGGAGGGAGTGTGGGTATAGCCTACAGCCATGAAAGCAGAAGGGAGACCATGAGAAGTGGAGAAAGAGGTGCTGAGGAAGAAAGGAGGCTGATAGGACACATGAGACACAGAAGTGGGAAGGAGGCTATGGGGTGGATGGAAGGGTACAAACCAGTGAAGGTCAAGAGGAGAGCAGACAGGAGGTGGTGAGGAGAATTGACAAAACAAATTTTGTTTGAGAATGGCATAATAAAACCTAATACTGAGCACGCTAATTAAAAAAAAAATAACAAATAGTAAAGTTATTGGGTGCTCTTGTGTGGTTGGCTACATCTTCTGTTGATCCTTAGTGGGCAGCTTCAGGAAGGATGTCTTTGGTGTCATATTTCTTTGTCTCATCACGTCAATGTCACGAGCAAGACTGCAACCATAAATCTGAGTCATGGATAGGACAGAAAAGCCCTGGTCTTCCATTGCCTTACTGTCTTGAGCATTTCATGAATGCCTGGGCTCTGCTCTCCTATTCCTGCAGTGCCAAGTGAACCATCAAATTCACTGGCTACCAGGAATAAAAAAATCAATATGCATTACAGATGCCATTTTTATATTTTAAAGTTATTTTAGCTGATTTGTATGTATTAATGGGGCACATGTGTAAGTATAATATATGATGTTTACACATTAACTTCTGTGTGAGTGTATGTACAAGCACATGAGGGGCTGGATTTGGACACTGGCTACTTTCCTCAGTTGCTTTTTTGTTACTTTTAATACTTAACTTTTTAAGATTAAAATATAATTACATCATTTTCCCTTCCCTTTCTTCTCTCTAACCCTTCATGTGGTGTGGTGTTGTGTTCCCCAAAATATTGTGTACCTTAATAAACTTATCTGGGGTCAGAGACAGAACAGCCACTAGATACAAAGGCTAGAAAATGGTGGCACTCACACCTTTAATCCTAGCATTCCAGAGGCAGAAATCCATCTGTTCAAGGATACAGCCAAGCATGGTGACTCACACCTTTAATCCCAGAAAGTGAGCCTTTAACCCAGGGAGTGATGGTAGAAAGCAGAGGACGTGAGGACTAGAAACTAGAAGCATTTGGCTGGTTAAGCTTTCAGGCTTCTAGCAGCACAGTTCAGCTGAGGATATGAGGACACAGAGGCTTCCAGTCTGAGGAAACAAGATCAGCTGAGAAGTTGGCCAGGTGAGGTTAGCTGTGGCTTGTTCTGTCTCTCTGACCATCCAGTGTTCACCCCAATACCTGGCTCCAGGTTTGATTTTATTAATAAGAACTTTTAAGATTCCTGCTATACCTTCCCATGCATTCACTCTGCTCTTTCTCAAATTCATGGCCCTGTTTTTTAAAAATTGTTGTTACATATATACATACATTCATTAAAATATCTATATATGTATTATATGTTTGTGTGTGTACACTCCTGAATATATAAATACAACCTGCTCAGTACATATAACGTTAATTATGTGTATATGATGTCAGAGCTGACCACCAGCATGCTAATGAGGAAAGGGGAAAGCTCATGAGACCTCAACCCTACACAGAGAACTGTGGGCAGCTAAGGAGTGCTGAGATCAAGAGAAACATTTTTCTCCAGGGAAAAGCATCCAAATTGGTTATCCAGATAGCTTTTTTTTAACATTAATTTTTCTTTATTCTTGAGAATTTTATACACGTACACAATGAAACAGGATCATATCCACTTTCTACTCCCTCAACTCTCCTCAGATTTCCCTGAACACAGCTCCGTTCTGACTTCCTATACTCTTTTTGTGATAACCCACTAAGTCTAGTTACTGCATCTTGTATGTATATGAGTCTGTGTGTATGTAAGTATACATGCATCCCATATGTATATAAAGTATATAAGCATCCTGTATGTATTTTTGTATATGTGTGGGGCCATCCACTGGAAAATTATAGAGGCCTCACATTCAAAAAGGAATGATTCTTCCTCAGTAATTTTATCAACTGCCAGTAGCTCCTCAGCAAGGCATGGGGCCTAGCGAGCTCCTCTCCTATGCTGGAGTTTGGCTAGTTGATCTTGCTCAGGTCTGGTACATGTCACCATGTCAAGTTCAGAAGATGGCATTCCCCAGCACTCCTCTCCCTCCTTTCTGCCTTGTCAAAAATATTCCTGCCTTTAAATCAACATATCATTTAAAGAAATTAAAAGAACATATAACCTTTGAAACTATATTATTTTCCTATTATTTTCTTAACTTCCTTTTTATTTATTCTTTGTGTCTTTCATATCATGCATCTCCATCCCATTCATTTCCCCATCCCTTCATATCTGCCCTTGCTACCTCCCCACCCCTCAAAATAAAGTAGAATAAAATTTAAGAGAGAAAAAAGAAAAAAGAAGAGAGAGAGAGAGAGAGAGAGAGAGAGAGAGAGAGAGAGAGAGAGAGAGAGAGAGAGAGAGAGAATCTGTTATGGAAGCTGTAGTGCAACACAGCGAGTCACACAGTAAACCCTTTTATCCATATATCTTTACTTGCAAGTGTTCTTTGCAGAGAGTCACTGGCCATGTTCAAGGCCTCTGGTTTCTGCTACACTATCAATGCTGGACCCTCACTGGGACTCCTCTTGGATATCCTGATGTTGCCCTGTGTCATGGAGATCCTGCAGCTTTGGGTCTGCAGGACCGGCCCCTTCACATGCTCCAGCAGATCACAGATGGGGTGGATGTTGGGGTGGGTGAGTGCATAAGCCTGATTCTGGTCCTGGGTAATTGCAGGTTTGATCAGCCCACCAACTCTCTGTTGTCCTCACCACCAGGGTGAGCTTTCCTGCATTGCCCTGGCTAGTTCACTCCTTGCAGCCATGAGCAAGTGGCGGGGACAGTTCTCCTGCTTTCATGTCCTCAGGGTGGAGTCTCCCATATTTACACCTTCAGGGCCAGCTCTACTGTCTTGCCCAGGCATGGCATAGGCACTACTCTCCTGAGTGCTGCAGCTGATGAGGGGCAGGGACAGCTTTCCTGCTCTTATGACCTTAGGGCCAGCTTTCCCACTTGCCTCAGGCATTGATCAGCAGGGAGTGGGATGGAGTGGAGGAGAGTATCTCTCCCCTTCCCATTCTGCCAAATGACAGATATATAATGGGGACAGCCTTCCCATGCTCACAACTTTGGGGCTGGCTCACCCATATCTCTGCCAACAGGATTGGCTCTATTGTGCTGCCCAGGCTCTCCTGAGCATTGCAGATGGGACCACAGCAACTTTTATAAAGGAAAACATTTAATTTGCATGGCTTAGTGTTTAAGAGGCTTTGTCCATTATCATCATGGCAAGAAACATGGCAGGCATGTTGTTGGGGAAGGAACTGAGTTCTACATCTTGATCTACAGGTAACAGGAAGTAAACTGTGACACTGGGCATAGCTTCAGCACAAGAGATCTTAAAGCCCACCCCACAGTGACACATTTCCTCCAACAAGCCATATCTCCTAATAGTGCCACTTCCTTTGGGTGCCATTTTCTTTCAAACCATCACATTCCACTTCCTGGTCCCCAAAGACTTGTAACCATATTATAATGCAAAAATGCATTTAGTCTAACTTCAAAAGTCCCCATAGTTTATCATAGTCTCAATAATGTTTTAAAGTCCAAAGTCTCTTCTGAGATTCATGCAGTCTCTTAATTGTAATTCCCTGTAAAATCAAAATAAAAAAGCAGATCATATACTTCCAATATATAATGGCACAGGACAGACATTGCTGTTCCAAAATAAGGAAGGGAGCATAATGAAGAAATACTGGACCAAAGCAAGACTGAAAACCAGCTGGACAAACTCCAAACTCTGTATCTCCATGTCTGATGTCAAAAGCTCTTTAGTTCTCCAACTCTTTTTTGCTTTGTTGACTGCAAAGTACTTCTTTCTTTTGGACTGGTTTCATGCCTTGTTATTAGCTCTCCTTTGAAGCTTTCCCATGACTCTGGCATCTCCAATATCTTGGGGTCTCCAAGACAATCTATGCTTCAACTTCACAGCTTCACACAATGGCCTCCCTAGGCTTCCATTCAAGGACACCCCTGACACATGCCTTGCTTCAGTTTAGGCTTTCTTTAGTTTCACAGGAGGATTCCATAATCCCTTTCTTTTATCCTTGACTCTAAATCCAGAACCCCATGCCCAAATCTGCTAAGTTCTGCTCCTTGCTGCCCCCCTCATTCAATTACATCTTCACCAGCTTTTTGTTTTTGATGGTTTCTTTCATTGCCTAAACTTGGCTGTTGTGAAACTGAATCTGTAGACCAGGCTGGCCACAAACTCAGAGATCCACATGCCTCTGCCTTCCCAGTGGTGCCATTAAAGGTATGCACCACTATACCTAGATCTTAGCCTTTTTAAAATTCATTTTTACAAGTTGGAAAGTTATCTGGGTAGGATCTTGCCCTGAGGTCACCATTCCATTTTTTAATCTGCTTGTCCTTGAACACAGGACCTAGCTCCATCCCACTTCCTGTTTCTCCTTTTCTCCTTAAATTTTACCTTTTGTACTTTTCTTTGCTCAGCTTGGTCCTTTTCATTATAAATCTTCATTAGAGTTACCACTAATAACCACATAACAGAGTCTATACTAGATTGTTTTGAGACTTCCTCTGCCAATGGAATTAATCCAAATCTCTTCGCTTTAGCCTCAGGCAGACTCTTTGGACAAAGGCAAAAACTAGCCACATTCTTCACTGAAATATGACAAGAGTGATTTCTAGGCGACATACTGAAATTTTCACATCTGAAACTTCTTGATCTAGGCCCCCACAGTTCATCAGATCACACTCAGCACCACTGTCTCCCATGTTCCTACTGGTATGGCCCATTAAGCAGCATTGAAAGCATTGAAATTCATGATCCCATGATATGTAGTTCTCGAGCCAGATCTTCTTAGCCAGGCTATTGTTTTTTCTATGAGTGTCTTCTCAAATAATTAATTCTTTGTTGTTTATGTTGCACAGATCTATTAACCATCTGTTGCTTTGCTTTAATTTTGCCCACTTCAGCCTTGGTTTTGCATATTAGGTTAATTGTGCATGCATATGTGTGTGCCTGTGTCTCTTTGTGTGTGTGTACGCGCGCGCGCGCGCGCCGCACACACACACACACACGCACACACGCACACATACACACACACACACACACAGAGACATGCATGCCCATGTGTGTATATTCATATATGTGTACATGTATTCACTGGTGTGTGGGAATGTTCATGTGTATATGTGTGTGTGGTAGCTATCCTAACCAGTGTTCTATTGCTGTCCATGACTAAGGCAACTTTTACGAAAGAAAGCATTTAATTGGGGGCTTGCTTACAGTTTCAGAGGCTTAGTCCATTTTCATCATGACAGGGGAGCATGGTGGCATGCAGGCAGACATGGTACTAAAGAAATAGCCGAGAGTTTTATATCTGTATCCAGAGGCAGCAGGAAAAGAGAGTGACACTGGTCCTGGCTGGGCTCTTGAAACCTCAAAGCCCATTTCCAGTGTCATACTTCCTCCAACAAAACTACATCTACTCATCCTTTCAAATAATGCCACTCCCTGGTGAGCAAGCATTCAAATCCATATAGGGCCATTCTCATTCAAAGCTGTGGAGTGGCTATCTGTCAACATTAGATTACCTTATCTTTTGAGACAGGGATTGTCATTGAACCTGAGATTGCCCATTGGCTAGGCTGACTCAGTGAGCCCCAGAGATCCACATGTCTCTACCCTCTACCCAGTGCTGGGGTTACTTGTGTGCTTTTTATACTTGATGCCTGAACTCAAGTCCGTGTTCTTGTGAGGCAAATACCTCAATGACTGAACTGCTTCTGCAGGCCTCATATATATATTTGCCTAGAAAGCCAAATAGTCTCCACAATGTACTGAACAATTTGTTTTTCAAGGAATCAGACATAGTGGTTTTGTCAAGTTCCCATATGTAGCTGACTGTTTCTGGCATCTTCCTTCTGTTCCATGAAGATATGTAATACTGCAGTAATTAAGATAGTATGGTTTTTCTGTATTGCTTTTTGAAGCAAAACTATACTGTCCTAATTACTACTGCTTTGTATATCTTAATTTATAGAAAGGCCAGCCTCTTGTCCTTCCTTTGTGTTCTTAGAATCATCTTGCCTATTCTTAATCTTTTTTATGTTAATTTGAGACTATGACTTATAACTTCATTGAAAAATTATGTTGAAGTTTTGATTAGTGGAGTCTCTTCCTGTTGTTATGAAAATACTGTGACAAGTGGTCCAGAGGGTGCCTGGACTGGTCTACTCTGGTGACCGGTCTAGTGAAAAACCTAGCTATCATCATAGAGCCTTTGTCCAATGACTGATAGAGGTGAATGCAGAGACCCACAGCTAGGCACCAGACTGAGCTCCGGGAATCCAATTGATGAGAGTGAGAGGGATTCTGCAGCAGGGACGTTGAGACCGTGATGGGAGGATGTGCAGAGATGACCGGCCACACTAGTGGAAGCCCATGAACTGTGGACTGGTGGCTGTGGAGCCCACATGGGACTGGACTAGGCCTCTGGATATGAAAGACAGTTGTTTGGCTTGAACTATTTGGGGGCACCCAGGCAGGGGGATCAGGATCTGTCCCTGGTGCATGGGCAGGCTTCTGTGAATCTGGTGCCTGTGGTGTGATGCCTTGCACAGCCTTGGTGCAGTGGGAAAGGGCCTGGACCGGTCTAGGCTCAGTGTGCTGGGCTCTGCTGACTCCCCATGGGAGACTTTGATTTGGGGGATGTGGGGATGCAGGGTGGCTTGGGAGAGAGGGCTGGGGTGGTTGGAGTGATAGATTTTTTTTTTTTTTTTTTGAGACAGGGTTTCTGTGTAGTGCGTTTTTGGATCTTGTGAGGTGGTCGAATCAGAGATTGTGTCTGTGAGTGATTATGCGAAGAAAATTTCTTAATAAAGAACAATGAAAAAATACTGTAACAAAAGCGACTTAATGGAGAAAGGGCTTATTTTGGCTTACAATTTGAGGCATAGTCAAAGTAACTCTTTTTTAAGATTTATTTTTATATGTATGAGTATTTTGCCTGAATATATGTCTGTGTACGACATGCATGCTTGATGTCCATGGAGGTCAGAAGAGGGCACTGTGTTCCCTAGAACTGGAATTACAGACCATTTTGAGCTGCTATGTGGTCCTGGAAACTAAATCCAGGTCCTCTGCAAAAGCAGTAAATGCTCTTCACTGCCACCTCACCATCCCCACAACTAACCTTTAAAGTTAAAATAAATCAGATAGTTTCACACCATTTTAAATGCATAAAGATTTCCAATTAATGTATAACTAAAATATCTCCATTGCTTTCCCACATTTTAATGTAAAGCTGTCTGTTGCCATGACCAACACCTGATGCCAGTATCTCTTCCTAAATATTTGTATAATTAGTGAATGGACCATCTGTGGATACTTTTAGACACTCTCCAACTTAGAACGTGTTTTGTGAACTTCATTTGCTATAAAATTTCCAAATTGTAAAAATATTCTTCATGATTTGGTGTGAAACTGTAGTCTCATCCACAAGAATTTAGTTCATAATTATTAAAACCAAAACATTTTGGGTTTTATATGCTCCTTTGTTATGGATCATGGTCATATCTTTTCCTTTGAAACAGGGTCTCATTCTCCATATCATGCTGATCTGGAACTCATTTTGTGACTTCAAATTCACAGTAATCCCCCTGCCTCAGTTCACTGTCATTTCTTCTGTTGTTGAGAACGATGGAACATGTCTTCAGATGTTAGATGCTTGGAATTTGTAATCATAAAATTTTTTTCTTGAGACGGAGATGGTGATGGGGGAATGTCTTTCTGTATGCTGTGAATATGTGTTCCTCTGTTTGGTTGATAAAGTCGTTTGGCTTATGGCAAGGCAGTTTAGAGGCAGGCAGGAAATTCAAAGTGAGAGATACAGGAAGAAGGCTAGGAGAGACACCAGTGAGCCGTCCAGGGAGCGGCATGTAATGGTACACAGGTAAAGTCACAGAACACGTGGCAACATATAGATGAAAAGAAATGGGTGAGTTTAAGTGTAAGAGCTAGTCAGTGGCAGGCCTGAGCAGTTTTAATTAATATAAGCCTCTGTGTGTTTACTTGGGTCTGAGTGGCTGTGGACTGGGCAGGATACAGGAAAACTCTGGCTACCAGATGGCTCAGTAGATAGACTCTGGTTGCTAAGTTTGACAACCTGAGTTCAGTGCCCAGGACCCACATGGTGAAAGGAGCAAACTCTTCTGGAAAACTGCCTTCTGACCTTCACACACATGCTGCCACATGTATACAAACTGCCCCATATAATAAATAAATAAAAAATGTAAAATCTTCTCAGGAAGAGAAAATCTGATATTATTGACATTCTCTTACATTAACTAGTTGGAATTTGTTCCTATTTTATGTGTTTATTCTGGTTCCACATTTCAGTTTCTATGCCATACATTCATTTACTTATTTATCAAATATGATGGATCCTTCATTATGTTAGGCTTTTGGGTCATGGAGAACAATTAGATGCATGGCATCTACAGTGAATCTTAAGTTGGCTTTCTAGAGCTTTCCTTTGGGAAATTTTTCTTCATATTTTCTTGCATTTATTTCCCTCTGGAGGGGTGCATTTGCTCAAGTTATAGTTTACACACATGTCACTGAGAGTACCCTCTCCAAGGTTGCCTCTTTACATTCACAGGCATAATGAATTCTTCATTTCCATGTGTTAAGAGAACATTTGAACCTGTGTATTTGTATCATTTTTCTAGGGCCTTCACTAGAAAGTACCACAAACTGAGTGGCTTAGAGAAGTTTATACTTATTCTCAAATAAACACACAGAGGCTTATATTAATTATAAATTGTTTGGTCTATGCCTCAGGCTTATTATTAACTAGCTCTTTCATCTTAAATAAACCCATTTCTATTAATCTGTGTATTGCCATATGTCTTGTGGCTTTATCTGTGTTCCCTTATATCTTGTTCTCCTGGCGGCTCTCAGCATCTGTGCTGACTCCACCTTTCTTCTCCCTATATCTCTCTTGGATTTCCCACCTGGCTCTAACCTTTCTTACCATAGACCAAAGCGGCTTCTTTATTAACCAATGGCAGCAACACATACTCACAGCATACAGAAAGGCCATCCTGCAGCAGGAAGTGACTTGGCTTATGGCTTCTCTGCCCTCATACGCATTTGTGTCTGTCTCTTTACATGGTGCTTCTTTTGCTGTTGCTTTGAGACAGAATGTCATGCATCCCAGGCTGTGGTCACACTCATTTGTAGCTGAGACTGGTTTAGAACTCCTTCATGATCTTTCTGCCTCCAACTTCCAAGTGTTGGGATTACAGTCACATGCCTATATAGCAGGCATGTCATTCCTTTAATGAGGACAGTCGTCCCTTTGGTGAGGAGGTCCACCTACCCATGTTCCCATCTGACCTCATCTTAATGACATTTTTAGTTGAACCTACTTCCAATAAGGCCAAGGCCTGAAGTATGGGGGTTGGATTTCAATAGAAGAATGAGGGGCAGTCACAGTTAAACTCATAATACATTTACTAAAGCACCAGTTATATCTTGTATTTAATATATATTTTTTTTTGTGCCAGTGTCATGCAATAATCCTATATAGGATATAAAGCCCTCTAGAGAAGACCTTCTTCTCCTTTTTTATTTTATGTTTTTGAGACAGAGTTTCTTTGTGTAGCTCTTGCTATCCTGGAACTTGTTCTGTAGACCAGGCTGGCCTCAAACTCATAGAGAAGGAAGACTTTCTTAGACATATAAAAACCTCAGTTCTTATCACATTGCCTGACATAGAGGAAAGAAAAAAAATGTTAATTATGGCTATTTTTCAGGCAAGTCTTTGATAGCCCAGAGGCATTTCAAGTCTGGGATTTTTATACTTCCTTTATTATAGTGATATTTCAATGTCCACTATTTTAGACATTTGATTGGCTCCATATAGGGATACTTCTATTATTTTTGACAAGTAGCTAATATTGGTTTAATTTAATCCAGTAAGACAGTGCTGAAAGGAAACAAAACCAGGCATTTATTTGTTGATCATGTCATTCAAAATCTGATTAAGGAAATCTATCTTTACAGATTTCTAAAGGTAAGTGTATCAGAGGAGATGGCTCAGTGAGCAAAGTGCTTGCTGCGAAAGCATGAAGACTTGAATTCATCAGATCTGTAGCATCCACATGAAAGCTGATTGCTGCATACCTTTGTGACCCTAGTCTTGCAGAGGCTAAGACAGGTCACTCTCTGGCCAGTCAGTTTAGTTGACACTGTGTGCTCCATATTTAGTGTAAGAGCCTACATCTCAACAAGTTAGATAGAGAGTGATAGAGAAAACGTGAGCCTTTGGCCTCCACCTGTGCAGGCAGGAGTGAGGGCATCTGCACACATGTATACACGAATATAAAACACACACACATTCCCCCTCCCTCTCTTCTCCCTTCCCTCAGGAAATTTTCATTACATCTAGAGATTGACAAGAACATATTTAACCTCAACAGCTTCCATATTCAGTTACCTGCTTTAATTTGAATTTAGAAGTGATTGAACACAGGAGGTCATTAGATCCATGACTACACATTCTAATTTTGTGAATTCAGGTGCTTAAAAATGAGCTCACTGTAACCTTTGGCTATGATGGCAGCATGCAGTCATCTCTTGTTCCTCATCACTTAAAACTTTCCTTCTTGCATTTAGATAATCTTCCCTGTCCTCACTTAAGAGTCTTCTTAGCAGAATGAGCTACCTCTTGCTCATGCTCAGTCCTTACTTTTTCAAACTTTGCAAGAAAATCCAGCCACTGTGCAGCAGGAACATCAGCTGCAGGAGTGACACTGGGAACAGTCAGTGCTCAGTGTGGGCTCTGTGCGACAGTGCCAATGGTACTTTCTAGGGCCAATTGCATGGCATATTTTGTGCATAGCTGAATAACTTCTACAGGGCTACCATGTTGCAAGGCACAACAGAAGTGGCTGACCTTGAACTTGGTTCTTATGTCATCCTGGCCAGCTTGAGATACCCATTATTCCTCAATTTTTTTTATCTGCTTAATAAAATAGTGAAAACTCCTTTAGTTCCCAACAAAGAAACTTGTTATCAACTCAGTGGTATGATGAACAACTTAAAGAAATGTTTAAGTTTGTGAACCCAAACAGATTACTCAGATGGTATTCATTATGAAGACTTCTCAAGCTTCAGCACCTGTGACTTGACTTCTAATCTTTCTGACATTTGCATATGTGTGAGCATGTGGATGTATCCGTGCAAGTGTATGTACACTTATGTCCACTGTATGCATGTGGAAGCCAGAGGACAACTTCAGGTTTTGCTCTTCTTGTGTCAACTACTTTTTCTTTTTTTTGAGACAGGGTCTCTTCCTGGCTTGGAACTTGTCAAGTAGGCTAAGCTGGCTGCTGGGACCTGCGAATCTCTGCCTCCCCAGCACTTGGATTAAGAGTACATGCCACTACACCTGGTATTTTTGATGTGAGTTCTAGAGATTCAACTGGAGGTCTTCATGCTTTCAGAGAAAATACTTTTGCTACTGATCCATCTCTCCAGTACCATTTCTGACATTTTGTGTCTTGTTTATTTATTTAATAATTAAAAATACTAGCATATATTGCATATGACAGTGAATTTCATTGTGATATCAAACATTTTCTCAAGTGTCTATGTCTGCTGAAACAAATTATTGCACATTTTATAACTTAAAACAATACTGTTTTGTTCTCATACAGTTCTGTAGGTCAAATCCAGGAACACTTAAAGTGGGCCAATATCATTGTGCTGTTCATGTCTTAAAGGGTCTAAGGAGGAACCAGTGTTTCCCTTTGTTCAGCTTCTGGAAGCTGCCTGTATCCCCCAGTCATGATTCTCCCCTGATGTTATTCCAGTTCTTGCTTTTCTCATCACACTGCCTTCTCTTTTTCTGTAGTCAAGTCTCCCCTGCTACTTCCTTCCTACCAGGAACTTAGGAATCAATGGTGAGGTCCATTTGAATAATCCAAGAGACTCTTCTCAGCTCAAGGTCCTTAATTTAATCACATCTTCAAAGTCTCTTTTGTCACTTAGGGTAGCTTTCATCGGTCCCAGAGGTTAGGAACTGGATATCTTTGGGGACCGCTCTGCAACCACCCTCTTCAGATGTATGCACTGCATTGGGAATACAATCTAATGCTATACATGTTTCCTTTGCTGTTATAGAGTAAGTGGCACACACACATTTGCATAAGAGTCATATAAACACACCCATAACACACATAATGGGATAAGTACGTTTGAATTAAATCATACTGTAACTTCACTTACGTAAGTGCTGGAAGGAGAAATGTGGTGGCTTGAGTTGATGTATCTATCTGCACATTCAGGGAAGTCATGGGAAAATTTCCTAGAAAGCACAGTATCTTAGCACTTATTTTGTGTAAGC
Organism: Peromyscus leucopus; assembly: GCF_004664715.2. Lineage (NCBI taxonomy): Eukaryota > Metazoa > Chordata > Mammalia > Rodentia > Cricetidae > Peromyscus > Peromyscus leucopus. The sequence goes on from NC_051066.1 coordinate 70,395,603, forward strand.
TCAGCATGCATTGTGCACAGTGAGATGGGGATGCTCATTAGTTTAATCCCCACCACTATCCTAAAAGGAAGCTACTTTTACTATCTTAAAATGAAAAGAGTTGAAGCAGAGATATTGTAAGCAAACTACTCAATGGCCATGGCTACTAACTGGCTGAGGAAGAAACTTTGAATTAAGTCCTCAAACTAGTGGGTTTGGTTGTTTTGTAAGCCTTCCAGTATGGTGCTAATTGTGTTCTGACTTTTTTTGAGGAAGTTTTACTTCTTGTGGCACCCAAATTCAAAGTCTCTTCCCATCTAGGAGTGGATGTGTATGCTGACTGTGGATTCACTGTCCCTGAGTGAGCAAGCAAAGCAAAATAAAATACTAAGGATGGCATGCCCTCTGGAAGAGCCCCATTGTATCCTGTAATTTTAACTCTATGAGCTCTCTTGGGTTATATTCTTAACAAATACATCCTTAAATAGATATTTTCTTAAACTTGATAGCATGAGTCACCTGTCCTCCCCATACATTCTTGCTCAGGTAAAGTTTCTGCTGATGACTGTTGCTAACAATCAAAGCACTCTCAGAACCAGCAGGGATTAGTCAGGCAAGGATGTGAGGAGCTGAGCAATTCCAAGGCAAAGGGCAAAGTCTGTGCTTCAGATGACAGACAGTTCATATTTTTGAGGAGATGCCAGAGAGCCACACTGACAAAAGAAACACAGTCCTCACCTCAAAGGACATATGAGATCGTCCATTCTGGAGAGACCATGGCCTGAAAACACAAATTTGGGTCACCTCAAATTTCATGTTCTCAAGTGGTAACTGCTTCATAAAGTTTTTATAGTCACAAAACAAAAAAGAAGTGTCATAAGTCAAGACACTCTTCAAATACAGTTGTGAAAACATCAGGTAGGCAAGTGACAGTAAGGTAGATCAGTCCCTGCTGGAGTTCTCAGATGCTGTCTGTCTCATTCTCAGCTCTTGAGTTGGTCTGTTCATACATTCCAAAAGGACTTACCCAAGACTCACAAGAATGGTAGGTGACACACAGAGGTGGGCAATAAGGGCTACCAAGAAACTTAAAGATAGCTCAAGATAATTTGGTTCTGGACCTGCAACATTCCAACCTCTCCATGTCATTGAGTTCTAGTTAGTAGTTAATCATTCCTGTAGAATGTTTAATGTAATATGAGGCTTTTTTTCTGGGAACTCTTGTTCACAGCAGCATAGCTGGAGTTAATGAGGGAGCAGGGGAGGAGGTGAAGCTTAGAAGATTGGCAGGGTCCAGGTATACATGCCCCTGCTGTGTGGAGGACTGTGGGCTTTAACTTAGAGCAATGGTCTGCTTCTGTTAGGTTTTTAAGTGAGACATTTGTTACTGACACATCTTAAAGCTGGACCCACTGGGACACTGTGGAAATCAGCTTTATTCTTAACACGTCTTCCTACAGAGTCATTTCTCCTAAATTCTGCATGAGATCTTAGCCAGGCCACATTCTTTTTTGATCCTTCTTGTTGAGGTAAATGAATGTTTCTCTCTTTTCAAGGTTATGAAATACCCAGCTTAGTCAAACACTGAAAATGTGCACATTTCAACCTAAATAAAATATTCTACCTTGGGCCTGGAGAAGGGGTGTAGTGGTAAACCACTTGCCTAGCATGCTGGAGGCCTTGCAGTCAATCTCCAGCACTGAAAACAGCTATCTTTCCTTTAAGTCTTTGCACCTCCTTTTGGGGAAAGGAAGGAGAAGGCCATTTGTTCCTGCACACTGGCCTTCTTCTCCTCTTTGCCCACTGAATGTACTGTACTGCAGGGGAGAGGTGGGGCTGCCTCTTTCATGGGAGATTGCTTAGATGCATTCGAAGCTCCCAGCAGGTCACCTCTGGCTGGGCATTGATAATTCTCATGTACACAATCAGCTCATGTTTAGCTTCTTTCTGGTGGGCTCATCTTTAACCCAAAAGGCCATTTTTGGATGACATTATTTTCAGGGAAGCTTGGGGCTGTGGAAGGAAGCAAGCGGATTGCAGGAGAAGGCAGATTACTAGAAGTCTTACCAAAAACTTCAGTAAGGCACTGGTTTTCAACATAGCCTCCAGTTATTCACTCTGCCATTATGCTGGCAAGATTCTTACTTTTAGACTTGTTTTTCAGGTCCCATTTTGCACTCTTCTAAATTCCAAGGCTCAGTGACCACACTCACAAATGTTTTCTTTAAAGCTGCCTTGTACATGGACATGCCTGAGAAACCACCAATGGTTTCCTAGTCAGTCCTCCCCTTGCAGCCCCAAAGCTAAGAAATACAAAGATTCTGCAGACTCAGTACCTTGCTTTATAAGCTGATGTTATTGGTATCTACTGGTCTTAAGTCCACAGTTTCAGTTCAAACTGAAACAGTAAGAGAAGCGTGTTTTAACATTCTTTTGGAAAGTGATGAGACCAGATGCCCTTATTTGCATAAACTTAATGAATACAATCTCCAATCATATTACTTTCCCAGCTCCATACAAAATAATAATTTGTCATTATATTAAAAAGGTCAGGCTGTCTTGCACATCTAGCCTGGCTTGAGTTCCATTGCTTTGGGCAGTATTGAGTTAGTGATACAATTCCTTCCTCAATAGTCTCCAGGAAATGTGGGACTCTTTATCTTCTTCTTTTTTTTTTTTAAATGAAAACTCAACCAGCTGTCAAGTGCTTGAATGTGGACCGAACATTTAAATATTCAGTGAAAATTTGGATGTGTTGTATAAAGCACTCAGCAAAGTGGAAGGCTTCGTGACCACTTTCAAAATAACCCAAGCAAACAGCAATCAGGGATATATTCTTCTTCTCTCCATTTGTCCCCAGCTCCACAGGACATAACGTGAGCCCTCTTGCACATTGGGAGGGAAACGGACAGCACTTAGACCGGTCTTTACTTTGATATGTGACTGTCAAGCTTGCAGATCGTGTGTCTGCGCAAGAAAATTGCCTCCCAGTGCACCCGAAGATGGAATTTGAAAGAAATGTTCCTGCCACCTTCCTTTTCTCTTTCCATTTACTCAGCAGTACGTGACTGGGCTGTTAAGCACCTGTGGGGAGGAAGGGATTGTTTATGGTGGCCCCAGTGGAATGAGCCTGACCAAGAGAAAGTAGGCCACACTCCAAAGAGGTGTTTCCAGCCTTTATTTAGCATGTGTTCATTAAGCATCTACTGGGCATAAAGAACATTAGGGAGGTGACCGCCAGCTAGATGCACCTAATCCAGCTGTGGTAAGAGGACACTGGGGCACGGTGAGTTAAAGTCAACAATTGTGGTACTGGAGGGAGCATCAGTCCCGTACTGTGAGTTTGCAAAAGGCAAAGCTACATACAAGAAAGGGATAGAAGGTATAGAGAGACAGACCTGAGCTGAATGCAAGATTTTATATACATATGCAATAATATACATACATACATACATATATACATACATATCTATGTATGTTATTGACAGAGGAGGAGGGAGGTTTGTGGATGTCTGAAAGTGCTGGCGAGCAGCTGGAGCAATAGCTCAGTGGCTGAGAACAATTGCTGTTCTTCCAGAGGACACAAGTTCAGTTCCTAGTACCTGTGTCAGACAGCTCCAGGGGGCTCTTATGACTCTGACATCCATGGACACCTGCACACATGTGGTATATGTACATACTCAGGTACACACACACACACACACACACACACACACACACACACATAAAAACATTTTTTTTAAAGTGCTGGTAGTACTGAAATCATACATGTGTACTATTTTCCCACATGCATACATGGCATACATACATACCTGTGATAGCTATTAGCTTGCGGATTAGACATAGTAAGAGGCTAGTATCATAAAAATAGAGAAATTTTGGACTATGCTTTTTCTCTCTCTCAAAATATCTCATTACATTGTTCTGTTTTTAGGATGATGATGTGAGATGATGGATGCCTGTGTGGTCAGATGAACTAATACAGTGAAAGATAAACCTTGTGACAGAATAGGTTACCATGACTTAAGCACCATAATCCCTTAACAGGATATCTGGTAACCGAGAAGTTTATATAGTAACTAACAGGCAGGTAGTGTATAGGTATGGGTATACCAGACAAAGGAATGGCTCACTTCTGGGTAGGATGAAGCAGGACAGAGCAATCACATTGTTTGGAATAGATGTCTCCTTTCAAACCTATGAATGGCTTGTCTCTAGAATTTTCCATGTAATAGTTTTAGACTAAGATTGACTATGGATCACTGAAACCATAAAGGGAAATCAAAGGCCGAGGAGAAGACTCGATGGGTAAAATGCTTGTTGAATAAATACGAGGACCCGAGTTCAGAGCTCCAACAACATAGAAAGCCATGCATGGCAGCACACATCTGTAACCCAGAGCTGGAAAAAAAAAACAACCCTGGGACTTGCTAGCCATCCTGTTTATCGAATTTGTGAGCTCCAGGCACAGTGAGAAACTGTATCTTAAAAACAAAGTGGAGAGTGACGGAGGGAGATGCCTGAGACCGGCCTGATTTCTGGCCTCCACATTCCAGGCACAGGTACATACACTTGTACACCTACATCCCCCACAACAATATAAAAGAAAGTAAAATTGTAGGGCTGGAGAGCTGGCTCAGCTGTTAAGAGCACATACTGCTCTTGCAGAGGATCAGTTTGCAGTACCCAGACACCCAAACACAGACAAACATACATGTACATAATTAAAAAGAAAATAAATCTTTAAAAAGTAGGTGAAGTCATGGACTAGGGTGGATCACTGTATGCAGGTGATTCTCTGGTGCCTCTGGATTCTGAGTTTTAAGGACAGTGAACATAGTTTATAAAATGGCCAGACAAAGACCCAAATGAGGCTAAAAGATGCAAGAAAGGCAGGAGATAGCAGAGGGTAGCTGTGAACTTACTGAAAAGTTTGGGGCCTTTCCTTGTCTATATACTGCAAAATAAAATCACCTGATCTTTAGCCATATTTGAATTAGTCATGGTTTTCCAGAGTAGCAGGAGGGAGAAGAGGGAGAGAGGGGGAAAGATGCAGTCAGGGAAAGGAGGAAGAAGGAGGAGGAGGGATGGAGAGAGAGAAAGAGCAGGGGAGGGAGGGAGAGAGAGATAAGAGGAAATGGGAGAAGAGAGGAGAGGAGAAGAGAAGAAAGGAGAAGAGAAGAGAGGAGAGGAGAGGAGAGGAGAAGAGAGGAAAGGAGAGGAGAGGAGAGAATGGATGAATCATTTTTTCTTTTTAAAACTTAATTATTATTTTATATCCTGGCCATAGTTTCCCCTCCCTCCTCTCCTCCCAGTCCCTCTCCCACCCCCTCTGTTCCCCATTTAACCCACTCCTCCTCCATTTCTGTTTAGGAAAGGGCAGTTCTTCCATGATTATCAACAAAATATGGAGTATCAAGTTGCAGTAACACCAAGCATCTCCCCATGTTTTAAGGTTGGGCAAGGCAACCCACTATGAGGAATAGGGTCCCCAAAAACCAGCAAAAGAGTTGGGGACAGCCCCTGTTCCCACTGTATGGAGTCCCACAAGAGTACCAAGCTACACAACTGTAACATATATGCAGAGTGTCTAGGTCAGTTCCATGCAGGCTCCCTGGTTGTCGGTTCAGTCTCTGTGAACCCCTATGAACCCAGGTTAGTTGATTCTGTGAGTTTTCTTGTGGTATCCTTGAACCTCTGGTTTCTGCAATCCTTCCTCCACTTCTTCTGAAAGATTCCCTGAGCTCCACCTAATGTTTGGCTGTGGGTCTGCATCTGTTTCCATCAGTTGCTGGATAAAACCTCTCTGATGACACTTGGGCTAGGCACCAATCTATGTGTATATCAGATATCATTAGGCATCATTACATTGACATTTTTCCTTCCAGTTATGTTTGGTTCTATCCTAGATCTCTGGGTCATCCAGCCTGTGGGTCCTGGTGCTCCAGGCAGTGTTAGGGGTGGGCTTATTCTCCTGGCATGGGTTTTAGGCTAGACCAGTCATTAGTTGGCCACTCCCTCAATCTCTAGGCCACCGTTGCCCCAGCACATCCTACAGGCAGGACAGACTGTAGGACGAAGGTTATATGGCTGGGTTGGTGTCCCACTCCTTCCACTTGAAGTCCTGCTTGGTCACAGGAGATGGCCAGGCTACGTATCTGCTATTGCTAGGAGTCCTAGCCGGGGTCATGCTTGTGGATTCCTGGGAGGTTCCCTTGTGATAGGATTTCACCTGACCCTTGAGGAATTGGCTCACATGATGGTAGAAGTCAAGTTCTGCTATCTGCAGGATGGAAACACAGGAAATGCCATCCATCTCAGATCTTGAGACACTGTTGGTTTCTCTCTCTCTCTTACACCTAGAACTTATTTAGGAGGGTAGGATAGCAGGCCTGCATGCCCTGGGGATCTTCCTCTCTCAGTCTCAAAGCACTGGGATTATGAATGTGTGCCGCCACCTACCCGTTTTTTTTTTTTTTTTCCTTTTTAAAAAAAAAAACATAAGTTCTGGGAATCAAACTCAGACTGTCATCTGCCATGCTTACATTGAAAGAACTCTACAGACTGACCCATCTTCAGGCCCTCATGTTATTTTCATACCACTGGTCCCCCCTGTAGTTTCCTCTCTCTTTCTCTCCTTCCTTTTTTCTTTCTTACAAACATTCACTCACACACAAATCTAGATCTTACTCAGGAAGAAAACACTATTTGTCTTTCTGAGTCCTGCTTATTTTGCTTAACATAACGATTTCCAGTTCCATCCATTTTCCTATAAATGATATTTCATTTCACTTCACAGCTGAATAAAATTCCACTCTGTAAATGCACTGCATTTTTTTTTTTTATCCATTTGTTCCTGGACATCTAGGCCGATTCCATTTCCCTGCTATCGTGAATAGAGAAGCAACAAATGGACGTGCGAGTCTCTGAGGCATGTTGAACTAGAGTTCAGGTATATACCCATGAATGATCCAGCTGGATCATGCAGCAGTTCTATTTTCTGTTCTTTTGAGAAACCCTCCTCATACTAATTTCCACAGTGCTCAGGAAGTTTACATCCCCACCAGCAGTGAATAAAATTCTTCTTTTCCAGCATTCTCTCCAGCATTTGATACCATTTACTTCTTTTATGGTAACTATTCTGATTGGGGTGAGATGGATTCTGAAGGCTGTTTTAATTTATACTTCCCCGATAACCAAGTTGTTGAATGCTCTTTGAAGTATGCATTAGTCACTTATTCTTATTTTTTTTTTTTTTTGGGTTTTTTTTTTTTTTTAACTTTTTGTATTTGCGCTTTTAGTCACTTGTACACTGCTCATCAAAATATCTCTGCTGATGCTGATTAAGTCCCACCACCCCCTATTTTATTTTATTTTATAATTTAATTTAATTTACATATCAGCCATGGATTCCCCTGTCCTCCCTCCTCCCGCCCCCCCACCAGCCTTCCTCCCAGCCCAGCCCCCATTCCCATCTCTTCCAGGGCAAAGACTCCCCTGGGGATTCAGCTCAGCCTGGTAGATTCAGTCTAGTCCCCTTCTCCCTTTGCCCAGGCTGAGCAACATGTCCCTGCATAGGCCCCAGGTGTCAAAAAGCCAGCTCATTCACTAAGGACAAAGGACAGGCTTGGTCCCACTGCCTGGGGGCCTCCCAAACACTTCAAGCTAATCAACTATCTCACTTATCCAGAGGGCCTGATCCAGTTGGGGGCGCCTCAGCTATTGGTTCATAGTTCATGTGTTTCCACTAGTTTGGCTATTTGTCCCTGTGCTTTTTCCAATCATGGTCTCAACAATTCTCACTCATACAATCCCTCCTCTTTCTCGCCAATTGGACTCCTAGAGCTCCACCTGGGGCCTGGCCGTGGATCTCTACATCTGCTTCCATCAGTCATTGGATGAGAGTTCTACCACGACAGTTAGGGTGTTTGGCCATCCGATCAACAGAGTAGGTCAGTTTGGGCTTTCTCTCGACCATTGCCAGTAGTCTATTGTGGAGGTATCTTTGTGGATTTCTGGGGACCTCTCTAGCACTTTGCTTCTTCCTATTCCCATGGGGTCTTCATTTATCATGGTCTCTTTTTCCTTGTTCTCCCTCTCTGTTCTTGATCTAGCTGGGATCTCCTGCTCCCCTAAGCTCTCTTTCCCTCGACACTCACCCTTCATTACCCCCCTTCATGTCCAGTTTGCTCATGTAGATCTCATCCATTTCTGTGTCATTGGGCGATCTCTCTCTGTCATTGGGCGATCCTTGTGTCTTTCTTAAGGTCCCCTGAGTAGCAGTCTAGTCGTCCTTTGTTTTACCTCTAGTATCCACTTATGAGTGAGTACATACCATGTTTATCTTTCTGAGTCTGGGTTACCTCACTCAGGATGATTTTTTTCTAGATCCATCCATTTGCCTGCAAACCTCATGATGTCATTGTTCTTCTCTGCTGAGTAGTACTCCATTGTGTATATGTACCACATTTTATTTACCCATTCTTCAGTTGAAGGCCATCTAGGTTGTTTCCAGGTTCTGGCTTTATATATTCTGGATTTCAGCCCTCTGTCGGATGTGGGGTTGGCGAAGATCTTTTCCCATTCTGTAGCTGTCATTTTGCCTTGTTGACCGTATCCTTTGCTCTACAAAAGCTTCTCAGTTTCAAGAGGTCCCATTGACTAATTGTTTCTCTCAGTGTCTGTGCTACTGGTGTTATATTTAGGAAGTGATCTCCAGTGTCAATGTGTTCAAGACTACTTCTTACTTTCTCTTCTATCAGGTTTAGAGTAACTGGATTTATGTTGAGGTCTTTGATCCACTTGGACTTAAGTTTTGTGCACAGTGACAGATACGGATCTATTTGCAGCCTTCTACATGTTGACATCCAGTTATACCAGCACCATTTGTTGAAGATGCTTTCTTTTTTCCATTATATTGTTTTGGCTTCTTTGTCAAAAATTGTATGTTCATAGGTGTGCGGATTAATGTCAGGGTCTTCAATTCGATTCCATTGGTCCACATGTCGGTTTTTATGCCAGTGCCAAGCTGTTTTTATTACTGTGGCTCTATAGTCAGGGATTGTGATGCCTCCAAGAGGTTGTTTTATTGTACAGGATTCTTTTGGCTATCCTGGGTTTTTTGTTTTTCCATATGAATTTGAGTATTGTTCTTTCCACATCTGTGAAGAATTGTGTTGGTATTTTGATGGGGATTGCATTGAATCTGTAGATTGCTTTTGGTAAGATTGCCATTTTTACTATGTTAATCCTGCCTATCCATGAGCGTGGGAGATCTTTCCATTTTCTGACATCTTCTTCAATTTCTTTCTTCAGGGACTTAAAGTTCTTGTCATATAGGTCCTTCACTTGCTTAGTTAGAGTTACACCAAGGTATTTTAAATCATCTGTGGCTATTATAAAGAGTGATGTATCTCTGATTTTTTTCTCAGCCTGTTTGTCAATTGTATATAGGAGGGCTACTGATTTTTTTGAGTTAGTCTTGTATCCTGCTACGTTGTTGAAGGTGTTTATAAGCTGTATGAGTTCCTTGGTCGAATTTTTGGGGTCACTTATGTATACTATCATGTCATCTGCAAATAGTGAAAGCTTGACTTCTTCCTTTCCAATTTGTATTCCCTTGATCTTATGTTGTCTTGTTGCTTTGGCTAGAACTTCAAGTACTATATTGAATAAATATGGGGAGAGTGGACAGCCTTACCTCGTTCCTGATTTTAGTGGAATCACTTTGAGTTTCTCTTCATTTAATTTGATTTGGCTGGTGGCTTGCTGTAAATTGCCTTTATTATGTTTAGGTATTTTCCCTGTATTCCTGACTGCTCCAAGACCGTTATCATGAAGGGGTGTTGAATTTTGTCATGCCTTTTCTGCATCTAGTGAGAGGATCATGTGTTTTTTTTTCTTTGAGTTTGTTTATATGGTGTATTACATTGACAGACTTTTGTATATTGAACCACCCTTGCATCCCTGGGATGAAGCCTACTTGATCATGGTGGATAATTGTTTTGATGTGTTCTTGGAGTCTGTTTGCCAGCATTTTACTGAGTATTTTTGCATCAATGTTCATGAGGGAGATCGGTCTGTAGTTCTCTTTCTTTGTTGTATTCTTGTTTGATTTAGGAATCAGGGTAATTGTATCCTCATAGAAGGAGTTCGGTAATGTTCCTTATGTTTCTATTGTGTGGAACAATTTAAAGAGTATTGGAATTAACTCTTCTTTGAAGATCTGGTAGAATTCTGTGCTGAAACTATCTGGTCTTTGGCTTATTTTGGTTGGGAGACTTTTAATGACTGTTTCTATTTCCTTAGGGGTTATTAGACTATTTAAATAGTTTATTTGGTCTTGATTTAACTTAGGTATGTGGTACCTATCCAGAAAATTATCCATTTCTTTTAGGTTTTCCAGTTTTGTGGAGTAGAGGTTTTTGAAGTATGACCTGATGATTTTCTGGATTTCCTCAGTGTTAGTTGTTGTGTCTCCCTTTAATTTCTGATTTTGTTAATTTGGATGCTCTCTCTCTGTCTTTTGGTTAATTTGGATAAGGGCTTGTCTATCTTGTTGATTTTCTCAAAGAACCAACTCTTTGTTTCATTAATTTTTTGTATTGTTCTCTTTGTTTCTATTTTATTGATTTCAGGTCTCAATTTGATTATTTCCTGGCATCTCTTCTTCCTGGTGATTTTGCTTCTTCTTGTTCTAGAGCTTTCAGGTGTGCTGTTAGGTCACTAGTGCGTGATTTCTGCAACTTCTTTATGTGGGCATTTAATGCTTATGAATTTCCCTCTTAGCACTGCTTTCATGGTGTTTCATAAGTTTGGGTATGTGGTGTATTCATTTTCATTGATCTCTAGGAAGTCTTTAATTTCTTTCTTATTTCTTCCTTAACCCATTGGTGATTCAGATGAGCATTATTCAGTTTCCATGAGATTGTAGGCTTTCTGTAGTTTTTGTTGTTGTTGAAATATAACTTTAAACCATGGTGGTCTGATAGAACACAGGAGGTTATTCCAATTGTATTGTATTTGTCGAGATTTGCTTTGTGGCCAAGTATGTGGTCGATTTTAGAGACGGTTCCATGGGGTGCTGAGAAAAAGGTATATTCTTCTTTGTTAGGATGGAATGTTCTGTTGGTATCAATTAAGGCTATTTGAGTCATAACATCAGTTAAGTCCTTTATTTCTCTGTTAAGTTTTGATTTGGGAGATCTGTCCAGTGGTGAAAGTGGGGTGTTGAGATCTCCCACTATTAATGTGTGGGGTTTTATATGTGATTTAAGCTTAAGTAATGTTTCTTTTACATATGTTGGTGCCCTTGAGTTTGGGGCATAAATGTTCAGAATTGAATCTTCATCTTGGTGGATCTTTCCTGTGATGAGTATATAGTGCCCTTCTTGATCACTTTTGATTGATTTTAGTTTGAAGTCTATTTTGCTGGATATTAGGATGGCTACAGTCGCTTGCTTCTTAAGACCATTTGATTGGAAAATCTTTTCCAAGCCTTTTATTCTTAGGTAGTATCTATCTTTGAATTTGAGGTGTGTTTCTTGTATGCAGCAGAAAGATGGGTCCTGCTTTTGTAATCATTCTGTAAGCCTGTGTCTTTTTATAGATGAATTAATTCCATTGATATTAAGGGATATTAATGACCAGTGATTGTTCATTCCTGTTATTTTTTTTGGTGGTAGTGTGTGTGTACTTCTCTTCTTTGGTGTTTACTGCTGTGGTGTTATCTATTGCCTGTGTTTTCATGGGTGTATCTGACTTCCTTAGGTTGGAATTTTCCTTCTAGTGCTTTCTGTAGGGCTGGGTTTGTGGATAAGTATTGTTTAAATCTGGCTTTGTCTTGGAATGTCTTGTTGACTCTGTCTATGATGATTGGAAGTTTTGCTGGGTATATTAGTCTAGGCTGGCATCCATGGTCTCTTAGTGTCTGCATTACATCTGTCCAGGTCCTTCTGGCTTTCAAAGTCTCCACTGAGAAATCGGGTGTTATTCTGATGGGTTTGCCTTTATAAGTCACTTGGCCTTTTTCCTTTGCTGCTCTTAATATTCTTTCTTTATTCTGTACGTTTAGTTGTTTAATTATTATATGGTGAGGGGACTTTTTTTGGGGTCTAGTCTGTTTGGTGTTCTATAGGCTTCTTTTATCTTCATAGGCATTTTCTTCTTTAAGTTGGGAAAGTTTTCTTCTATGATCTTGTTGAATATATTTTCTGTGCCTTTGAGTTGGTATTTTTCTCCTTCCTCTATCCTTATTATTTGTAGGTTTGATCTTTTCATGGTGTCTCAGATTTCTTGGACATTTTGTGTTATAATTTTTTTGGCATTGGTATTTTCTTTGACTGATGAATCCATTTCCTCTATTGTGGAAAGATCCTCTCTTCCATCTCTTGTATTCTGTTGGTTATGCTTGCATCTGTGTTTCCTGTTCGTTTACTCAGATTTTCTATTTCCAGCATTCCCTCTATTTGTGTCTTCTTCTTTGTTTTTATTTCCCTATTCAGGACTTGGACTGTTTCCCTTATCTGTGTCATTGCTTTTTCATGGTTTTCCTTAATGAATTTATTGTTTTCTTCTGCTTTATTTGTCTTTTCTTCCAGTTTTTTTTATAGTGTTCTTCCCATTTTTTTTGGTTAGACTTTTCATTTTCTTTATTGATTTCCCCACTTTTTTATCTTTTCCTCAATTTCATTTTTGATTTTTTTCTTTAAAAGCCTCTATCATCTTCATGATGTTGTTCTTAAGGTTGTTTTCTTTTGCTTCTTCCACTTTATGATGTTCAGGTCTTGCTGTTGGAGGAGGGCTAGGTTCTGATGATGCTGTATTGCTCTTCATTATGTTGTATGTACTTCTGCTTTGATGTCTTCCCATCTTCTCATGGATTTGGTCTTGGTCTTATCAGTGCTCTTGGTCCAGTCAGAGCTGACAGATTCGGCATTTCAGGAAGCCTCTCTTGGTCCAATGAGAGGTGGCGGATTCTGCTTCTCAGAAAGCCACTCTTGATCTAATCAGGGCTGGCAGATTCCCTGTCTCCTGAGTTTACTCTTGGTCCAATGACAGCTTTGTCCAATGAGAGCTCTCTCTTTCTCTGGGCCTGATGAGAGCTCTCTGGGTCAGATGAGAGCTCTGGGCCAGATGGGAGCTAGGGGCTGGTCACTAACTCTCAGGAAGTTGTGGGGGTCTGGGGAAGATGGGTGTGGGGGCAGGGCATGTAGATTGCAGGGTCTTCTGCAGGGGGGCTCTTGAAGAAGGGGAATCTTCCTGAGGGAGCTTTGCCTGATGGCTGGAAACTGGGGCCAAGTTGGGCAGGTCTTTCTTGGGAATGTCTGGTGCCCAGGGATGGGGCCTAGGGGCAAGCCTCCCTGGGTATAATCCCAGACACTCACCTCTGGTCCAGATAGGAGCTCTGGACAAGATGGGAGCTGGGGCCTGGTCTCCCACTTATTCTTATTTTTGAGAATTTCCTGTTTAATTCATTAACCCGTTTATTGATTGGATAATTTGAGATTTTAGGTATTTAATTTCTATGCTTCTTTGTGTATTCTGGATACCAGTCCAGTCTGATGTCTAGTTAGCCAAGATTTTTCTCCCATTCTGTAGATTGTTTTTTCTGATGACTGCTTTGTGCAGAAAAGTTTTAATTTAATGGAATCCCATTTGTCAGTTTGGGCATTATTTCTTGTGCTAAATAAAATCATTTTCAAAAAGTTCTCATTGGTTCTCTTCTCAGGGTCTCCGCCAGCACACACTTTCCAGTCTTTGCAGAAACACCCTTCCCCACTAAGTCATCTCACTGACCTCGGCGTTGCTTTTCAGCTCACATCCGACCTGGCCTAGTCAGGGTCTTCCATGCCCTCATAGCAATTTCAGGATCATTTGTTCTCATTCTGTGGAACCCACCTCTGAAATTTTGGTGGGAACTGCATCACTTTTGGTACATACTCATGTTTGCAACACTAATCCTGTCAACCCAGAAGCATGGGAGGTCTTCCCATCTTCTACTGCCTTCCTCAATTTCTCTCCACAATGTTTTAGAGTTTTCATTATAGAGGTCACTTACCTCCTTAGGTTTATTCCTAGATGTTTTATTATTTATTTTTTAAGCTGTTATAACTGGGGTTTCCTTCCTTCCAATTTCCTTTCTCGGCACCTCCATTGTATGTAGAAAGGATTGTTTATTTTTTGTATGTTAATCTCTCATTCTGTTGTATTTATTAAAGAAAGTGTTTTTTCGGTCAGTCTTAAATGTTTTCTTGTGGCATTTTAAGGATCTTTTAAGCATATGACCACATTATCTGCAAGTAGGGATAATTTTTCTTGTTTTCCTAGTTGTATCACTTTTGTTTTTTCCTTGCCTATTGCTCTAGCAAAGAGTGTGAGCACTATACTGAAAAGACCAGAGGGAGTTGGCAAACTTGTTTCACTCCTGATGTTAGAGACAATGCTTTCAATTCTCCTGCTCCCATATAGCATGATGTTGGCTCTAGGTTTGTTTCATATAGCCTTTTAAAAGCTGGGATAAGTTCCTTTTATTTCTAGTGTGTTCAGGGCATTTATAATGAAGGACTGTTGAACTTTGTTAAAGGACTTTTCTTTATCTAATGTGATGATAATGACTTTTCTGTCCTTAAGTCTATTTATATGCTGCATTACATTTATTGATTGTGTATATTGAATTATCGTTGCACCTCTGGGATAAAACCAACTTTGTTATGGTCCCTGAGTTCAGATATTTTTATTAAGAAATTTTGCACCTGTGCTTATCAGGGAAGCAGGTTAACAGTTCTTTTTTGATTGTATCTTTCTCTGGTTTTGGTGTCAGCACTGCTGGCTTCATAGAATATGGTATTTTATTTCCATTTTTATGCTGTGGAGTACTGAGATGTATTAGTATTAGCTTTTCCTTAAAATTTTGGTACAAACCCTCATATCAAGCCTGGGCAAGGCAACTCAGTAGGAAGAAAAGGGTCACAGGACAGGCAAGAGTCAGAGATACTTCCCCACATACACTCCCACTTTAGAAACATCACAAAAACATCAAGCTACACAACCCTAATATATGTGCAGAGGACCTAGGTCAGAACCACATTGTTTCAATCTTAATGCTTGTTTATATATTCTTGATTTAATTTTGGTAGGTCATAACATATTTAGAATATATCCATTTATTATAAATTTCCAGTGTTTTGAAATGTAAGTTTTCAAATTATTTCCTAATGATGATCTAGACTTCATTGGTATCTGTTATAATATTCATTTATGATTTTATTAAATTGGGTCTTCTCTCTTGTTCTTTTGGTTGGTTTAGTTAGGGGATTTTTCAATCATATTTGTCATTTCAAAGAATCATTTGATGGATTGATTATGTACTATTCATATAGTCTCCACTTCATTAATTTCTATGCTAGTCTTTCCCAATTCTTGCTTCCTAAGGTAAAATACTTTATTATCACTGTTTTAAAAGGGGAAACTGAATCTCAGAGAGGATAAGCATATTGTACCATATGAGTGGATACCCAGATAGAAACTCCAACAATGGCTAAGCCCATTGCTTGGTAACATTCTAGGTCTTATACCAGATGCTAGATACACAGTGTCTTATGGAGACTTTCAGCCATTGGAGAAGAGATGTACTATTCTTATCTCCATCCTAGATCTAAGAAAACAGAGGACTGGGGAATCAAACCCATTGCCAGAGTCACAGTCAGTTCATGATGAGCAACTACCCTCCTTCTCACACTGCTGTGTTTTCCACAGTCTAATTCTGTCTCTGATGTCCATTTTTGATGGGTTTCTCCTATATCTCTTTTTCGCTTTACCACAAATCAAAGTCAATACCCAAACCATTTCAAATATCTTCTTGACAGGGACAGGAGTAAAGCAGCTGGAAAGAGAAATTCTCCTTAGAATTCTCAAGCTGGGCACACAGTAATGGCAGCAGTAAAGTAGAATGCCATGCTAATTATGTAATTCATGATACTCATGTTTAAAACATGAAGTTGCTTTTGCATGAAAACTCCTGGATTACATGTCATTCTTCATTTTTGTCTTGGTGCATGGTGGGTACAGTGTTGAAGAAATTCTAGTTGGAGAAATGATGAGGAGGCAAGGACTTCTCATTTGTTACCTCTTTAGATTTTTAAAGATAGTTTTTAATTGCTTGAAAGTGTCATACATTTATATTATGAATTTTAGTCATTTTATGTCCCCTTCCTTTCGCTCTTCCTTCCTTCCTGGAACTTTTCTACTTAAGCACCCCTCTGCTTTTTATGTCTCCTTTTGTCTATGGCCCATTTTACAACCCTTTGGAGATACAGTGGGGGGAATTTTGACTTAGTACTACAGTGGCTAATTAGATATCTCCATCTTCTGAGTCCAGTATCATTAAAAAAATGTATAGAATAGTCAGGGATTCCTATTTCAAGTTTATTGCTTGGATTGGACATCATGCTAGATCTGTGGCTAAATCCCTTCCTTCACACTCTGCCTCACCTTCACCTCTGCCAACATCGCCGTTGGAGCTTGGTGTTAGGACCTGTGTTTGGAAAAGGTTGAGTCTGTGAGAAAGGTCATCACCTTGCAACAACTGAATATAGAGAGTGAAGGAGAAAGAGATCCTTCAGTTCAAGGGATGCACAGAACATTCATGTCCCTCAAATAAGGGTATGTGCAAAGGTGCTATGGAGGTTTGAAGGAGAACATCTCCTATAGGTTCCAGCATTTGAACACTTGGTCTCCAAGTAGTGGTGCAGTTTGGGGAGTTTAGGAGGCATGGCGTTGATCTAAGAAGTTTGTCACTGGGATAGGCTTTGAGAGTTTATAGTCTCACCCCACTTCAATTCTCTGCTTCATTTTTTTTTTTTCCAGAAGAGGACGTGATCTCTCAGCTTCCTGCTTTGGCCACCATATCTTCTGACTGCCATGCCTTCCTGGTATGATGAACTCTTATCTTTCTGGAATGGTAAACCAAAATAAACTTTCTCTTCCTTAAGTTGCCCTTGGTCATTGAGTTTTATCATAGCAGTAGAAACTTAACTAATGCAAAAGACTGCCTGTTAGTTACCATGTCCTGTGATGTATGATTCAGATCTCATCTGTGGAGAAGCCAGTAGAATGGGGGAGGGCAACAGTATCTGCCAAACATGCTAGAAAGGTGGTTTATTGGCTGACAAAGACACAGGGAGGAGGAGACACATAGTTTTCACTAGGAAGTTTCATTTTGCTCTTTTTAGTCCATTGCCATCTCTGGACTTGACATTTCCAAAGTCATCTTTTGATGACAAACCTTGGCCTAGACTCTGCTGGTGGAAGGCTGTTCTGGAATATTTGTACACTATGTAAAAATATGTTGCTGTGATTGTGTAATAAAGAGCTGAATGGCCAATAGCTAGAAAGAGGTTAGATGGGACTTCCAGGGACAGAGAGGACTCTGGAAAGAGGAAAGTCAGAGTTGTTAGCTAAATGGGGAGTAAGCCAGATGGGCAGTACAGAGAGATGCGGAAACGAGCCATGTGAAATAAATGTAGATTAATATAAATGAATTGATTTAAGTTATAAGAGCTAGTAGGACAAGCCTAAACTAAGGTCAAGCTTTCATAATTAATAAGAAGTTTCCATGTCATTATTTGGAAGCTGGCTGGGTGGAACAGAGAAGCTACTACTACATATGGTATCCAACATGTAGGCTTGGATATCCACAAAGGGCCTAAGAAAGTGGTCCCTCAGATAGGCTTGGTATATAGAGGCGTGACTCTTTTAAGAGTTCCTGCTGTGCCGCTGAGCACTTGAACAGTCAGCACTGGCTATAAACACCTGTCACAGGAAAACCCAACAAATACCCAGATCTGGGGCAGGTAAATGCAGCTCTGCTGATACTGGCTGGCATGAGGCTAGACTCTCACAGAACTGAGTGAGTCAGAACCAGTTGCTAGCATGCCATGTGTTAAGTGGAGCCACATGGTGGTAGCCTAGTAGTTTAAGATTTGGCTCATGTGGTCAGAGAAGGCTGCAGGTGCACAGTAAAGCAGTCCAGACAAAGAAAATCTTTAAACAGATGCAGTAAAAATGGGTATAGATAGTTATAGAAAAAAATAGTTTAAAAATAATAAAGTCTTTAAGGAGAGAGTAGGGTAATATGAAATAAAAAAGCCACATAAGGATGGGTAATACACAGTGCATCTGGATCTTGTATGGTGTTTTGTTGACTTTGAATTTTTAAAATGTTAATGTACAAAAACAACAGCTGCTGAGAGAAATTGGATTATGAAAACTGCTAAATTAAACCAACCTGTATATTTTAAGGATGTCTTAACTTCAAAATGGAAGTAAAAACATATGTTGTGTTGGGGGAAAGGTTATGCCTTTGTTTTCATGGGAGACAACAAGTTATGGTTCTCTTAAAAATTAGTGGAGAACAAATTTGATTGGGGGAATAGATCTCCTGAAAATCTTGGCTACAGACATTGAAAAAGAAACCGAGAAAGACTATAGGACATGTGACATATATGTTGATTTCTCTACATGGGAACAGCTCTGAGACTGAATGAGACATAATAAATTTTGTTTACTACAGAGTCCTCATGACTTATTACATGCCATCCTTTCATATGGCATGGATAGAGGTTTGGTTATACAGTCCAAAAGGACTTATAAAGTTAATAGATGCCTTTTACTGTCTCAAACATAGAACCAAAAATCATCTTTAACTGATTTGTGCACACTTCACATTCCATACTTGGGTTAATGTAGATATGTATGTTACCTTTAAAAGTTTGTATGATGGGGCTGGAGAAGTGACTCAAGGTTAAGAGCACTGTTTGCTTTTCCAAAGGACCCAGGTTCCATGTCCGGCACCCACATGGCAGCTCACAACTGTCTGTAACTCCAGTTCCAGGGAATCTGATACCCTCATACAGATATACGTGCAGACCAACACACACAAAATAAAACTTAAAAGAATTGTGTGTTTTCAGAAAGAAAAAAGGATGAAACATGTTGCATGAATCTTAAAAGTTGTTATTAATAAAATCAAACCTGAGCCAGTTATTGGGGTGAACACTGGAAGATCAGAGAGACAGAACAAGCCACAGCTAACCTCACATGGCCAACTTCTCAGCTGATCTTGTTTCCTCAGACTGGAAGTCTCTGTGTCCTCATATCCGAATGGCTCTGAGCTGAACTGTGCTGCTCAAAACCTAAAAGCTTAGCTAGCTAAATGCTTCTAGTTTCTGGTCCTCACACCTTATATACCTTTCTGCTTTCTACCATCACTCCCTGAGATTAAAGGCTCGCTTATATACCTTTCTGCATTCTACCACCACTCCCCTGGGATTAAAGGCTCACTTTCTGAGATTAAAGAAGTGAGTCACCATGCTTGGGCTGTATCCTTGAACAGATAGATTTCTGCCTCTGGAATGCTAGGATTAAAGGCATGTGCTACCACTGCCTATCCTAAGTATCTAGTGGTTTTTCTGTTCTCTGACCCCAGATAAGTTTATTAGGGTACACAATATTTTGGGGAATACAATGTCACCACAGAAAAACCAATGAAGACAAGTAGCCCAAGTGATCCAGCCTCTCAGAATGCCTCTCTTGCAGCTTCCTCAAAATTCTGTATCTAGAACAATTTCAAAGCTGCTAGCTAAGATGGTCCAGCCTTGTAGACTGTCCAGCCAAGACTTCAGGTAAGCTCTACACTTTCCCTTCACACAGAGACGAAACAAAAAAACAATACAATTAGCTCTCCCAGGACTCGACTATTATCCCAAGTTTTTCTGGGTCCTCTAAAGATGCCATCAACCTCAGACAACAGGAAGAAGTCTAGAGAGCACAACACCACATTCCCAAGAGGTGGGGTTGTTGGTTTTGGTCATTTTCTGGGTTATGGATATTGGTCATTGTTTGAGGGGAGTGGTTACAAGTTGTTATTGCTCATGGTCAGGAAAAAAAGCTGAGAAAAGATTTGATTCAAGGATCTTTTTCAGAAGGGAAAAAGGGAGGATATAGTACAGAAATGATGAGATAAAAGGGTGGATTGATGAGTCTACTTTTGAACAACCACTAGTCTCAAATATTTTATATTGGTATGGATTTTTGTATATGGATAAAAATTTAAGGCTTTTTTTGTTATATTGTATATATGTTTCTACTTTTCTTTTAGGTATTATACCTATACAGCTTATTTAAAAATGTAATGTAAAGTCTTAGTCCTTGAAATCTATTTAGGATAATAAAGAAATACAGGTTAGTAGTTAGTCATCTATAACAATCAAACTTATAGACACGATAGGTGTGTTTTCAAGGTTAACATAGATATATTTTAAATACATGGATGGTTTTCAAACACTTCAGAGATGGACAGACATGACATTTAAGATGTTTTAATAACATAAGACTTTTCATGACAATGAGACACATCTGCTTCTGGCAGCAACAATTTACTTCAAGAACGGATGATGGGCATCAAAGAACCTCCATATGTAGTTTGCTTTTTTTTTTTTTGGTATTTCAAGACAGGGTTTCTCTGTGTAGTTTTGGTGCCTGTCCTGGAGCTCACTCTGTAGACCAGGCTGGCCTCAAACTCACAGAGATCTGCCAGGCTCTGCCTCCTGAGGGCTGTGATTAAAGGCATGCACCACTGTCACCTGGCCTGGAGCTTTCTTTATGACAAAGTTAGCCACTGGGATAGTAGTCTATAGTGGAGGTATCTTTGTGGATTTCTGGGGACCTCTCTAGCATGGTCGAGAGAGTGCCTGAGCTGACTTACTCTGGTGATTGGATGGCCACCCTAACTGTCATGATAGAACTCTCATCCAGTGACTGATGGAAGCAGATGCAGAGATCCATGGCCAAGCCCCAGGTGGAACTCCAGGAGTCCAACTGGTGAGACAGAGGGGGGATTATATGAGCAAAAGATGTTGAGACCATGATTGGAAAAAGCACAGGGACAAATAGCTAAACTAGTGGAAACACATGAACTGTGAACCAATAGCTGAGGAGCCCCCATGGAACTGGACCAGACCATCTGGATAAGTGAGACAGCTGATTAGCTTGAACTGTTTAGGAGGCCCCCAGGCAGTGGAAACAGGACCTGTCCTTGGTGCATGAGCTGGCTTTTTGGAACCTAGGGCCTATGCTAAGACACTTTGCTTAGCTTTGCTGTAGGGAGGAGGGGACTGGACCTGCCCCAACTGACTCTACCAGGCTGGGTTGACTCCCCATGGGAGACCTTGCCTTGGAGGAGGTGTGAATGGGGGGTGGACTAGGGGGAAGGCTGGGGGGGGGGAGGAGGGAGGACAGGGGAATCCATGGCTGATGTGTGAAATTAAATTAATTATAAAATAAAAATATTTTTTAAAAGATTCAATTAAACAAATAATAACACACACACACACACACACACACACACACACACACACACACACACACACAAAGTTAGCCACTGGGCAAGAAAATGCCCTTGCCTTGACTGCTGACAGTATGCTGTCCAAATTGGACAAGCAGGATACAAAATAGGGAGACTGCTGAACTTTGCCAAGTCAAGGCAGGGCAGTCCTTCAAAAATTTCTGCTTCACAGAAAAGTCTATTAGCTATTCTAGGCATGTAGTCTGAAGATAGATATCCCAATGTTACAGAGGAACTTTGGGTGACTGTCCAGGCAGCCAGCTTCTTCTTTCATTTCTATAGTTTTGGAAATTGTTTGTTCTATACTTCCTGTTTACTCAGGTGATATTATATTCTTCCTAGGTCTTTTATGGTATTAAAGACTAGATAGTTATAGTTTCACAGTTTTCCTTGTTAGCCAACTAAAAAAATCTTACATAAGAAATGCAATGTTTATAAGGTTGAGAAACATAAAAACTGAAGTTGTTTATCTAAGAATATATTATAAGGTCAATAAAGATTTTAGGATGGTAATACAAGTTATGATCAAAAGTGATTTAGGTATAAAACTTTGGACTCATCAAAACAAGATAGATAATAGAGCAATTTCTCCAAATTTGACAAATACAAATGAACTGGACATTGTAAATGTAATTCTTATTTGATAATTGTTCTTATTGTATATAATTTTACTGTATTAGAGTTAAAATATTTCCTTCTATTTAGACAAAAAGGGAAAATGTTGTGGGATATTTGTAAATTGTGTAAAAATGTATTGCTATGATTGGTGTAATAAAAAAACCTGAATGGCCAATAGCTAGAAAGATGTTAGGTGGAACTTCTAGGGACAGAGAAGACTCTGGGAAGAAGGGCAGAGTCATTAGCTAGATGCAGAAGAAGCAGGATGGTCAGTAAAGAGAAATGAGGCAATGAGCCTCATGAAAGAACATAGATTAATATAAATGGGTTAATTTGAGTTATAAGAGCTAGTGGGACAAGCCTAAACTAAGGCCAAGCTTTCATAATTAGTAAGAAGTCTTTATGTCATTATTTGGGAGCTGGCAGGCAGGATAGAGAAACTACTACTACAGAAGACCTTAGAGTACAGGAAGCCAGGCTATTTCATAAACAGGTCAAAGTGTTAACAGTAGACATTTGGCATGCTCAAGATTAGAGTATTAGACTTGGAAAGTTAAGTCTTTGGACTCTTTCTGGAACTCTTCCATTCCTTATAGACTTTTTCCTATCCCAGAGGTGTTTGTACTGTTGGAAGCATGGTCTACATTGCTTATTTAAGTGAATTACCTGTTGGAATTGGACATATAGAACCTGGAGCCTTTCCTCATCTTCAAAAGGGGAGAAAGAGAATCCTTTTTGTGAAAACCAAATGATTCTGTGCCTGTAAATGTCTGGTGATTGAAACACCCTATATAGATGTCAGAAGAACTTTGAGGTTGTTGCTCCTGTGGCAGACCTCTGATGGGCTCCAAGTTGAATAAGATGGTATAAACATGGCTCAGATGGAACTGAGAAACTAGAAAAACAATCCTTTAGTGTTGTCTGTACATCAAAATTCCCTGGACAGTTTTAAAAAATACTGATGCCTGCATATTACCCTCAAATGACTAGAGTGAATCTTTGAGGGAGAATGTGTATCACTACTTTTTAAATGAATTTATTTTGAGGTGTGTTATTAGGACTGGTACCATATTCATGAAGTCAAATGATGCCCATATCTCTACCTCTGAGGTATCTGGGGGTACAGGCATGCATCATGGCTGGCTCACTGCAATCTTTAAAGCTTCACAGATATCCTCACACAAGGAAGTCTGGCCCTGGTGATCTCTTTGTCATATTTTCTTCTAGGACATGAGATGAAGGAAGATATTTTCACATGGTCTACCTGTCTATTAGGGCTGGGTCCATTAATCTAGGCTTCAGAGAGGCCCTCTGTAAGTCTCTTCACCTTAGTAATGACAAGTCTTTGCCTGTGAATAGATTTTGTGCTGTCCTGATGCTATTTGATTTTTTTTTTTTTAAAACAAAAGCCCTGTGAGGTCAATGATTATTGACTCCATTTCACAAAACCAATTCTTACCTAACTCTGCATAAAAGCAGACAGCTTTCTGTTCTATTTAGAAGAGGGGCTCATACAAGTAGACTAGAAAGTGATCTATTTCCTACCTTTACCAATGATACTTTATCATGAGCAGTCACAGGGAAATCCATTTTAATTTGGTGTTAACAAGCTTGACCAGACCTGCCGTCATTGGTTGTGAATGTTGTTCACTGCCTGAGCCCAGCAAGTACCACTGTGTGACAGTTTATATGAATGGTGCCACAAGCAAGTGTGCAGGTCCATGGCTGTGTGACTATGTGCAGTGACTCCACACATACTTAAAGCTCGTCTTAATCAGTGACTATCTCTTGTCTTCAGTGTGAAACATCCTTCACAGGCTCATACATTTGAATGTTTGGCCTTCAATATGTGCTACTGTTATGGGGGTTGTGGTTCCTTGGAGGTAGAGGAGGTGGAAAACTGGGGATAGGGCTTTGGGGGGTGATAGCCTGGTCTAGATTCCTACCATGCTTCCTACTTCCTAGCCAGCACCATAGAATAAATGGTGCTATAATTTCCTGCCACTAAGGACAGAGCTACCCAACCACCCCAACAGAAAGCAGCCTCTTAAACTGTGAACCCAAATGAATCTCTTCTTTTTAAAGTTGCTTTTGCTGAGTATCTGGTTACAAAAATATAGTAAATAATGCACTCATGACTGTGATCTAATGTGTGCAGGGACAACCCTCAGATGCTGCCCAATCACTATAGGTTAAATGCTGAAATAATTAAATCAGTGTGTACAAACACACACTTATAACATTATCATCTCTGGGCTTTCTGATTTAAAATACACACACCCCTAACAAGAAGAAACTGTTCTAGATTCTTTTTATGCATTAAGGATTGATAACTTATAGAATAGGGTTTATACTTTCCTTTGCACAAGTCCTGGGATATAGGAATAGTATTCTTCCCAATTTACAGATGAGCAAAGGGAGACAAAAAATGGTTTCTTTCTTGGAGTTTGTAATGGCTTACTTGATATAGTACCTGTGCTAGGGAGGAAGAGACATGAAGGATCCAAACACACACACAGACACACAGACACAGATACAGACACACATACACACAGACACAGACACATAGACACAGACACACACACACAGACACATACACACATACACACACACACACACACACACACACACACACACACACACACACCAATTCCTTAATCTGAACAGCCCAACTAGTTAAGAACTGAATGTATTGTGTTGTTTGCAAACTCAGACATTCTTCACTATCCTCTATTGCTGGAAATTAGGCTTTGTCTATAGTCTTGGTGACTACACTTTTCAGAAATGTATTGTCAAAACAAGCACTGACTAAAGAGCTCTGATCCTGCAGCCCTGCCAGAATGTAGTAGTGTCCTTTGGGGTAATTCTTCCAGCTCAAGAGCTTCTTCATTTGAATCACTTCTGCTCTATTTTCCAAACAGGAAAATTTGCATGATGGACAAGGTTTTATTTCCTTTTTCTTTTTAATTAGTGCGAATGCAAGGAGATAGCATGCTGTGGGATAATGCTTTTGTACATTGGTTTAATAAAACACTGATTGGCCAGTAGCCAAGCAGGAAGTATAGGTGGGGTTAGTGGACAAGGAGAATTCTGGGAAGAGGAAGGCTGAGTCAGGTAGATGCCAGCCTGCCGTCTAGGGAGAAACATGTAATGGCACACAGGTAAAGCCATGGAACACATGACAACATATAGATTAAATGGGCTGAGTTTAAATGTAAGAACTAGTCAACAGTAGGCCTGAGCTAATGGCTGAGCAGTTTTAATTAATACAAGCCTCTGTGTGTTTACTTGGATCTGAGCAGCTGCAGACCAGGTGGGACACAGGGAAATTTCAACTACAATGGCATGTGTCAAAGTGTGTTAGTTTTTACAGATACACACACATTTTAAAAAATGGCTAGGATACTTATGCAATCTCTTCCTCCACAAAAATCACAGCCATTGTTTAATGAAAATGGGAGTTTTCACTCACAGAATGTATATAGTAGAACAGTTGCTACAGTGTGCATTGTAGAACCAGAGGCCTGAGTTTGAAGAGACTTCTCTTGGCTGATGTCTTGTGATTCAAAGTAGATTGCCTGGCATCTTTTAGCCTCAGTTTCCTTATTTACAAAGTAACGATAATGAGGCTTACCATAGAAGACAGCAAATCTTAAGTACATAGTCCATAAAAATCTGTCAAAGGTGTTCACTTATTCTCATCTTTCTCTCATTAAGGATCCGTTTTTCTTTAATCCATATAGCTAATTGGTAGAGGATGGGTATGTACACTCTCAGATGGAATAATAGGAAAGTCAGATGGGTAGGGTAGAGTAGTGTGTGCACATTCACAATCTGGAGAACAATCTTGGCTATTGTTCCTCAGGTACCATCTACCTTTTTTTTTTTTTTTTGAGATAGTCTCTCACTGTCCTAAAACATGCTAAGGAGTCTAAGGAGTCTAGGCTGGCTGGATAAGGAGCCCCAGAAGCCTGTCTCTCTCACTTCTCAGATCCGGGTTTAAAACACATGACATCTTACCCAGCACCTTTTTCCCCCAACATAATAATGTTATTGATTATTTGGGAATTTGACATAGTGCACCATAATCATACTGACTTCTTAGTCTTCCCAGGTCTGCCCCCAAACCTTGTTACCCTCCAACCCTCCAACCCCAATAAATCCAATTTGTGTAGCCCATATACTCTTTGGAGCATGGTCAAACTCCTAGTAGCCAGACCCTTAAAGAAAACCAAGTCCTTCCCCACCAATACCCCCTCTAGAAGCCATATACTTCTATGTGGAGAAGTGGAGAGATATAATGCTTCAGCATCCATATCACAATTTTAAAGAGTTCTCTTCAATGGCTTTCTGTTTAGGCTGTTACTTTTTTGGGGGGTGGGGTGGGGTGGAGTAGGGGTTGTCACAGAAGCTTTCTATGTCTCTCTTTCTCAACTGCAGTCATCCACACCACTTTAAAAGGCACTTCCTTGCCCTTTACAGTCAGCAGGAACAAGGATCATAGACTTCCACATGATTTCTGGTGACAGCATGTGGACCATTAACATCCACATGACCTCCGGCATCAGCATGTGCCACAGACCTCAGCATGGTCTCCAGTGGCGGTACAGACCACAGACATTGACATGACCCTCTGCCTCAGCATGGGGTATGACATCAACATGGCCTCTAGGGCAACATGGATGAGATACCAATGTGGTCCTCAGTGCTAGCCTGGACTATGGACATCAACATAGCTTCAGGTGGCAGCACAGACCACAAACATCCACATGGCCTTCAGTGGTAACGTGGACCTCAACATGACCTCTGCTGCAGCAGAACCATGGGCCCCAACATGGCCCTCAGCAGCAGCGTGTACCACACACACCATCAACATGACCTAAGGTGGCAGTACAGGCCACACACATCAACATAGTCTCTGGTGGTAACTTAGGCCTTATACATCGACATGACTTCCAGGAGCAGCCCAGACCATGGAGATCAACACAAACCTAGGGCTTCAACTCGGCCTAAGCTATCAGCACAGAGCACAATTACCAACATGGCTCTGAGGGCAGCACAGACCATGGAGGTCTTTTAAGGAAGTCCAATCCAGAAAATGAACCATTCTTCATCTTGGACATATTGTCATTGTTCAGAGCCAGGGTCATTGGCTGGGCAGTGTGTTTGAAGGCTGTCTTCACAAGTTGCAGGCTGCTGCCCACCACCCTGATGGCCCAACTTAGCACCAAAATGGTCCCCTGTCCACCACAACCTTCCCTTGTACCTGTCACCACTGTCACATCTCTAGTTCCACCTGTCTCCACTGAGCATGCACCTCTCCATTTTTCAATATTTCCCAATTCCCCATCACTTATTCATTTGTCTTAGTGGCATTGGAAATTGCAGTGTGTCACACAATATATTTTCCCCCAAACACCTTTACATGCAAACATTCATTGAAATGATTCATTGGTCTGGTTCGAGGTTTCTGGTTTCTGAAGCACCATAAATATTGGACCATCACTGAGACTCATCTCAGATATCCCGCTGTTCTCCAGAGTGTGAGCTCTGGGCTCCTGCACACCTCCCTGCCCTTGAAGTCAGCTGCCCCGGAGGCTTGAGGCACGTGACCTTTGTCCCTGTTTCCCCATCCACACTGCTGCCCTACACTCCCTGTCTCTCAGCAGGGTGCAGCGGCTCCATGCTTCATGGCCAGACAGCTGGCCTTGAACTGGCTCTATTCAGTAATGACATGTTTCCTTGGGAGCTCCAGGCCACCACCCACCCCCACCCTATCCTTGACCTGGCAGGACTGTGGTGCTCTTTGCCTGTGGGTAGTGCTGCTGACCCCTGTTCTCCATCTCCCAGGCCCTATTCAGCAATGACCTGTTTCTGCAAGAGCTCCAGGCTGCTGAACATCACATGGGCGACTCTCTTCTGCCATCTTTCCTTCCAATTTTGCGAATCCACTTTTTAAAAACATCACCTGCAGCCACCCTTACCCAAGCCTTTTTCTGTGGGTTCTTGGGAGATCAAATTCAGACCTGTGTGCATGCAGGGTAAGTACCTTATCCACTGTACCATCACCCCAGTCCCATAGCTGTATTTCTTAAAAGGCTATCTGAAATCCTAAGTCTGGCCTGTGTGTCAGAGTAAGTGTAGCTCAGGAGGGAGTTGCCCTTTCTTTAGACAGGTTAGTCTTTGAGATGTCAGGAGTAGACTGGAACGGCAGCTGTGGGCACAGTGGGCCATGGACCACTGCAGTGGGAGGTAGGAAAGGGGCCTCTCTGGCCACTCTCATTCTGAACCTCGCAAGAGGCAAGGCAAGAACTTTGTGGCTTCCTGAAGGCTTCACTAAGCTTTCTTAGAGTTTAATTTACAGCCAGCCAGTGAGTGGAGCTCAAGTTTCATGCGACAGAGGCTCATCCAGTGTACCTGCTCAGGAGTTCCTGCCTTGTGTCTTATGTGAGTCCAGCTTCTCCCTCACCTCACAGAAACAGCTCATGGAGGAGCTTATCTCAGCCTGGTGGAGCAGAGGGTCACGCTTCCAGACTGTCTCTTTGTGCTATACCTCACCCCCCTTCCTCCTCCACCTTGTTCTGCTTTCACAGTCATGGCCCCTGGCATGCTTAGGGCTAAATCCACACAGTGTTAGCTGGGTTTTATTAAACTCCCTAGCCTGGAGATAACGGGGCTGCAGACATCTTTCATTCTTTGGTGCAAAGAATGAGCACATACAGGCATTTTGACTCTATAAACCAAGCAGTTTGTTTAAAGCAAGCATTGAAAACTCAAGTGTCTATAGGGCCAGGTGGGAAGGATCCTAGAAGAGATGAGCTGGCTGAAGACAATAGAAACCAGGGTCCTCCACACTGGAGAGCACAGGGCTTTCTCACTGTGGACCAAAGCTGTGGAGCTGCAGCTTGGTGGGAATGCAGGCTGATAGTGGCCCGATTCCTTGATATATCAAGGAAAAATGTACAGATGAATTTTTGGGTGGAATTTTCCAAATTTTCAAATATTTTCTGGGTCTAAAGCCACATCTTTGTTTTGTTTGCTTCCTCAGTTTGAAGGTGGAAAGGCAAGAGAGAATGAACCTGATTCTGCAGCCCCTTTTTAAAATAACATTGATCCACACCTGAGATACCTGAGATGGAGACCGAAACATATCCTCAAAGACTGATCTCGAATAGCACTTCACTGGCGATTAAGTTTTCAATGTGAGTTTGGGGTAGGGGAACATATTCAGACTGTACAAGACTGGTCCTGTCAACAATCAGTCATGGATGGGGAAGGGCTTATGGGGCTGAACTACTGGCTATTGATAGGTCCTGGGGGATAGGGATCGCTATTGTTGGTTGGATTACTATTAATGCACACATGGATGAGCCTGCCGGGTGCTAATGGATAGCACCTATCCCAAGGTCATCCCCAGTTATCAGTTGGCCATAAAACAAAAAAAAAGAGACAAGAATGTGAGAGATATTTATAGGGAAAGGGAGGTGTAGATAAGGGTGGGGGGAGGTAAGAGAGGGTAGAGAATAAGAGGGTAATCAGCATGCATTTTTATATATGTGAAATTTTCAGAAAAACATCTGATTTTGAAGAAAAGTAATCAATAAATAACTTGTGTTTATCACATGCAGGAGCCTGGGATTTGAAGTCAAATGGCTTTGTGAGTTTAAATCCTGTCCAAAGTATCATTAGGTACAGCATATTGGACACATTCTTCTGGGACTTTATGCTGGACAGAGGTAAAACAGAGGAGTGAGTTAGTTCTCCAACTGCTTCTCCAAACTGTCTCCTTGCACTTATTTTTATTACATTTATGTATAGGTGTGTGCATGTTCGGTGTGTGTGTGTGTGTGTGTGTGTGTGTGTGTGTGTGTGTGTGTGCATGTTTATGGAGCTCAGCACACAACTTTTGGGAGCTAGTTCTCACCTACCATGTGGGTCCTGTGTTCCAAGCCAGGTCATCAGACTTGGTGGCAAACACCTTTACTCACCGATGTACTCTACTGCTTCCCCATACAAGATTGTTGATGCTTTCTTTAAAAACAATGTTTTAGGAGTGGCTTACAGTTTACAAGAATTTCAAGAAATAGGGCTTGTTTCTGTGTACTTCACACCCAGACTCCCTAATCTGCAATGTCCCATGTCACTAAAACTCCCTCTTTTCCTCTTCTTTCTCATCCCCTCCTGCTGCCCTTTCTTCTTTTGAACGTCCACTGCTGTGATTTCCCCTTCTTCTCCTTTAACACTAACAGTCTACTCACTTTTTATTACTGTAAGTTAATAGCCAAGGTATATTTCAATGTCTCTCCTGTATGTCACTCTAATTGGACTAGTTTCATTGCTACTGGCTGGCGAACATATTCCAGCTTTGTGTGCCTTGTGCTGTCGTCACTGGAGTATTATGAGTATTTCTAGATGCAGGTTCATTTCCTGAGGCTAGATTACTGAGAATGAGCTTGCTGGATGGGAGGATCTGAATGGGTGAAAGGCTTTGGGTTGCTGTATTTGCACAGCAGTTGCTGAAGGAGAGAGTGAATGAATAAAGCTGGTGTTCTAGAAGCTGATGGTAGGTCCAGGAAGGAC
Source organism: Peromyscus leucopus (assembly GCF_004664715.2). NCBI lineage: Eukaryota > Metazoa > Chordata > Mammalia > Rodentia > Cricetidae > Peromyscus > Peromyscus leucopus. The sequence continues at coordinate 70,426,183 of NC_051066.1, forward strand.
TCTGTAGCAGAAAAGGCTCAGACTGCTGCTGCATGTCTGCACATGAGACTTGCCTGGAGCCAGGTGCCTGCAGAGACTCAATCCTGTGAGAGGCTCACTCAGCTTCTGGACAATAGTGCAGGGCCCAGGGCTGTGGGTGTTTCTGAGCAGACTGCCCACTCACTAGCACCTGCGTCATACACCCCTCCCTTCTGTACCCAAGCTTGGGGTTCTTGTTTTTTTTCTTTTAGGCCATTTCACTGAAATCTGAGAAAATGATTGATGATTTTAGAACAAGAGGCAAATGGACGTGCTGGGCAATCAGACCTCCTTCCAGCCAGTGTGCATTGATGCAGCCCATCATGGTTACAGTGCCATCAGCATGCAATGCTTGGCATATTCTGTGTTGTGACATACAGGCAGAATGAGCCAGGAGTTTATCAGAGGTGCAGCTAAGGGGAGGACAGGAGCACCTTCAGACTCGGGGCCGGATGTTTAGCTCCTTTCCAGCAAACAGAAAGAAGGCTGTGGAGTGGCTGGTGCTGAAGTTGGGCGAGCAGGAGTGGACCAAAGTGGTGTTTGGTTTCCCTGACCCAGGTTAGAACCTGCAACTTGCTTGTTCTTAGAGAATTATAGGCAGATTGGGTGCCAGGGTTGGATTACAGGTCTGTTTTTGTTCTTTTGATTTAAGTTTGTTACTGCATACAACACACCGTTCCACAAATGCACTTATAAAAACCCAACTTTCACTGGGCATTAAATTCTAGCACTAGAGATGCAGAAGAAGGTGTATCTTGATCAATTTGAGGTCAGCTGGTCTACATAGCAAGTTCCAGGTCAGCTAGAGTTACACAATGAGACTATTCATTAAAAGAAAAAATCCAACTTTTCATCAACAGCTGCTGTTTGTCAATCCCCATTTCTCTCTCTCTCTCTCTCTCTCTCTCTCTCTCTCTCTCTCTCTCTCTCTCTCTCTTTCTCTCTCTGTTCCTCCTCTTTTACACATGACTGGACTACATTTCCCAAAGTTCCTTGTGGTTAGAAATTGACAAGTGAGCAGAAGTGATGCCCATCACTTCTTAGAGCTCTTTGCCTTGTGCTTGACTAGAATCAAGTTTCCCCGGAGTGATGAAATCACACCTGGAAGTGGCAGCATCTCTGGCCCTGAGGTATGGAGCAAAAACACTGTTAATATAGTCCTCTACTTCTCTTGATGTCTCCCCATGGACAGTAGTTGTAATCCCCAGCCCTGTCCTTTGCCCTGAAGGGACTCCAGAGGACGTGGTTGTGGATATTTACAATGTGCCTTTCCTAGAAGATGGTGTGTTTCTGGTGTGTCTGGCTTGCTTGCTTGTCCTGGCAGATGCCCTAGTTGCTCTTGCCTCACTTGTACCTGTCCCCCCAACCCCCACCAAAATAGACACTTTTCTAGCTTTGCACAGCAGAGAAGGTTCTGGTGTGTTGGTGCAGTGCAGTGGGACAGAGCATCTGAACACTTGACACAGCAGGGGTGGTCTCTTGACCCATGGATTCCAGGAAGAAGAATGAACTTCAACAGGCTGTGGGAAGGGATAGCCCTCTTGGATCAGCACGGTGGGGATCAAGAGACAGTGAGAGCAATGGGTCTGTGGGCCGAATCCCTTATTGTGATCCACGTGGATTTCCAAGAGGAGCTCTTATTGGTGCGTTTATGAATTCTATGGAATCATGTTATGGCAGGGAGGTGGTTACCATAGTGTATCTGCACAATGCATAAGTAGTGTGGGGACAGTAGGCAATTTAAATAGGCTGTATCAAGCTGTCCCACAACGAGTCAGTTGAATAAGGCAAATATCTGGCCCAGTCGTCTTGAGGAAATGGAGGACTGTGCAAGGTTGAATAAGCCCTGCCTCTGCTAACAGAATGGTAAATATGCTTAAAACGAAGTCTGAGACAATGTAAACTTGTGAGAAGCCACTAAAATCCTGCACACTCCCTCATCCATGCTCTGCAGTCCTGTGTATATACAGTTCTATAAATAGCACGTAGACTTCATTTGTATTCAGCCACCATATTTTTTAAGACTTTTGTTTTTTCTTTCTGATATTCGGTCATCCAAATGATGTAGAATGACAATATTCTTACTTTAAGAAAACACAAGTGGATCCAGCAGGGCTGTTTCAGTTGCACTGGGAGTTGGTCAAGGAATCTGCAGTTGAAAGAGAGCAGTTTCCCCAGGTCTGCACACAAAGCAGGTCGTGGGCACCCTCCCAGAGGTGCTAATGTTTCTAGGTACCCATAGCCTAATGAACTCAAAGCTGCAAAACAACTATGGAGCTCCTGACCCTTAGCCCTACATCTGGAATTAGCTTGTCCCTTTTCACCTTAGAAACATTCCCTAGCAGCAACAGTCAGATTTCTATTCCCATTTAGGAATTTAGTCTATTCCCATTGACTTTGATGTTGGCAGACACTTAGGTTATGGTAATTCATAATTGTTATAGGATTCGCAGGACTTTATGTGACTGTGTACTTTGAAAAATGTTCTGCACTATTCAAATGGAACCAGAAGGCCATTTTGTATCTCTGGGAATCCTACTGTGTGGCATATAGTAGTTTAAGAGGTCCAGGAGGAGATGGTCTTAAAGAGAGCATAGGTTCCAATGATAAGATTGGTTCTAGAGCCAATTTCCACGAAGCAATGGAGGGTGCAACCAGATATTGGACTGGAATTCCTTCTACGTAGCTTAGCTACTAGCTACATGACTTACCTACTTAGCCTGCAGAGGGGCTAGCAGTTGGAGGCCCTTTTCTCCATCTAAAGATGTCAGAAAGACCACTTCCTGCCTTTGTTTCTGCTTATTCTCTAGTGTACAGATGGCATTGGAAGGTATGGTCATGGTGGTGGGAATGTTAGTGAAATGAGGAGAGGAACAGAGGCCAAGTCATGTTATATGGATGTGAAATTCTTTGGAGTAGATTTTTAAAACTTTTATTTTATGGTGTGTGTGTAATAAATGTGTGCACATGTTTGTGTGTGTACAGGTGCATTTGTACATGTATGTGGGTGCCTGCTGAGGCCAGAAGTTGATGCTGAGTATTGTCTACTGCTGTTCTGTTCTCCACCTTGTCTTCTGAGACCAGGTCTCTCACTAAGTCCACAATTAACGACTGTCTTCTTCCCAGTTCCTGGGATCCTCCTATCTGCATTTCCACAGCACTAGACTTACAGATGCATGTGAGCATGCCAAGCCTTTATGTGGATACTGGGGGATCTGAACTCAGGTCCTCATGCTTGTGTGACAGACACTGGACCCACTGAACCATCTCCCCGGGCCCTGAAGTATATTTTAAGAATCACAATTCTAATTAAGTAATTGTGGTTTAAATCTCTATAATTAGAAGATGCCCAATTTTCTCAGGAATTTGCTCTTCATCATTACTTCTAGGATTTCCTGATAGCTCCCCGTCCTTCACAAGAAGCCTATTGTACCCTGTGGTATGCCTGAACCACAACCAGGAGCACACTTAGAGCAGCACATAGCCAACTAATTATTGCCTTCACTTATTTAATTTATTAGTCTGCCAAAAGTTTGTTGAATACCCACTCTCCATTAGGCAAAGTAGAGGACACCAGGGATACACCAGTGAATAATATATAAGTAGCTCACAGTTGGTAAGGAAGACAGATTGGATCATTTGAGAGAGAGCATGGTGATGGGTCACATGGCTGAATAGTGTCCAGGATGGATTGGGAGTTTGCAGAAGCCATCACTGTTTGGGTTTGAGAACATTTCTGGGGAAGTGATGACTCCTGTAAGAGTTTAATAAATCCACAGACAGAAAAGTCTGTTTAAGAGAGAGGTACCCAGGATGGGAAAAGTCATAGATGAGAGAGATAAAGAAAGAGCAAAATAAAATAAAACAGAAAACTTCAAAAAAAAAAAAAAAACACCTTAAATAACTCTGGAGGAGCTGAGGGCAGCAGAAAGACATGCGGCATGCCTGGCTTTCCTGTTTTCTTTTCTTATGTGACTTATGAATTCTGGGATCATGCTTTGTATTTCTCTGTGTTTCTTGGTGTTATCTGGGGATGGTGAGCTTCGACTGTCAACTTATTGGAGTGCCTAGGAGACTGGTAACCTGCACCTCTGAGTGTCTTTCCCAAGAGGGAACTAAGTGAGGAAGATACTCCCTGAATGTGGGAGCACCATCCAACAGGATGGTGCCCAAGTGGAATAAAACAGGAAAAGGAGAAGTCCCAGCAAGGTTCTCTCCTCCAACTGTCACTCCTGCTTCCTGGTTGCCATGACACCACCTTTTTGGCTCTATCTACCTCACCCTGCTCACAGAGTCAGAGTGAAATTTCTGCAACTATGAGCCAAGATAAACACCCCCTCCTTTAAGTTTTCCTCAAGTATTTTGTCTCATCAATGAAAAGTCTGACTGATACATGCATCAAAAATGACAATAATGTTCTCTTGAATGAATGAAAGCTGACTCTTACCCAGTTACAGATATGTCTGCTGGTCTCATCTTAGAGCTGCTGGGCCCCTGAGACAAAATGGGTGACATGGATTCTTTTTGCTTTCAAAGAGCTGGAAGCTTCTTTGCAAATGGCAAGAAAGGAGCACTAAATATTTAATGCTCCAAAGTTAAATATTATTACAAAAGTAATTTAATATAAATGTTTCAGTGACTCCTTATCCATATTTCATGTCAGCAATGGGTATCTGATTGCTAATGTTTGTGTGCAATTAATTTTAATGGTTACATACTCTCAATTTCTCTCAAGTTTTCTCTTTAGAAGACTTCAGGGTCTGCTGGGGAAAATGAAAGGCTAGACATTAGATGTCACCATGGACAGAAAAAAAAGACACAGACTCCTCCTGAGTGGAGGTCTCCAAATGACAAGTTAATAGCCACTCGGGAATTGCTCAGTGATATTAGGCAGGGATGCTGTAAATCTCTGCTGCACAGTGCTCACCACTGTCATGATGCCTTCACATCTCCACAATGGTAGGGCTTTTTCTCTGTGGTTTCATCATGCTTTCATTGCATTGCTTCATGGCAACCACCACAGTGACAGTACTGGGTGCCCACAATGTGCCAGGTATTACCATGAGATCATTATATCTCTCTTTCTTTTTTTGAGACTCTTATCACACTAACCATGAAAAGTTGGCATATATTCTGTTTTCCAGACATATAAACAGGCTCAGAAAATGGAATTGCTCAAAAGCCAGGAGGATTTTGTTTTCTGACTCTGGTTTGTGAGTCCCCAAACAACACAGGTATCATCATGTTTTTCTTCTGTAATTCCAGGAGCTCAGTGAAGGGATAGGGCACCCAGTCTGTGAATCATAAATGCTTGTGGAATGAATGAGCAGAGACAAGAATCAGTACTATAAAATTATTAATAGATGAAGGACTTGCCATCTCACTTTTTTTTAAACAAAAATCTCTCTGTGGTTGAGGGATGGTTGATTTTTCTGTAATGCAAATATTTTTAAACTGAAGTTTAAGAACACTTTGCATGACACTTTGTGGGGTTTGATGTATAAAAGAAAGCCTGTATCTTCTTGCCTGTAGCCATCAAGACTCACAGAGTGTGAGGGTGCTGTGGGCATAGTGATGCTAAGTCTTCACTTCTGCAGCCCCATTCTCTTTTCATGCTGACAAATGTCACCTTGTGACAATCATGGATTTTTTTTACATCTGTAAAATCCATAATACACCATGTGGAAATACTCTCAATGCTTGGTAGTCCACATCCATCTTTTTTCATTGAATGAATATATTATAAATTGATATGCATAGTTATTCAAATATAGTTGTATCACCTAAATGAATTACTAGAGTCATATGGACAGATTTTTTTTCCAGTTTTCCATTTAATGCCCATGATTTTGTTATATAAGACTTTAATAAGGATCAGTATGGCTCTTATGGGGTGTTTAACCCAACACCAGAGAACATGACCCAAATTCCCAAATCAGGTGTCATATCACATGGGGAGATCATAACATTCAGTCTGTAGACATTGGTTGTTTACTTTGGGCCAAGCTATGAGCTGGGGTCCTTGGCTAAAACCTGAAGGCCATGATGAGATAACAATGACAGATAGAGGCCAAACTGGGTAGCAGCAAGTAACAGTGCTTCCAAGAACTAAGAATTCTTAGCTGAAAAAGCATGGGTCAGAAACCTGATTATAGAAAAGGACTTGGGTTTCTGAGAGGTTAATTGCACATCCAAAGTCACATGGCTTCTAAGGAGCAGGGCTAGGACTGAACCCGTGGCTTTCTCTAAGAGACAGTTTTAGAATAGTTCAGTAATAAAGAATGTGGGCTTTGGAGCCATTAGACCTGGGCATGGAGTTAGCTTGTCTGATTACATATATGTCCCTAACAATGTTTCATAACTTATCCGAGCTGGAATTTTTCAGCCTGTCTTGATACTCATCTTCAGAGAGAGAGGCTGAGGATAAATAAGGCATAGATTGACACTTGCTGTGACCATCAGCTAAGTGGCAACTGTTGGAATCTGCTGACACATATTCCTCTGTCAAAGCCAAGTGTAGGATTGAAGGCTGGAAAGAAGGTTGTACAAGGCCCTACGTGATCAAGAGCCCGTGACATTCAAACTGCTGCCCATTAACAGTACCCAGTAACTTCTGAACTCTATGTTCATACTCTATTTTCTCTGCAATGTTTTCCAAAAGTTAATAGTGATTCTCACTGAGAATCACTGGATTGGATGGTCCTAGGAAGCAAATGGTGAAGCCTTGTCCTTCTCACCTGTGTTTCTCAATGTAACCAGGCCCCCATCCAATGAGCTATCAGCAATGGTCCTTATAGAGTAGTATAGATCACTTCAGAGTATCTACAGTGGGGTCAGATTTTAACTAACTCAGCAGCCACAAAAATGTCATTGCTGAGGTCAGGTTCAAGGTTGATATGTGGTATCAAGCAATGGGAAATCAACCATAGACCAGGAAGAGGCATCCAAGCAGTCATGGTCACAAGACCACCAGTGTACACATATAAGCTCCTGGGCCTTTTCCTACCTGACCAACCAGAATTAATTCTCCAGAACAACAGTTCCCAGACATTACATCACAGCACATTGCATGCTCAAATCTTTGTGATTTACACTTTGTTACAAAAATGAAGACACGTCTTTGCAAATTGTTAAATCTTTACTAAAAATAAATCTTAGAATAAGATGAGATTTTTTGTCTTCACCTTTGCAACCAGCTGAGGACAAGACATGAGTAACCATCTCTTGCTCAGGTATCTGAAAGGACCCCTTCCTACTTTTTCACATGGATCCTGACCCTCTTTTCATCTCCCAACAGCAGCTACTAGAAAATTTTCTTTTCTCTTCCTTCCTTCCTTTTTTCTTCCTTTTTCTTCTTCTTTTTCTTCTTTTTTTTTTTTTTTTTTCTTTCTTTCTTTTCTTTCTTTCTCGCTTATCTCTATTTCTTCTCTTTTCTTTTCTTTTTCTTGCTTCTACCTTCTTCTTATCTTTCTTGGGTCTTCTTCTTTCTTTTCTTTTCCTTTCACTCTCCTTCAACTTGCCTGGCCTTCTTCACCTCCTTCTCTTCGTCGCTTCCGGCTCCGAGTCTTCATCCTGTCGCAGTCTTCCTTGCTTGGTGATTAGTGTATTATGTTCAGAGTCGGCAGCTACGTGGATTGGCTCAGGGAGGCCAGAAGTTGAGTTTTATTTCCAGCCTGATTCTTTTTACTGTGTCTTGTTCGACATTTATATATATGTTCTCATCACGTACTAAGAGATCCATTCAGTATGGATGTGTCGCATGTATTAGACTGGAGTACGCAACACGATTAGTCCTGGAAAATCTCTCCACACATCTCTTCTTGTATATTACTTCGCGGACATAAGATCTATTTGATGTTTAGGGTACAACTTGAGCAACCGTACTCGGACTGGCTTGAGCCTATCACATAATTATCAATTATTACAAATTAGCTGACTAGCAAACTGAGGTATAGTCTGGGAAAGCTCAAGATGTCTTACAATAGAGGCATAATTTGTATTCGATTTCAAAATTCAACTATCTACATGAGCAAGTGAATAACTAGAGCTATCCATCTGCGGCAATTATGATTCGTACTCTTAATTCATAATGCATGTACAAATGGCTCAAGAAGTCTTCGGGATCGGATGTAGTATGTTAACTTCGTTTTGGGATGAGCCACTCCTCTGTGTTACAATATGTGAGTGTCACAACCAAACATTACTGCTCAAGATGGCATCCATCTCTCATTAGTCCTCATATTCTTGCTTTTTAGAATATTTTGAATAACTGGGTAGTACTCTGGGATTCCTTGCCATACCTCGAGGTTGTCAGTTGTTGGCATGCTGTCTTAATGCCTTTTTACCGAATTCCATATCTTATGTCATCCCTTATGAACTCAGGCTTCATTTTATAGTGGTGTGCTTTTCCTCTCTCACTACTGGCCAGCTAGAGTGGAATCGCGGTGGGCCGCCCTCCTCACTGTCCCTGAGATACTTTCATATTATCACTCAGTCCCTGGCTTGCCTTCATAGGGCAATGATAGGACGCATTCACTCATGACATCCAGATATTATCTGTTTAAATATTGTCAGTGCTACCGTAACGCTATTGGCTCATTCGTCCTAATACTATGGAGACTGACACAAAGTAGAAGACCGGTTAGTCTGACCGAGTTCGGTTGACAGATTTTTTAGCTGTCTTGTAGGTATAGCTATGGTATGCCGTGGAGCAGTGGTTGCAGATACCAGTCTGAGTGTAAGGAGTATTGAGCGGATTGAGAGATGAATGGAATGTTCAGACGTGTATAGGTGTCTAATCACTCTCCTAGAGGGTCTTACATACCTAAAATGAAGAGAGAGACAGAAAGACAGATTCGACACGGACAGCGGCCAGTACCGAGGGGCGGATCAGACTATTGAGTATTGATCAGACACACACCACACACAAACAAGAGAGGCGTGTGGGATGGATTAATGGAGGGAGGGAGGGGAGAGGAGGATAGGGAGCATAAAATTAGCTTTGGTATACGGTATACTATTAAGATAATCTCACACATTGAACTGGGTCTATCTGTGAAATGGTCGCCTTATTGCATATGGTGATATTTGCTCTTGTCCAGGTGCTGCAATAGGACATGGGAGCAATACTTAGTATATTAGCATCGTTGTGTTCTGATCTTAGGATCGTCACTTAGATGAAGAGTATCAGAGATTATTTTATAGCGAGGCAGGAGATACTTGAGGTTTAGATAGTAACTTTCTCAGTAAAAAAATGATGTACCATTTCAGAATGGAAGACTAGTTGGATCTATTTGAAAGAGGTAGCGTACCGCTATTACATTTCATTCTGTTTACCTATTGATAAAAACTACTGACAATTGAATCAATTCTCGGAGTAATTAAGAGTTTTTTTAGAGTTTACACAATCCACTCAATACCGAGTGAAGGGTTAATTCCCAGTGGCAAAGGAACTTGAGGCAGACCATAATCACGCGCAACGGATTGCTGCTCTGCCTCTCTGCATACACACTCTCATCAGCTTAGGCTAGCTTTGAACTCACCTAATGCCAGTGTGCGCACACTGGTACCGGAGATAAATTATGTAGAGCGCACTACAATGGGTTGGGCCCTCCTATACCTCAACAGACAATCCATCAGTCGAAGAACTGGTTGTAAAACTTAGTCTAGGATTTCTACTGGGGGGTGCTCTTCGTGAAGTAGACACACATGACCATACGGCGAAAGCCTTAAAGGAAAACATTTAGTTGGGGTAAATTACATATTGCTCAGAGGTTTAGTGCCATTATAATTAATGGCGGGCTGAGTGCATTTTGCCAGGTGTATCAGTAGTGCAGGACTATGGTGACTGTGAGAAGGGGGCTCTGAGGACCGCTTCGACATCTGATCCAACAGGGCATATAGGTATATTTTGATAGCGTGGTGTAGGCCTCACCATGTCATGGCCGAGCATATGCTTGAGCACTAGAGACCCATGCCAAAGCCCAAACCCACACATCTCGACTGATATTTGCCTCCATGAGCAAGTAAGGCATATACCATATACTCCAAACAAAAATGCCACATTCTAACATAGATAATGTTGCACATCTAATATAATCCCTTAATGACTTGATAAGATTGGCACATTATATTTCTCAAATATAAAAAACCCAGAACACAATTGATACTAGGCATTTAATAAAAAATTACGTGCTTTTCTCAGGCAGGTTGAGAGTGTTGCGCTGAGGTATGTTTAATATTATTCAAATTGACATCAGTGATGCAACCATCCAAATAGGAATCTCCTGGGAAGTAGAAGAAGCCTCCACAATCGAATTGTCTCAGTGCAGGTTGGCAGATTATTGGGTTTTTATTCGATAGTATTAGTAGCTGAGTAGCGCCAGGCCAGTGAAGAGCCATCGTGGCAATCATCGCTTCTGGGAAGTCATGTTTGGAAACTGGTTCTAGCTTCATGTGAGTGGGGAGGATAAGACAAATTTACTTAAATGATATTAGATATATGATATATAGCGTATATAGAATTTAGATAATGATTGTGATGATGATGGGAGTGATATGACCATATGAAAAGCATGGACGGCATAAAGAAGAGAGGTATAACATAGTTAAACTCGTTAGCTGTATCTGTGGAATAGTTTCTGTATGTCCAATTGGTCTGATTCGTAGATACCAATGGAACATAAAAACACGATCTGGCCAGCTGAGCTAGAGCAGATATTATAGTATAGGGCAGACAGAGGCAGAGAGGAGAAAGAAAGAAACAGGAAGGCAGAAGGAAGGTCGACTAGCCAGCTGCCACGCCTATTAATGAGATGTAGACCGGTAAGGTTCACACAAGCCACGGACCGGGTTTTGGAGGAGCAAAGCGTATCAAGATTTATAGAGAGATGGATTAATTTAAGCTATAAGAATAGTTACTTAAGGAAGCCTGCCACGGCCCTTAGTGGTGGGATCATCTTTATTACCAGTTTTGTAGCACATTATAAGTCCTCTGGTGTGTGTTATCTTGGGTTGGGTCATGTGATGGCTGGTGGAGCATAGGCGGAAGATGACAGAGACTTGTCCGTAAATGTGGGCAAGGACAGGAAAACTACTCAGTTAGTAACCTGCTTGCTCTCCTCCAGAGAGGTGATATCGGTCACATTGTGTTTATCACCAGCAACAGAATAGTGAACTTAGAATAAATCTCTTTTTGCGGGTAGCAGTGTGGCTAGAGGCTATGTGTCCCATATTGACAGGTCAAGTGTTGGAACCATTCGTTAGGATCGAGAGCTGGCTCTAAGGTGATAGCACCTGTGAAGAGAGGGGACTTGTTGTTAGGGGGGTGCGCCAGGAGGAGTTTATTGTATATTATTTCCAGAAAAGGAAACAAAACCAAAGAACATGCCACTTGTAAGATCCTTGTTGTATCAAAGGACAAAAACTTTGCAATGTCACTGTTTAGCAGACCACTGTTCAAGATTTTAAATTAGACCACACTTAAGTCAGAGCGTCTATTTGTTCCTTTATTTAGTGATTTAAACACAGTTGTGTATCTTAGCGCTATTAACGAGCTTCTTTAGATTTTGAGAGGAAGTAATTATATGTCTGACTTGGAATGCTGGGTTAACAGAGATGAAAGGTTCTGGGATTTTACTTGTGAAATAACCGATGTGTGAAAGGCTATGAGCCTACGGATCTACCTATGAGGTTCAGGAAGAGTACCTCATGATTTCATGCACTAGCAATGCTCTTCCAATTAGGTGCTGTTCTCGGTGTCTAGGAAACATGAGAGGTACCGATGGGGGACTAGCAGTGCTTGAACATCGGCTTTGACTGTGTCTCCTGTGTTATCTCATGATGGAGAACTTGTTCTGAATGGTGGCAGGAAGCTGAGACTGGTAAAGTAGTAGAAACCTCAATGAGGTAAGTGCAATAACTTGTACGGAAGTAATAGGTCCATGAAGGAGCTGTCTTTAGAAGGAAACGGATGTATTTTTTTTCATGGTATCCTTTGCTACAGGATCTCCACTAAGGCAAATGGAATAAGTCTAATATAACAGGTCCTGTGGGTGAGATGGCTGGGGTCTTCGCCTCATAAACTGCGTGTGCTCTTGCTTTGCAATGTCCCCGTGTGTGATGATGTTCGCCTGTACATAGTTCTTGTGGGGTGAACTGCCATGGATAGCCAGTAGACTTTCTGCCAAGTATTTTGCCTCATAATGAGAGGGACGCATTTATTAGAGAAAGGAGCCCAACTCTCCACCATGGTGTTTGTTGCATTCTCCTTCCAATAACTACCTGCTGGATCTGATATAAAGCTCTGTTTAAAAACACAATGGTGACCATAAGTTATATATTAGTTGTACTACTCATATAGGCAAAACTGTTTGTTACGAAAATTAGTACTCGAGAGTCATGGTGGCTGAGTAAAGAAAGTATCTGACAATAAAGTGGTGAGTTTAGGAAAACTTTGGTCATTGACACCGTAATAGAAAGTTTTGAGAGAAACTGGCCAGAAAAATACACTAGAATGCTAGCCAACTGGAGCATTGATGGGAAAATTTAAATGAGGTATGCAGATGGCACTAAGGCTAAGGGAAAGACAATCTATGCAGATCGTGTAGAGAATTAGCTAAACTTACGCTGTGAAGACTCAGACTTTAGTTGCAAATGAATGCATATGTAATTGGAACTGGGGTCACCAAACCCAATCCACTACATGGAACTAAAACCCAGATGAACCATTCACATGTTCTAATAAGCATTATCGAAGCAGAATTACAGGAAATGAAATTGGAATGCATAAGGGAGAATGGCATTAATATGGGTAAATGTTTGGATATTCTGGGGCCTTGAGCATGGCACACTAGCTACTGTCACTTCTATATCTTCAGCATGACTAATACAGTATCAACTGGAATTGAGCAGGATATGGGAGCTATATAATGTTGGAATCACAAAGAAGGTATTGATATAGATACTACAATTAAGAGAATGCAGATGGAGTGGTAAAGATTTGACAATTTTCTTGGCTTGCCGTTCAGAGGAGTAAAGAAAGACATAGGCATGTAAAGGCGGGTGGCTCTAGTAACAACCCTGTGGAAGAAGAGGATTTGCTGCTTATCAGTGTGCGAGAGTTGGAGGGGAAGCCATCAGGCAGCCCGAGTGCTGAGGTGCATGCCCTACGCCTGGGAAATTCCTTCGCTTGAGAGACTGTATATACTCAGATCCCCATCACTCGGGAGGCTGAAGAAAGTCTGGTCTAATCTCAGGAAAGGAATGACAGCGAGGCTCAGAGGACAGAAATTAGATTAAATTCCATAAAGGCAAGGAGTGAAGGGGCAGAGGCCATGAATCATTAAGACATAACCCTCTCCTGAAGACCTCTTGCACATAGTGGGTCTGAATGCTAGGAAGGTGCTGATCTCCCCCTCTAAGGGAGAGTCTGTCCTACCCTAAAGTGTGAGAGTGCTCCTCTTCTAGAGAAACGTTTGCTCTTTCTATATCTATACTTGCGCTCGAAGGCATTGTCATATCGAGTATAGACTCGTGCCAAGTCTTCTGAATTCTAATGTCTTTTTGAGATATTCGGGAGGTGTGCATTTAAAATTTTCTAATATTATGATTTAACGCCCAAATTTTATGAGTGCGATCCACTATACTACTCCTACAGATTCCCCGCAGCCTGTGGTTGTTCCTCACTCTCTATAGCCACCGGTCCAGCCTACCCGCTCATAGCTCCACCTTGCCACATCACGTTTCAATCACTACTAATTGAGGAATATATCCCATGAGGAGGTCAGCAGACCCAGGCACACTGAGCTAGGCAGAAATACAAGCCCAGTTCGCATCACTTTAGACTTCCTTGTTCTTAGACATCAGAAGCTGTGCAAGGTGTCACATACAGGAACACCGAGGGCCCGAGCAATGCCCATAAGATAGTGAGGGACAGATATCGTTGAATACCCCCTGCCTGGGTGGACCCCCCCCAACTAGACACAGATTTTTGAGCCACAACAACTGTCATCTGTATCCTAAGGCCTAGTCCAGCAACGGCATGGGGAGCTCCACAGCCACTGTCACAGTTCCATATGAGCTTTCACTTAAGGTTAAGCACAGTCAGTACTTATACAATGGTCACGCTCCTCAGGGTCTGTGCTGAGTCATAATGACCATCAATGATAACATTCTAATATCTCCTCCCTGCAACTAGTCTCTCCTCTGCTCACCATCAATTGGATTTCCCAGTAGCTCTCATAAGTGCGCGTATGGCTGTGAACGACTCATCTGTATCTGCCTCCTATCAGTCACACTTGGACGAAGGAGGCTGCGTATGATGACATGTAGGGGTATTTGCTGGGACTGAAGTGCACTCCAGAAGTACGACCGGATCACAGGCACCCTCTGGACACGGGCAGCACAAAAGATCACCGAGCGAGTGGTGGTCAACCTTTGGTTCGAGTTTTCTGAGGAGCCGTCCCCAGCACAATACGACCGTCTTATTTCGTGAATCTGTACCCTATTCGTCTCTCATTGAGTGTAACCCTCATAAACACGCAGTACATAGGTCTTCGATTCTCCAAGTCAATCAAGCTTACAATCAAGAGTAACCATCATGCTTCCTCTTACTGTACAATACTTAGTTCTGCCTCAAGAGTCTGCTAATGAAGCTGTCATCAGATGAGCTCTCTTAACCAGGTATCACTCAAACTGTGAGCCTGAATGAACTGCTTTCATTTAAATGTTCCTAGCTGGAGATATTGCATCATTATCCACAGAAAATGGACTAAATGCTTTTGTGTCTTGACCTAGCCTATCCTCTACATGCTATCACTGTGTTTGGTTGCTTCATGCCCACCCAGTATTCAGAGACAGGATAGGAAATGCACTGTAGCTGAGCCCTCCTTTCTTTTCTTTTTTTTTTGGTGGTTGCCCAATTTTATTTTTAATGTTTGTGTCTGTTTCACTGCATTCTTTTCTTTTTTAAAATAATTTATTTTTCTTTATTAAGATTTTTTTTATTCATTTTACATACCAACCACAGATTCCCCCTCTCATCTCTCCTCCCACTCCCGCCCAGCCTTCCTCCCGACCCACCCACCCAATCCCCTCCTCTAAAAAGGTAAGGCCTCCCATGGGGAGTCAGCAAAGCTGGGTGCATTTAGTTGAGCAGGTCCAGCCCCCCTCCCCTGCATCAAGGCTGTGCAAGTTGTCCCACCATAGGTAATGGAGCCCTCTTTTTTTTCACCTTCTCTGCCTAAGGCAAGCTTGGGCTTGGTTGGTCACTTCCTAAGCTGAAAAGTCTCTTTCTAGTAGGAGTGAGACCCTCTTCACACTCATCAGTTTCTTCTTATCAGTCTCCTCACAGCTACAGACAGACTGGAAAGTTGTAGATGAAGGAGAATGGATTTTATTCAGTCTTAAGATTTTTAAATATCTTTCCCTCTGAATTCCACAGCCCCCTGACATTCTTCCCTTTCCCTTCCACTTCCATCCTTGTAGACTTTCAGATCAGCTTTTGATTCTCTTTCAGTAGATTTAAAAAAAATTATCCCAAAGCCACACTGAGAGGAGACCAGTTCAGAGACTCCATGTGGCTTTGGTCACATCTGCAGATCATGTAGGTATAATCTCTATGGCAACTGACCCATGTTGGATAGGAGCAAATAAGCTCAGAACCAAAGGTTAATTGCTGTTTCATTTCTGCTTTTCCCCCTTTGCAATTTCAGCTTTGTGGAAAGAAGTTTTAATTAGAATCAAATTATCAGCAGATTGAACATCTTTATAATTTTGGTGGTTAAAAATTACACCAACTGCTTGAATAGTAATAGATGGTTTTCCTTGGTGTTACTGTTCTCTGTCTTTGTCTTTCTGTCTCTGTCTCTGACACACACACACACACACACACACACACACACACACACACACACACAAGTTTAGATGATTCAGCTAGATGGGCTGGATCTTTTCAGCTCCAAGGAGCAGCATGGAACCTTGTTCTCATTTAATTTTGACATTAGTATGCTTCTAATATGTTGACCAAATTGGGAATTCACTTTGTGCCAGGTAGGTACTCTGCCAAACATATATGTGCATGACTTCATTTGCTCTGCAAAGCAATGTATGAGTTAGAGAGCTGAACAGATTTTAGAGATGAGAATTCAACTTCAGATATATTAATTCACATGCCCAAGTTCATATAGTCATTAAATCACATAGTGTTTGAACCAATTTATCTCACTCTAATGTTCTTAATTATTAGCTAGATCCTAAAAATATGTCCTTTAAGAAACCAAGGGAGATTAGGTGAGAGTGTATCTTGGATATTCTGTTACCTGGTTCAAGTTAGATACACTCAGGGATTTGACTAAATTTGTTCTCTTTTCAATGTTCCTGAAATAGGAATTACAGAATTAGGGTACTGTTCTAGTTTTGATCTTCTTTTTGTGATAAACAGTGTGTTCAAAAACAACTGAGAGAGAGGAAAAGGTTTATTTCATTTTCTATTATAGTCCATCATTGAGGGAAGCCAATGCAAAAACTCAAGGCAGGAACTTGAAGCAGAAACCTTGGAGAGATGTTGTTATCTGGCTTGTTCCTTGGCCAATATTCAGTTCTTCAGCTACTTTTCTTGTATATCTCAGGCCCACCTGCCTAGGGATGGTACTGTCTACAGGAGGCCAGGCCTTTCATATCAATTAGCAATTAGGAAAACACCCACTGATATGCCCAAAGGCCAATCTGATGGATGGAATCCCTCAACTAATGTTGCATTTTTTGAAGTGTGTCAACTTGGCAACCAAGATTAATAAGCCCAGATACCATGTGTAAGAATATAGTATTAGAATCCAGCTTCTGATCAAGCCACAATATCTACCTGCACAGTTTTTCTCCTCTCAGATGCAGACAGTCAGACTTTTGAGACATTGTCTATGAATCTCTAGCTAACAAACTTTCAGGTGCCAGAGGTTTCCCACCTGGGGAAGCGAGTTTACACCATAAGGGGTATTGGTGACCACAGGTCCTGTTCTCACCTCCTTCCCTGCCCCCCTGCCTGGGAATCAGAGGGTCTGGCTTCAGGGTTGTGCAGTGAAACCACCCCATCCTCAGAAAGGTGTAAGAAGAGATTCTTCCTTCTTTCACATGGGCCCTAACCTCCTCTCCTCAGAGCCCCAGCCACGCTGTCTTTATCTGGTGCTAGGGTTTAAACTCTCCAGCTGAGTACCTGTCATAGTGTTGTCTCTCTGTTTATGGCATGCATACATCTTCTAATAAACTCCACGCCCCTGAGTCCATTTCAGTGTGTCTCTTGAATCCCATCTGAGACCTTTCACCATGGAACATATTAAATATTAGAAAGTATATCTCTATGTTCTTAGAATTAAAAACAAATCCACAAGACAGATGGGCATGGTGGTTCACAGCTGTAATCCTAGCACTCCTGTGGCCTAGCAGTAGGACTGTGAGTTTAAGGCCAGCCTGAGATGCAGAGCAAGATTTTGTCTCATAACAAATGAATCAGTCCAAGGTCTTCAGTCATGCTCTGAAAGTACAGAGCTATTCTACCCATTTCCTGCCTTTCTTTGCTTATAGTTTTTTATTTCCTTGAAGTATCCTCTTTCTCTTTCCAACACTTTGGTTTCTCATACTTTAAAGCACAGTTAAGTAAAGAACACCCATTATTGGATGCTTTTTTCATTTGACAACTATGGCTCAAGTTTTCCTTTTTTAGCAAATATCTATGAACCATTTTACTTCCCATATTATCCAGTAGGAGTTAACAGTATAGACTCCAGTCCAGATTTCCAGGATGTAGATCTCACCTCTGCCTTTAATATTTCAGTTTCTGGGTAAAGGGTACTTCTATGCTTCCTTCTTTATAAACTGAGCATCCCAGCCATGAACTTTGGATGGTCCTTGTAAGAATTGAGTTTCCACAAGTAAAATATGCAGAAGAAAGCAGGGCTCAGAGTATATACTCTAGTTGTGTTTTCTTTTGTGTCCTGCCTTGCTCATCCAAAGTTTTGCCTTGTATTATTCATGACATAATTTTGATTCAAGCAGATTTAAGTATGATAATAAAGGGAAGAGACAGCCTCTTTGACTCGCAGTCCTGAGACACTCCTAATGGCAACATCAATGGGCCTTGAGTGTTGTAGGAGACCAGCTCCCACATTCACAACAGGGTGCTCTTGAGAAACAAGGGATAAGAGATATTAGACAGAAGGACAGAGGGGAGAGAAACAGTTAGAAACACAGGATAGCCTTTCGAGGGCCTGGATAATTACCCACCAGCCCCTTCTGTCTCTTCTAAAAAGCTTTTTATAGGAATGCCAAGGGGTGGAGCAAAATACCTTCCCCTAGCACAGCCAAGTGCATACCCTTCCAATCGTCTGATAACCACACACATGGTCAAACAATCTTCTAATGCAGCCCTGCTGGGTAAAGCAGGCTCAGATCTCACTAGGAAATCTCTGTGGGCCTCCACTGAGTGTCATTGATTACTCATCAGTTGCCTGATGCCTCTGGCATGACCACAAGCCGGTGTTCTGCTTTTGGTGTCTCCACTTTTCTACATGTTCCCACTTAGTGGCTCCAGAAGTTGGACAGTAAGTCTTTCTTGCAGCTTCAGTAAAATGTCTGGGGTTGTTGGAATTGGCCCAGTTCAAGTCATAGAAGCCAGTGCGAGTCAATTACATCACTGTTCAGGCCCTAGAGAGAGAGGTCAGAGTTGGTTCTACCCACTGAATTGTGTGGTCAGGAAATTATCAGTGCAAATGTCTTTCTGATGTCAGCCACCTCACTTTTAAAACATACTTTTACAGGGAGGTTGAACACAACCTTCCTATTTAGCACTGGGTAGAAGCTTAAAAAAGAAATCTTGGTAATGAACTTGTATGTGGCTTCTTCCCTGAAGTAGCCTGGACACTTAGACTTGGAGAGGGAAGGGGTGATGGTAGATGGAGAAAAGGGGAAGCATGAGATGGATGACAAATGAAGGTGTCATCTGCATTTGTAATGTTCCTTTCCCCTGAATGAATGGATGGAAAACAAGCATGGATATTCATATCGTTTACATTTGCACATGTTTGATGTATTTCATTTAAAGTCAACACAATGACAATTAAACAGCAAAAAAATCAAATTAAAACAAACAAAAACCAAACTAAAACTTCAAATAAACAACCACCCTGAAGCATGACCCTAATTAGTCTTAACAGTAAAAACCCAGAGTCAGATATTGAGGGTGAAAGCTGAAAGATCAGAGAAGCAGAGCAGAAGCTACTAGAAACTTCTTACCTCTACAAATCTTCAAACCAAATGGGACCAAGATCCTGTCTCCATCTCCCTAGTGCTGGGATTAAAGGCATACACCACCACCACCAAGATCTGTTTCTCTTTTAGACTGGTTCAATCTCATGTAGTCCATCATGGCCTTGAACTCCTGATCTATCTGCTTCCTCCTCTCAAGTGCTGGGATTAAAGGTGTGTGCCACCACTGCCTGGCCTCTATGGTTAACTGCCCTTTGATCTCTAGGCAAGCTTTATTTGTCAGAACACAAACAAAATATCATACAACACTTCCCCAACTCCTTAAGTCCAAACTAGAGTGGCTAAGGCAGTTCCTTCCTCTTCTCTTCTCTTCTCTTCTCTTCTCTTCTCTTCTCTTCTCTTCTCTTCTCTTCTCTTCTCTTCTCTTCTCTTCTCTTCTCTTCTCTTCTCTTCTCCTCTCCTCTCCTCTCCTCTCCTCTCCTCTCCTCTCTTCTCCTCTTCCCTCCCCTCTCCTTTCCCCCTCTTTTATCTTTTTCCTTTTTTTCTTTCTGTCCATTTCCCTTCCATGTCAATGCCATTCTTTTGTATATAATGATTTTTTTGCATGTGGATGTTCATGTGTGTGAGTGTAGGTGTATATGAGAAATCAGAGAAAAACCTGAGGTGTCAATCCTTGCCTTCCACTTTGAGGCAGGATCTCTTATTCACCATTGCTAGCTATCCCAAGAGCTTTTAGGGTTTCTCTTGTCTCTGTCTGCCATCTCAGAGGCTTGTGCTACCATGTCTGTCTTTATACACATTCTAAGATGCAAACTCAGGTCTCCAGGCTTTCATGGCAAGTGTTTTATCCACAGAGAGGGCTCTCTAGCACCATAGGAAGCCTTTTTTTCCTTTAGAATTCTTGGCCAACAATGGAGAGCAGCATGGAAATCATAGAATCCTTTGGGGTTTTCTGACTAATGACATAAAGTCATCTGTCCCTGCTCATTCACCTAAAGGCAGGTGTTAGGTTCAGAGTCATATCAAAAGAAAGTTCAGCAGCCTCTGGACATATATAGAAGAAAGAGCTTCATCTAAACCCTGTAATAGGAAATAACAATGCTAAAATTTACAATAACCATATGGCTCACAATAACAATAGTGACCCCACATTTAAGGTTATTTTTTAAAAGATATCATGATAAGCACTTAATATACATGGTCTCATTTAATTATCTCTGCATTCCTTGAGGCAAGTGGTGCTATTATTTCTATAATACAGACCAAGAGGCAGAGGCTCACTGATTAAGTCATTCACCCAAATGCACACAATGATTGTGTAACTTGGTCTCAAATCAAGACTGTCTGATTGCAATGGTCCCATCTAAGTTTATCTTTTCTGTTTATTCAAGAGTAGGTCTGTCTGGATACTAAGAAGTTTTTGCAGCAATTTTTCTTCCATGAGAAGTGCCATTAAGACAATGCAGGAAGCTATGTGGTTCTTGTCTTTTTTAATTATTTTTTTATTAAGAAAATTTTTTCATTCATTTTACACACCAATCAAAGTTTCCCCTCTTCCCTCCCCCCAATGCATCCCCTCACAAGAAGGCAAGGCCTCCTATGGGGAGGCACATCCAGTAGAGGCAAGTCCAAGCTCTTTGCCCTGCCTTGTCTTTTTGTGTCTGTGAGATTTCACATTTCTAATGATGCTGATCTGAATGTAAATCAGTGATTATGAGCATCTGGGGAAGGTAAAAGGCAGGAGGGAAGGAGACTGAATGAGAAACACTAAGGAAAAGTTGGTGAGATTAAGTTCTAGTGTTCTACCCCATAATGAGTAACTATAGGCTAATATATTTTATCATACACTCTATAAATCATAAAAGGGAGAGGCTCAAAGCCTCCAAACACAAACTTGTGATCAGCAAATGGAAGCATTAGTTACACTGAATTGATCAGGGCATAAAGTACTAAAATATCACACTGGGTCCTGTAAGTACATAGAATTATTATGCATTAATCAAAAAAGTTAAAAAATGTGATGAGTTGGACATGCTAATTAACACAAATTGATCATTATATAATTGCTTAGTTATAAAATTACACTGTCCCCCATAAAATGTACAATAAAAACCATGGATTGTAAATCCCCAATGCCTGTGTTATTAGCTATGTGGCTTTTGGGGACCCCTTAGAATTCTCTGAACTTCAAGTGTCCATGAGGAAACTGGAGGGAAAGAGTACTTACTTCAGATATTATCCTCCTGAGAGTTACATGAAGATGCGCATGTCAACTGTTAAGCACAGGGTTTGGAAGGAGCATGTGCTCAATCAGTATTAGCATGTCCCTCCTTCCACTTGTTACAACAGAGGTGGCCTGAAGAACAGAAGATTAAATTCTTCCTCGAATCCCTTATATGAAGACTCTAAGGTTGTCAAATCTAGAGCAGATACTGGGACAGTAGGTGCCAGGGGCCATAGGGTGGGGGACAAGTAGATTTGGGTCTAAGAGTGGGGGATTTCAGTAATGGAAGAGGAGTAAGTCGTACAGATCTAGGACAGTGACGATCCCACAATCAATAGCACCATATCACATGCTTAAAGATTTGCTAAAATTCTGTTCACAGTGCCGCACATCCACAGCCTTAACTACTTAGGATTTGAAGTGGAAGGATTACTTGAACCCAGAACTGACACCCATAGCAAGGCAAGGCTCTCTCTCTCTCTCTCTCTCTCTCTCTCTCTCTCTCTCTCTCTCTCTCTCTCTCTCTCACACACACACACACACACACACACACACAGGAAAGGCCAAAAAAGAGGATCTAGGTTAAATGTACTTAACATAAATAATAAAGAGCTTAATAGTGAGACAGGAAGACACTTCTAGAAGAAATGAATATACTCATACAGAGATGGTGGTGGGTTCATAGTTGTGAACTTATCTCCATGCTTTATTAACTTGTATACATTAAATATATACAACTTTTTGCATGCCAAGCATATCTATAGTGGTTTAAAAAGGGTAAAGTAGTATTTTTGCCATTTAAATCTTTTTCATTGTCAAACTTAACACTTATTTTTTTCTACATGATTTAATATATTCTAATGACCTGGCAGTGAGTATAATGAAAGTGAGCCATCCTGATCTTGATTCTTTGTTATCTTTGACTCTTGCTAACATTGAGTCTATTTAGCTGTTTTTTGGATTGTGGACTCTGCCTTCTACACATAACACAATTGCTGCTGTCCTATAAGGAGAGCAGCTGAGGTTGTCTATACAAGAGTTTCATAGGACTGTGCCCACTAACTTCCCCTCATGGAAGTGAGGAGGGCACAGAAAGTACATAAGGCCATTTCCCTCCTGGAGGGTCAATAAGCCATTTACAATTGCTTAGGGTGGTCCTGGGGGACGTTAATCATATGTTGCTCATGCTTCTATAAGTTACCCGTCTCCCATGCTTCTTAAAGTAAACTCAATGGTTCACCAAGTTATACTTGAGTGGAATAGTTCTTTTTGTCTGTCATCAGGACTCTATCTGGGGTGACTGACATTTGTCTACTCCTCCAGGTAAAGTCATGAAACACTTGGTGTTCTAATAGGGACAGAACAAAACCAAAGTTGGGTTTGAGAGGAACAGTTGCATTGTGTCTGCTGTGGGTGATAAGGCATGCAAATAAAAACAAACTGTGTTGGGGTGGAGTATCCATGAGGGTTTTCCTGATATGGCTACCCTTTCTCACATGGTATGGAATGACATGTAGTACCTACAAGGGTTTTCCTGATATGGTCCTCCTTCCCTATGCTGTGTGGAATAACAGATTTCCTGATATGGCCATCTTTTTCCATGTAACATGGAATGGCCACAAGGGCCATCCTGACATGCCATCCTCCCTCGTGTTAGGTATGGAGTGGCTTCCCTTTCCTGCTGTGGTAGCATTTGTTTTGTCCTGCTGTAGGTTGTAATGCATGCTACTGAGGCTGCTTTATCTGAAGGAGTATCTGTGTGTGTGCTGGGGGGGGTCCCAGGTTGGCTTTCTTCTTTTATTATGTGAAATGGATCTCCATGTGGGTACAGGGATGTCTTCCAAATGGCTGATGTGTTAGAGGATGCCCTTGAAAGTAGGATGGAATTGAAAGAAGGCTATGGCATCAGTTGTGTGACCTGTGCTTTGGGGGATAATTCATGAGACTGAGGCTGAGTGATTAACTCAGGAAGAACTTGTCATCAGAGGAGGGGATTAAAATGAGAAAGCTGAACAGATGCTATTTGCCATACTCATCTCTGAAATGGCAGGGAAATTGAAAAAAAGAAGAATGAGATGGAGGTATTGGCTGGCTTCCTCACTGGTGGGAAGGGGCAAATGAAATAATGTAAAGATTAGGTCTGTGCTAGATAGGTCCTTCTGTAATCAAAACAACTATCCCAAACCAGAAAAACAACAACAACAACAACAACAACAACAAAAAAAAACCAAAAACATGGAACTCATGGAAAGAACTATGCAGAGAGTGAGGCAGAAGTGATAGGAGATATTCCCCATGTTGGACCTTTAATACAGACGAAAGAGAAAAAAAAAATCTATAATTCAGATGATGATCAGGGCCTTAAAAATGGTCCAAATACAGAAAACTGATAACCAAGGAATACTGTACCTTTAAACTTCTTGAATGAGGAAAGGTTTTAAAACATGGAATGGAAGAGCCTTTCACAGCCTGGCTCACGAGAAGTAAGGGGACCAGTCTGCTGTGAAGGCAGAGAAATTGAGTAACATAGCAATTCCTTCCTTCTCAAGGCAAAGGTTGAATAATCTCAGGAGATACAAAGTAAATCAGTTCATGATAGAGTGGCTCATAGGAGCCACTAGGGGGATTTGGTTATCACCAGCTGAACTCTTCCTGAATAGCAGGGTCTAGAGGACAGCAAAGAAAGGGCAGGCACTACTGAGGAAACCGGGCGTTGTGGCAGGTAGTGTTTGGTACCCAGTTCACCTGTCTGTATCGGACTGCCTTAAAAGGAGAGTTGAGAAAGAAGTCAATTTAGCAAGAGCCTTGAGCTTGGTGCCTTTGAGGAGCCCCAAAGTAGCTCATGATCTTTACAAAGCAGGAGCCACTCCTGAGAACCTCATGGTTTAGACTGGTATGCAAATTGAGTTTGTAAGACGCTAAAGCGGTGAGTAAGGAGAGAAAAAGACAAAGCAGATGAAGGAGTTAATCAGGATCACTCATAGGCAAGACCTCGACCCAGCTGGAGTTCCTAAATTCTGCTGTGAGCCTCTGGAAGCTTTTAAAACCTGAACAGCAGTTCATCAGAGGGATGAAAGGAGTAGAAAAGAGGGACATACAGGGGATCCCCACTATTCTCTCTACTATGGGGGAAGGAAATTTATTGGTGATGTGAAACAGCTGTTTCTCTAAGGAAGATTGCTTGTAAACAAAGACCATACAAGGGAACAAGAGGCCACATGTTGAATGTGGATTTTTTGGTTTCCTGTCAGTGTATAACATGATCTTAGTAGATATTGAAGCTGAGTGTTCCTTAGTTCATGTCAGTCCCCCAAAGCACCAGGGGCAATGAGTAGCAGTGGATGGAGATGGGATAGAACAGTACAGATGAAAAGGACTAAGCTTGTCTTATAGGTGGGCAACTCTTATCGCCTGAGAATATATTGTGTACCTTTCTTCTCTGCCAGAAAGTACACTGGTGGTGGATTACTGCTGGGACATGCCATGCATACCATGGAGAATTTCTTCTGAGAATGCAAGCTGTAAAAAAAAATAAACCAATTGTGCATGATTGGGTAAAGTGGAGCCTGAAAAGTTGTGAACTCCAAGGAGGGTAGTAAATAACGAAAATATTGGATGTCTAGAGTAAAGGCAAAATTACAGAAACTATCAAAGAATTCCAATAGGTGGAGATGATTTGCTTACACCAAAGCCCTTTCAACAACCTGGTATGGCCAATAAAGAGGCCAATGACTCGTGGAAAATGACCGTATGTTACAGAGATAAATAAAGTAGTGCCCCTCTTTATGACACAGCATTCAACATTCCTCTTTTAAGCAAACAATTGATACAGGTATGGGCCCTTTTCATGTTTTATAGGATCTTGTAGATAGATTAAACATTATTTATCTATTTATTTTTTTGCCATACCTTTAGCCGTTGAATCTTAAAACCAATTGGTACTTACTTGAAACCAATGGTAGTAGGCCTTTGGAGATCCCACTCACCCTTTGTCCTTTGTAACGATGTTTCAATATAGAGATGGTGCAGTGATGCCCTCTGAGTCTTTTGTAGATTTACAAAACATTTAGAAGGCCTGAAAGCACACTAACAGGGTAAGGCTGAGAAGTCATCACACACAGGTGGCAAGAAAACAGCTGAGAAATTCGCGTGAGTTTTATGGTTTGATAAATCTCAGATGCCACCCAACAGTGATTGAGAAAAGTCCTACAACAGCCTGTGCCTGTAAATGTGAAAATGAAGGTCAACAGGGCCAGTGAGATGACTGAGCATGTGCTTACAGCCAACCCTAGGGACCTGAGTATGATCCCTGTGGAAAGGGAGAACTAACTCCCTCAAGTTGTTCTCTGACCTCCAAGCACACCCCACACCAACACCCATACTCACACACATAAATAAATGTGAAACAATGGTTAATAATTTAAATGAAGGTACCTTGAAAATGTGTTAAAGCACACTCTCAGAAGTCACAGATTATTAAAGAAAAATCACAGGAATAGGGGTGTGGGCTTCCTCCCTACAAGGTATTGATTAGTGTTGCTCCTGGTCTTGACCATAAAAACTTCTTTTTGCTTTGGAATGGGGTTACTGTGGAAACTATTCAAAGCACTCACAGAACATGATTGCTGCTGAGGCACAGTGATCCAATGTTCAGTCACAAATGGAAGGAAATAATCAGGCAGTTGTATCACCCTCTCCAAGAGTCAGGAAAAAATCATGGAAGAGGAGCCACAGGACTTTAAAAGCCAGAAGAAAGAGTGCAGTGTTACAGGACTTTGTCACAGCATGGCATAGCAGGAGGGTTGCCTTCTTGCAGCTGCGATGATCTTCTCAAGCTGGTGAGGATCCTTGCAAGCTTGGGCCCATTAACATCCTTCCGGAAGGAGAGAACTGCTTACAAGACCCAGAAGGCAAGAATGGCTTACTAGACCTCTCAGGAGTCAGCACCTGAGCATATACCAGTGGTCAACCATTGCTGTGGAGAAAGGGACTCTTTGGTGTTGGAGCTGCCTATAATTGTTCATGGTCCTGTAAGTAGCCCTTTGCCCATTGGTTTGCTCATTGGCTCACCACCTAGTTTGAGTGGAATCTTGTCTTTAATATGTTGCCCCTATGTCCTTTCTGGAGTGAATATATATATTCTCCCCAGGAAATATAATATATGGCATTTTTTTAATTAAAAAAATTTTTATTTTTAAAAGAATCATTTTATTTAAAATTGTGTGAATGTGTGCATGTCTGTGTGCTTGTTGTATATATGAGTGCAGGTGCCTGATCAGGCCAGAGGCATGGAATCCCCCTGGAACTGGAGTTATAAGGAGTTATGAGCCATGCAGTATGGGCACTTTGAACTGAACTCAGGTCTTTTGTAAGATCAATACATGCTCCTGACTACTCAGCTACTTCTTTAGCCTCTGTACTTATTTTGAGGTAATTGTAGATTCACATGTAATTGTAAAGAAAAAAATACAGAGAAGTCTTAGAAGTCCTGCGATTCTTATATCCAGTCTTACCTAATGGCAACAGACAATAGTAAATTAATAAGACAATGCAATCATAGGAAATTAAGATAATATGATAATATCATTAACAGGATACGGACATTTTGTCACTACAAGGAGGCTTTCTGCTGCCCTTCCACAGCCTCACCCACTTTCCTCCAAACTCCACCCAGTGCTTATCCTCTGGCAACGATCTTGTACAGCACTCTATGAATTCATGATTTCAAGTGGTTTCATATGGAGTCACTTTCATATGGAGCCTTTTGAGGCTAGCTGTTTTTAGTCCATTTAGTCCTCTAAATCTAATGTAACACATTCCTGTGTATCAATATTACCTGCCTCTCTTCTTCAGCTTTGTTAAGGCACAGCTTATAAATAAAAAAATACTAATTTATGGTGTATAATAGGATGTTTTACAACACTGTGAGATGATTGCCATAATCAAGTTGATTAACACATAAATGATCTTAACACATCCATAGAATGGAGAGTCTAAAAATGTGGACATTGGCATCATTCTTCAAAGCATGGATTTTAGGGCCTTTATTAAGAGGCCTTTAATGTCTTTTACTTTAATAACATAAAAATTATGCCATAAATTCCCCCCTTTCATAAGGTAGAATCTCTTCATGTAATTTGTTGCAATTAAAAATTCTTTTGGCCTCTCCTGTAGAGCTCTGGGGATAACACTTTTTCTTGGAGACCTTAGCAGAGTGAATTAATCTACATTCAACTAAAATTAGAGATTCAATTACGTGATAACCTTTAAAAGGGTAATTATGTTCTTAATGCCTTTAGCTTTGTTGTCGGAGCTGATTTCTGCCCACTCCTGTCCATTTTGGCTTTTTCATTTCACTGAGGTCAGTGATGAAACTTCCCTAATTGTAACATGTGGTTTTGATGGTTTATAATGCATAGTGGCACCCTGCAGGTAGGCACTGAGGCCCAAAGAGGCCTAAAATATTGACTGTTAACCTAGATACTTCAAGATGATGGATTGAGTAAGAACAGTTGTAAGCAATGGTGATTGAAATAGACAGTTGATGAAATTGTAAAGCAAGAAGGCAGCCAACTGGTCAACCTTCACTTCTTGAAAATCAAATTACAGAGGAAAATGACTAATGGTTGTCCAAAACTAAAGGTCCTGCACACTGTGAAAATGTCTTTAAATATACAATTTCAATTTAAATATAATATATACAGTTGAATTACAATTAAATATAAATATACAATTGCTTTCCACAATTAATATCATTTCATAAATGAATAACCCAGGCTCAGAGAAATAGCTGATTACATATCATACACAAAGGTGAAATTATAAGGGGAAGATCTGATCAAAGACGTCTGACTCCAAAGCTCATACATTTTAGAAGAACTTGCTCTCTTGAGTGGAGGAAATAGGCTTACTAGGATGCAAGTTTTGACAAGATGCTGTTGTTAGGGTAGGAGTCTGGGAAGATGGCAGTATGAAGGTCCTTTCAGGACCTTCAGGACCAATTCAGAACCAATCAACTCTAAAACATCTACCCTCATTTTTGGGAATATTACTTGGGGCCAGCAGGTTGGTAAACAGAAACAAGGCTTTGTCTTGTGAGGTCTCACTAGAGAGAAATGGTACAAAGCCTTGTGTGTTGGGGGCTGGATGAAGGTCTGCATATCAGTGAAAGAGATACCTGAGGCAGAGATTGTAAAATTGGGATACTGGGAAGAATTTGGTCCAGAGGGATTTGTGAACTCTGGAAAGAACTAACTTCCCCTCCCCATCTCTTTCTCTCTCCCCATCCCCCCATCCGTGTGTGTGTGTGTGTGTGTGTGTGTGTGTGTGTGTGTGTGTGTGTGTTTTCTGGGTCTCCATGACAACTGAGATGTCAAGGAATAGCTAAAAATATAAGTTTGGTTATCACTTGAAGAGCAGGGATGCTTCCTACAGAGGATTACTTTGTCCTTTCCTGTAATGGAATTCTACTTGGTGTGTTTATTCTAATAACATCTGAGTCCCAATTATATAAAACAACAACAAAAACAACAGAATTCTTAAATCAGTATGTCAACATGAGAGATGGCAAGGTCAGACAGAGCATAGGGCACAATTACAATGTGTCTATGAAGGAGCTAGCTAACTGGGACAGAAGAGTAAGAAGTACACTCAAAGAAATTGGAGGACAGCACAGTTAGAAGGGAAAGTGGGTCCTCTGTCCACAGGTAAAGGGAGACAAAACTACTGGCTCAGAAGACGGAGTGAAAGACATTTCCCTCCAACTGTGAAAACAGTGTAAAACAATGCAAAACAGGAACATATAGAAGCTTTGGAGGACAGACCAGTGGAACCTGATGTGAGCCTGACAGAAGCTCTGTGCCATGAGGAAAATTTGTGATTTATAAGGCATCAAGCCAGAGCCCTAACAATACAATAAAGAAATGCTAACACATGCCGGGGACATTTGTGAAATGAAGCAATATTGGAATAACTCAGAACTTGTCTTTCAGAAATCACAGGTGTGTTCAATCAAGGCTACTCAGGAACATAGCCATTTATTGATGCCCAATTTATACACGTGAATAATACACATGTCTAATGATGTATGCAATATATTTGTGGAATGTTTGCAAAAATTGATAATAAATTAAGACACAAAGAAAAAAGTTATAAACCAAAGATATGCAGAGGTCTTATTTTTACCTTCTTAACCATTATTTAATACCCCAAAACCAAAAATAATCTTTAATTACTTACTAATTTCTTTTTAAAAATTTTCTTCTTCTCTCATACATTATACCCTGACTGCAGTTTCCCCTCCCTCTACACCTCCCAGTTTCTCCCCTCCCCCCACCTCTACCCCTTCCACCTCCCCTCTCTTTCAGATCTACTCCTCTGTTTTTTTTCTGAAAAAAAAAAAAAGAGAGCAGGTCTGCAAGGGATATCAACTGAGCATGGCATAACAAATTAGAATATGACTAGGCAAAACACTCAGATCAAAGCTTGGCAAGGCAACCCAGTATGAAGAAAAGGGTCCCAAGAGCAGATGAAAGAGTCAGAGACACTCCCCACTCCCACTGTTAGGAGTCCCACAAGAACACCCAACTGTACAACCAGAAGGTGCATGCGGAGGACCTAGCTAAAACTCATACAGGGTCTGTGTTTGCCGCTTCAGTTTCTGTGAGCCCCTATGAGCCCCACTTAGTTGATCCTGTTGACTGTGTTCTTGTGGTATCCTCGACCTCTCTGGTTCCTACAATCTCTCCTTCCCCTCTTCTATGGGATTCCTTTTTTTGAGACAGGGTCTCACTATGTTCTGAATGTCATAGAACTGGCTATATAGATCAAGCTGCCTTCAAACTCACAGGGATCCAAGTGCCTCTACCTCCTGAGTGTTGGGACTAAAGGTATTTTCCTAATTTCTTATATTATTACTAAGCATAGTCTTAGATGGCTATTACATAAACAAAAAAGAATAATTGCAGTACAACTAAAAGGCAGTGCAAAGGAGATCAGATATTTATTTTATTGGACACAAATAAAAGTGTTTTTATTATTGCATCATATGAACAAGAGTCGTTGGGTGTTGTGACTACTGTATATTCACACATAGGAAGAAAGCACACAGAAGCAAACTATTGAGTTTGGGCTTACAGGAATCGGTAACAATGGTTTTAAAAAGCCTGCTATTGTTAGGATCTTATTTTTTCCATGCATCTTAAATGCAGAACTTTAAAAATTCATTAAATTTTTCCTCACAATTTTATACATGTATATAATGCATAATTTTTTTTACCCTCATTCCCCCCTGTTATTTTTCTGCCACTATGTCAATTTCTCTTCCCTCTAAATTTTCATGCCTTTTTGCTGTGTGTGTGAATCACCAAATTTAATCATGGCCATCTGACTATGGATATGAGATATTCATATTTCTTGAGATATGGTCTCAGTTCATAGTCTAGGTGGTTTAGAACTCACTATAAGTCCCAGGGTGACCCTAAACTCATAGTAACTCCAACCTCAGCTTCCTAAATGATAGGATTTAATATCTCATTCTGAGCTGGTAGATTAACTTCCCAGCACTAACATAACAAAGTATCACAAACTGTGGGGCTTAAGACAAAAGCTTTCTTCTCTCAATTCTAGAATTCTGGAGAGTCCAACTCCAGTGTGGAGAATGGTAGCAGAGCCAGGCTTCCTCTAAACATCTGAGGAAGGATGCTTCCTTTTCTCTTCTGGTAGCACCAGCATTCCTTAAATTGTGGCAGCATCATTTCAGTCTCTGTGTTCTTTACACATCCATCTTTCTTCAATACCTGTTTGTTTCTCTTCACTTAAAAGAAAGAACACGGCCGGGCGGTGGTGGCGCACGCCTTTAATCCCAGCACTCGGGAGGCAGAGGCAGGCGGATCTCTGTGAGTTCGAGGCCAGCCTGGGCTACCAAGTGAGTTCCAGGAAAGGCGCAAAGCTACACAGAGAAACCCTGTCTGGAAAAAACAAAAACAAAACAAAACAAAAAAAAGAAAGAACACATAACATACTGGTGAAGGCCTAGCTTAATATAATTTTTTTTGGCCACATTAACACAAGCTAGGGGCATTTGAGAAGAGAGAATCTTTTTTTTTTTTTTTTTTTTTTGAGACAGGGTTTCTCTGTGTAGTTTTTGGTGCCTGTCTTGGATCTCACTCTCTAGACCAGGCTGGCCTCGAACTGACAGAGATCCACCTGGCTCTGCTTCCTGAGTGATGGGATTAAAGGCGTGTGCCACCACTGCCTGGCAAGAAGAGGGAATCTTAATTCAGAAAATGCCTATCAAATTTACCTTTATCTAAGGCAATGGGAAGTTTTCTTGATTGATGATTGATATGGAAGTGTGGTGATATATTGTGTATCCTAATAAACTTGCCTGAGGATCAGAGGACAAAGCCAGCCACTAGATTAGACATAGAGATCAGGCAGTGGTGGCACACACCTTTAATGTCAGCATTTGAGATCCTATGCCTTTGCTTGGGAAGCACATGTGCCTTTAATCCCAGGAAGTAATATGGCAGGGCAGTGTAGTAGAAGTTTTTCTGTGTCCCACCTGGCCCACGGTTGGGACAAATCTCTCAACTACAGTCCCATAGCCTTTTATAAAATAATTACATAGAGACTTAATATTAATTAAAACTGTTTGGCCATTAGCTCAGGCTTACTACTGACTAGCTCTTACACTTAAACTCAGCCCATTTCTGTTAATCTGTATGTTGCCATGTGTTTTGTGGCTTTACCTGTGTGTCATTACATGCTGCTCCCTGGACAGTGGGCTGGCATCTCCTGACTCAGCCCTTCCTTCTCCCAGAATTCTCCTTGTCTGCTTATCCCACCTATACTTCCTGCTTGGCTACTGGCCAATCAGCATTTTATTTATCAACCAATCAGAGCAACACACATTCACAGCATACAGAATGACATCACCCATCAGGGCAGAGAAAGGTATATAAGGAATGAGGAAACAGGAACTCACTCTTTTTAGGCTGAGAATTTTGTAGAGAAAAGAACTAGTGGCTGGCTATTGTACTTCTCTGATCTTTCAGCTTTCACCCTTCAGCTTTTTTTTTTTTAAATTAAGAGACCATTTAATATTCAAACAGTGTGGAAGGCTCAGCCCATTGTGGGTGGTGTCATCCCTGGACAGGTGCCTCAGGAGTGTGAAAAGAAAGCAAACCAGGTAAGACAGAAGAATCAGACCAGTAAGCAAAACTCCCCATGGTATCTCTTTCAGTTCCTACCTCCAGGTGCCTGCCCTGCTTCAGTTCTTGAGTTGGCTTCTCTCAATTATGGATGTTAGGGTCCTGGAGTCATTCTACAAAAGATCACCATCCACATATGCAATCATTAAGAGCACTTATTATCTCAAGAGTAAAGGTTCCATCATGCTGGGGCTATACATCCAGCACAAAGGCAAAATGGCAACCTTGAGAGAAACTTGTAGACTCCTTTTATACACAGCTAAAAGAATTCTAGAAGCAGTTAAGTCATCCTATCTATGATTGGACAAGCAAGCAGAGGTTACATTAGTACATCTCTGATGGGCTAGGGCTAGCAGGGGCAGGCCAGAGCTACAACTCTTCCATCTTTGGACATGTTTGGGCAAGTCCCAGGATCTGTCCCTATTGGTCATTGCCTTGAGATGTTGCAGGGGCCTGGCTCAGGCTTAGTACATGCAGTTCCCCTTGTCCCTGGAGTCAGCGGTATTGTTGATTGATTGCCCTTTGTTCGTACTTCCTCAGAAATGGCTTGTCTAGTTTTAGGAAGGTGGGACTGAGGCCTAGTTTTTAACTGGATATTAGGAACATGCTATGGTTTTGCTTGGCCCTTTCAGTGAACTATCATAAGGACGTAGAAGCCAGATAAATCCTTTCCTCCCCAAGTTGCTTTTGGTAATGGTATTTTATTACAGTAACATAAACTTAACTAGAACACTCATTCAGCATGACTTCATCTTTATTATATCTGAGAAGACACCATTTCTAAAGAAGACAACATCCACAGGTACTAGAGTTGTTGGGATGGCACACAAAATTTATCACATAATAGAGATAAGTGCATGTTACATTTGGAGGAAAAATTTTAGCCTTAGTTACCTTCATCTGAATATATACTGTATACTGAACTATATGCTGAAAAACCAGTGAGGTGAATCAGAGGACATAGGGAAAGGAAATAATTAAAAAGTTGAGATTATTTATAAAACAAAAAAGATATAGGATACATTTTAAAGAAATTTCTTCAGTCTCTCCTGGAAATAGCTCCACAAACATGACTGGAACAATGGCAATATCAATGGACATGTTAATGTAGAAGGTGGGAAATTTCACAGAGTCCCACCCTGAGACAAAGAACTGTAGGAAACCCATGGCTGCTGAGTGAAGGAGAATTTGTCTCTCCCAGGGAAGAGCCCCTTTATTGGTTGTCCAATTTAGACAGGTCAGCCTTGAAATAATATACACACAAACCAGATAAATGGACTCAGTGGGTTGTACTTATACATATATTTGTGTGTATACATATAGATGGATATGTGTACAATAATAATCAAAGTAAAAGAGACTATCAGCTTGAGAGTGTGGCATGGAAGGTTCTAGAGGAGGCAGCTGGGAGTGCCTGGAGGGGGGAAAAGAAGAGGGAAACTGGTGTAATTTTATTTCAGGTAAAACATATTAAAAATGTACCACCTAAAATGTTAATTTAAGAAGAACCACCTAAATCCCTACCAGGTCTGTCAAAAGAAAAACCAAATGAGACAAAAAAAAAGCTTCTCAAATTAGAAATCAGCAAAAGTAACATGGTCACAGGCATTAAAAAGGATAAAAGGATAGTATTGTATTTTAAATCTGGGGATTTAGAATTATGGGGATATTTTGAAAGTCTAGAGCAAGAGCTGGAAATTCATGATATATGGGGAAATATGGTCATTGTTGAGGGTAATTAATACTCACAAGAAAGAATGATATTTTTTTAGGGAGGATTTTTTTCTTTGTGACCCACTGGGTTTCTCAGGGCTCCTCCCAAGGGCATAGGTGTGATACTATCCACCTGAGTGAGGGTAACTCATCGGTAGCTATAGTGTGAGTCCTAATTGATCTTGATAATAAAAACCCAGAGTCAGATATAGGGGTAAATGCTGAAAGATCAGAG
Source organism: Peromyscus leucopus (assembly GCF_004664715.2). Taxonomy (NCBI): domain Eukaryota; kingdom Metazoa; phylum Chordata; class Mammalia; order Rodentia; family Cricetidae; genus Peromyscus; species Peromyscus leucopus. The sequence goes on from NC_051066.1 coordinate 70,460,843, forward strand.
AGGTAAAGGAGCAAGACACAGCCACTTCTTACCTCTACTGATCCGAAGACCCAAAGGACCCTCCTGTGTCTACCCCCACCTTACCACTTCCTTTATCTCCCCAGCCATATAACTTCCTGTTTCTTCCTCCCAAGTGCTGGTATTAAAGGTGTGTGCCTCCCAAGTACTGGGATCAAAGGCATGAGATCCCAAGTGCTGGGATTAAAGGTGTGTGCCACCACTGCCTGGCCTCTGGTGGCTAGCTCTTCACTCTGATTTCCAGGCAAGCTTTACTTGTTAGTGCACAAACAAAATAGCACCACACGTAGCCCCATCACTGAAGACAGTTACTTTCTTCCCTCCAGCAGTCCTCCACACCCATTTGCTCCCTAAGTGTGTGAAGCTTAATGGAAGAATGAGATCACCAGAGCCGTGCTGAGGCCGAAGGACAAAGCTTTATTTTAGGCATGAACTGCTGGGCCGTTTCCAAGAGAAGGGAGAACAACCCACCAAAAAGGGAGTTTCAGATTTTATAGGGTGGTTTTAGTTGGGCAGGAGGGTGGTACTAAGGGTAAAGGAAATGTTGTAAGCAAATCTTCTTTATGAGAGAACTTCTGGTTGTTAAGATATCAAAATGTTGTGGTTAAGCTGCTTTGCTGAAATAAGGGTCAGATGACTTCTGAGAAGTACAGAACATTCAGTTTCTATTTCCTCAAAGGGGCTGGTTTCCACACAGGTTGTTCATCTTGGTGTCTTATGTGACTCCGTCTTCTGCTAGCCTAACAACATGGAGTTGGGGGAGGCCATGAACCCCTCCTCCCTCGATGACAAAATGTCCACTGGTTCAGTTTTGTATGGGTCTTACGTGGATGCAGACAACCACAGCTCTTGTGAGTTCATGAGTGTCATGGCCATATCATGTCCATCACAGAAGAATTTTAATACCACAACCTCATAAAAGCAGTTTGAAACCAACACTACTTTGAAAGGCAATGCAAACGTTCTGAATAAAATATTAGCAATTAGAAGAGTGACATAGTTATAAAAATAAACACAGCCATCAGAGATGGTTTCCTCCCGGGGACCCAAAAGTTATTCAACAGGAGAAAACCTACTAGAAAAAAAATCTTTTTATTAATATATTGAAAAAGAATGTGATAAGCACCACTAACATTTCTATTAAAAATAGGAAGATTGTTGTTTGTCATTGTTATTGTTCAATATTGTCTTAGAATATTGAGTAGTTTCAGTGTAGTGAAGGCAGTAAAACAAGAATATTAAGTACTTTTTAAAAATAGTAAAATAAAGGAATACCATCTTAGAGTCTCACTGGATAATGTTTTCCTCATTAAGGTGACCGACTATGGCAAAACCATTGGTAAGAAAGTTAACCGAATCTTGAAATAAGTCTGTAATACAATCAGCTATTCTCCATTTTATTGATAATCAATCAAAAAGCAAAGGAAAAAGACCCCCAACAAAAGTACAAACACTAGGAAGTGCTTATAAACACAAAAGTAAGTCAAATTTCCCTAAGTTTAGGCAGCTGTAGGTTCACCTTAGAGTTGGCTCTGTTAAGCCTTTGACCACATGTAAATAAGCAGAGTAAATAATATAAAGTTCTATGAACAGTTTGTCAATAGACAAATGGCAACATTACAGAACATAACTGTAATGCTGATGAGAGATTCCTATTTTAATAAACTGAGAGCTTTAAAATGCATAAAATAGTACAAAAGATGCAAAATCAAAACCAGAAAAAAAGCAGGACTATCTGGTCCAGAATTCAAGTCCAAATGTCCAACCAGCACATGAAAAAGTCAAACCCAATAGCACCCAGTGAAGTCATGAAAACAGCAATCGGCTGTGCTTCTCAATGGTTAGATAACTGGAAGGATAACATTATTGTTGATATGTGAAGGACCGGTATTCTCATGCAATGCATTGGTATGGTAAACATTATGATCTTTTAAAGAGTCATGTGGCAATGTTAAATTAAAAACACAGACAGCCTTTGAGTCTAAGATTTCATAGTAGGAAATCTATATTTAGCCACTGAAATTTCCACCCTGCAATAACATATGAAAATATTATCTATCGCTACCCTCTAGGTGGTAAAAATTTCAAAACCAAGTGAATGTTCATTTATTTGGGGACTGGATTCATATATGATTGTAGGTCCACACGATAGGTTGCTAATTAGCTTTTGAGAAGCATGGATAAAATACATTCTTTTTGAGAGAGAGAAGATTAATTAGTACACATCAAAGAAAATACCAGAATGGCATTAACAAAAAACTACCTACTTACATCTCTTAATGTGGAAGAATTCACAAGAAATTGGAGTAAAGCAAGATTTGCCTTTGATAGTCTATGCATTGGTATGTGGTTATATAAACACTAAACATGAAAAAAATTGGACTACTAGCCTATTCACTCACACATTCTAAGTGAGAGGACAGAGAGGAGTCAGAAGTAGTAAAAACAGGTAGAGGAAAGAACAGAACTAATATACTTTTGTGTTTATGCATGTTTGGACAGATATGTTACATTTTAAAAGAAATCACAGAACTGAAAACAGAAGGTGAATGTGAATAGCCAGCATCCTACCTCTTCTGTGCCTGTATTAAGTTCCAAACTCCCCAGCTGGCATCTGATAATGGTTCTAGCTAAGGGTGCAGTACTGGGTGAGCCCTGATGACTATCAGTGAGGGCACAGTGTGAAATTTACTGCAGCCTAGCACCAGAGATTACAGATGCTCAACCTCAGAACATGTCATCTTCAGAATGGGATTTAGACTCACTCTCTTGGACTTGCTTTGTCTTATTGCATTTGCTTTGCATGTATCCCTTCTCTGAAGACTCGTAGTCTGACGGGAAAGGCATTCAGGCCACTCACTTAATGTCTTTTTGGTGATTCTCAAACTCAAGCACACGCCAGGATCATATGGATACTGTAAAAACACAGATTTCTAGGTCCCTACCCCCCCCACGGCTCTTTGATTCTGTAGATCCTGAATGGGATTTGATAGTCTCAATGTCTTCTTTCAGGTGCTGCTGCCTGTGGTCCAGGATCAGTCCTTAGAAACCACCAAATTCATCTACGCTAACCCTTGAAACTTCCTTTTTGCCTCATAGACAAAAGTGAAAATAGTAAGAGGTTTATGGTCTATTGGAGTTGGAAGGAATTACTGTACAATCTTTCTTTGCAGACATTGAAACAATGGTTCAAAGAATGGAGGGGACCACTGAGTCAAGACAGAAACGAAACGATCCTCTGAGTTCTCGTGCAACTATTTAATGCTGTCTGTGTCTAGTACTTTGGATGCTGAATGTCTTATAAAGATCCATGTGCTGAAGACTTGGATCATAGGGTGAGGCTGTTGATATTTAAGATTGGAGCCTTTCGGGTGGTCTTTAGGTCACTGTGGCATGTCATTGAATTGGACATTGGTAGTGGAACCCTAGTACCTATGTGTGCCTTTGCTTTCTGGATCCTGACATGGGCAGCTTGCTCCACAGCATACCCTCCACAATTGCCTTCCTGAACACCCTCCAGGGGTCTAGAGCAATGGATTCTCCCAGTTTTAAACAGGAGTTTCCAAAACCATGAGCCAAATAAATATTTTTCTCTTATAGGTTAATTATGTCAGATATTTTATAATAGTAATATACTCTTGCCAGTACCATAGCTTTATTGGGGTATGAAGTAATGCTGATGAAAAGGATTATACTAAATTCTTACAAAGCAAAAATGATAGTTTTTTTTAATTTAATTTTTTTTTTACTAAGTCTTAACAGTTAGTGTGAAGAAGGGCTTTAACTATCTGATGAGCAATGTTTTTCTCTCATGGTTCTGTTCTGAACTAGTTAGTAAAAACACAAAACAGATGCCAGATGAAATGAAACGAACTGATAAGTACCATAAAACAGATGCTAGGTGAAAATTTGCTGAAAAACATAGCTTGAAGGAGGGTGGCATTGTTATCTAATGATACAATATTTAAAAATGCTAAACCCAAGGATCAATGTGGGAAATGAAGGTTTTTCTCCATAATGCTTTCCCTTTAAAGCACTCTGCTTGCATTTTTGATCTCATAACCATTTTCCCAACTTCAGGAAACACATTATATTGTTATCATCATTTTTGGCTGCTGAGGAAACTGGGTCTTGGGAAAACAAAGCCACATGTCTAAGGTAGAACTCACCCCAGATCAAGAAGCAGTATTAAACACTGCTTGTCTGCATTAGTTCCTTTTTTGGGGGAGTAGATTTTCACTAGACCTAGAAGGTCTGGAAACCATCCTATAGACAAGCCCAGCCTCGAACTCACAGAGATTCACTTGCCTCTGCAGCTAAAGCGCTGGATTCAGTTGTGTGCCATCATCACACCCTGCTTTATTAGTTTCTTTTCCTGTTGCCACGGAGACAGCTGGCAGAAGCAACACATAGGAGGAAAGGTTTATGTCATGGTTTCAGAGGGATTTCAGTCCATCATGGCAGGGAAGGCATGGGAGTCGCATTGTGATAGTGGAGAATGATGTGGGTATTGTGCACATTGGGACTGAACACCAAGGGCAGAAAAAGTATGAATAACTCAAATGCCCCTCCCCTAGTGACTTACCTCTACCAGCTACATCCTATGTCCCAACTGGGGGCCAAATGTTCTAACAGTCAAGTCTGCAGAGAACGTTTCATATTCAAACCATAACATTTCACTCTGTTTCCTAGTTGCTCATAGACATAACACAAAATGCATTTAGTTCAGTTTTAAGGCTCTCATAGTTATTTTTTTTACACGTCCATCCTTTCATTGGCATAGATTAATTATATAAAATGATAGATTTCATTATGCCATTTCCTAAATGTATATAGTGCTCTGTGATCATATTCATTCCTCATTAACCTCTTGTTCTTCCTCCTATAATTCCTTCTCAGTATCAACACTGTTCAAAACTTTGAGGTCTTTCTGAGATTCAGAGGAATCTCATGGTTGTGAACCCCTGTTGCATACTTCATTTGGCCAGCACAAATTGAACTAATTGCTTATTGAAAGAAGAAGGGATGGGGAGATGAAGGGTGGATTTGGGACAAGTTGGCAGAGTAGTAGAGTGTGAATACCATTAAGTTGCACTGTATAAAATTCTCAACAAATTAACAGAAGTACTTTATTTAAAAAAGTTATAAGAGCTGGAAAGATGGTTCAGTGGTTAATAATGCTTACTGCTCTTGATGAATTCTCCTTATTTGTATCAAGTGGCTCAGAGCTGCTTGTAAATCCAGTTCTAGGGGATCCATACCCTCTCTGGACTCCACCGGCACCCAAACACATGTGGCATACTATTTCTCTTACAAATACACATGAATATAAATAAATCTTTAGAAAGCTTTATATTATCAATATACAATGGCACAGCATAAACCTTTCCATTCTAAAAGGGAAGACTGGGGCATAGCAAGCAACGAGTGGAACCAAGCAAGAACGCCGCACATACAGACACTAGAGACACGATAGGCCCTGTAGCTCCTTGCCCATCATTCATGGTGGGTGATGGTAGCATCTGAGCTCTGATGGGCTTGACCCTGCCAAACACGTGTAGTGTCTCTCTTCAGCTGTTTCTGTTCAGTGCCTGCAACTTTCCTTGGTAGGTTTTTCATGTTCCTGCTATCTCAAACACACAAATATCTGTATTTTTCACATAGGCTGCTCCTCCACAGGTTCACGCACTGCTCATGCAGGAGTTCCATGCAGGGAGTGCTACTCTGTTAAACATCATCTACCCTCATAGGCTTTTTTTTTTGATCATTGGCAAAAGTTTCGATGACCCCATTATTCTTATATTCTATATTCTTATAAAACCTTACATTGACATCATGAAATTTGCAAGCAAATGGCTGAAACTAGAAAATATCATCCTGAGTGATGTAACCCAGACTCAGAAGGACAAAAATGGTATGCACTCTTTCATAAGTGGATACTAGATGTAAAGCAAAGGATAACCAGACTATAACCTACAGCTCTAGAGATGCTAGCTAACAAGGAGGACTCTAAGGGACAAATGGATCACTCTGGGAAGGGGAAACAGATGAATGAACTGGGGATGAGGGGTGGGCAATGGAGGGTAGGGGATGGGGGATGAGAACATAAGAGAACATGATGGTAGAGCTGGAACAGAGATGGAGTGGGAGAGCAATGAAAGAGATACCATGATAGAGGGAGACATCACAGGGATAGAGAGAAACCAGGTGCTAGGGAAGTTCCCAGGAATCCACAAGGATGACCCCAGCTCAGATTACTAGCAATAGTGGAGAGGATGCCTGAACTGACTTACCCCAGTAATCAGATTGGTGAATACCCTAACTGTCATCATAGAGCCTTTCTCCAGTAACTGATGGAAGCAGATGCAGAGATCGATCCACAGCCAACACCAGGCCAAGCTCCAGGAGTCCAGTCAAGGAAAGAGAAGAGTGAATCTATGAGCAAGGGACATCAAGATCATGATGGGGAAACTTACAGAGACAACCAAACCAAACTAGTGGAAACTCATGAAATTTAGATCAGCAGCTGTGGAGCCTGCATGGGACTGGACTAGGCCCTCTGTATAGTGAGACAGTTGTGTAGCTTGATCTGCTTAAGGGGCTCCCTGGTGTAGGATCAGAGTCCATCCCTAATACATGAGCTGGCCTTTTGGAGCTCACTTCTATGATGGGATACCTCGCACAGCATTGAGGCAGACAGAGAAGCTTAGATATGCCTCTACTAAATGTACCTTCCCATGGGAGGCCTTACCTTCTTGTAGGAGGGAATGGGGTGGGAGGTGGATGGGTTGGGAGGGTGAAGCTGGAGGGGCAGGAGGAGAGAAGAGGGGGAATCTTTGGTATGTAAAATGAATTAACATTTTTTCTTAAAAAAACCTTACATTATAAAATCATAATTCTATATTCTTATAAAACATTTTATATTCTTATAAAACAGATGTAGTTGTGCCCCTTTGGACAATGGCTACTGGGACATCTAACTACCTATACATCTGAACCTTGGAAAGAATGGCCCTAGATTAAGTTGTCCCTTTGCAGGAGGGACCAATTCAACTATACTATTTTATGTCTTTTAAAAAAGTCTTTCATATACTTTTGTATTTTATACCCTGGAGCCTTTGATAAGGCATGGTCTCTCTGACCCATCCAGTGTACAGTGTTCTCTCTAATTGTTCTGAGCATTTAACAGTGACTACACCACTGCCTGAATGCCATGCCCTATTGAGATTTCCTCCACCAAAGTCACTACTTTTGAATTCAGCCTCCCTCACTTTTTCAAGACACCAACAAGGCATAGCTAGATTTTTGTTTTTTGCCGGAATGTTACATGAATGACATCCAGTCCAACCTCTAATATAAAGTCCTCGTATCTGCATGAAACCTCACGAGCACAGCCATCACTGTCAGCAGTTTCATCATCACTCTGGAATTCCGAACTTCTGCTTTAATAGCTCATCAAGTCTGCTGACAGCATACTAGGGCTTCCATACCCTGCATCTCTAAACTCTTCCACATTCCTCCTGCAATTTATTACAAAGGCCTAAGAACCTCTTGGCTAGTTTTAACTATAGCAATAGTCCTACTTATGGTATCAATTTCTGTATTAATTATGTTTCTTGCCACTGTGACAAAAGGACTAACAAAAGAAACTTTAAGAAGGAAAGAGATTTTTTTTTTTTTGCTCATGATTGCAGAGGGATTTCAGTCTGCCATGGAATGGATGGCATAGTGGCAGGGATTTGTATTGAAGACTTGTTTACACCATGACTGCACATCAGGAAGCAGAGGATGCTGCTAGAATCAGAAGTGAGTATAACCTTCCGAAGCCTGCCCCTGTGACCTCCTTCTGCCAGTAAGGCCCCATGTCTCCAAAGTTATACAACCTCCCACAAACAGTGTCACAGCTGGGAAACAAATATTCAAACACATGGGGGACATTCCACATTGGATCCACAACACTGCCCTTAAATTATGCTGATATTTCATGCCCTCCTATGAGCATTCACTGCTGGGCACATCTTATCAAAGCCTCCATGGGCCATATGCAATCAGTTACTGAGAGTAACTTTACACAGTGTGGGAGTCAGAGAAGCAGCTTCTTGGAGACTGCTGCCTCTGTTGTAGATGGTGAGTCATCTATAGTTGCAAAGAAATATTTGTAAAGTGTGGGGCAAACTAGAATTTCAACTTTCTTTGAGCCACATGCACCAAGGAGGTGTGGGTGAACTATGTACCTTGGAGGTGTGGATGAGCTATAGAAGGGCTGAAATATGCCTGTGAATCAAAGCTGAAGAAATGAGCCCAGCTAACAACAAACATGGATGCTGGCAGAGCAGTGACCACATGTCTGGGCTTCAGTGTCTGGCACTTTACATTAACTCCCAGAGCTTCAGCAATTCCTGCTGCTTTGGCTTTCCAAACTTCACCCAAATTTCTTTGTCCAAAGCATCCTTACCCAAGACTATTCAACCAGAGCATTTTGGGAAATGTAGTTATGGCATCTGGCTAGTGACTTTGCCTTTTTCTTCCCACCTTTCTCTCTGCCCTGAAAATTCTGACTAGCTATTGGCCATTTAGCCTTTTATTAAACCATCACAGTGACATATCTTCACACAGTATAAAGGAATCTTCCACAACCAAGAAATACAACATACAAACCAGTGCAATGTGAAAAGTCTTTTTTAATCACCAGTTTTACAGAGATTTTATTAACAAACATAAATTTAAATTATAAAAATTTAAAGCATATAATGTTAACTATTTTTCAGTTTTGAGAGTCTAGTCCAGAGCTTCCTACAAACCAGGTACTCTTACATTAAGCTACAGTCCCAATTCAACAGTTTGATAGTTTTGATATGTATACATTACAAAATCAATATATCCATCACTCCATGAATGTGTGTGTGTGTGTGTGTGTGTGTGTGTGTGTGTGTGTGTGTGTGTGTGCTGTAAATATTTAAGGTCTAGCCTAGCAACAAATTCCATATATACAAGTGTGGTGATATTGTGTTCCCCAATGTATTGTGCACCCTAATAAACTTATCTGGGGTCAGAGAACAGAAGAGCCTCTAGATACAGAGGCTAGAAAATGGTGGCACTCATGCCTTTAATCCTAGCATTCCAGAGGCAGAGATCTACCTGGATCTCTGTGTGTTCAAGGATACAGCCAAGCATGGTGACTCACACCTTTAATCCCAGAAAGTGATCCTTTAATCCCAGGGAGTGATGGCAGAAAGCAGAAAGGTATATAAGGCATTGAAAACAGGAACTAGGCTGGTTAAGCTTTTAAACTTTTGAGCAGCATTTCAGCTGAGATTCATTCTGGATTAGGATTCAGAGGCTTCCAGTCTGAGGAACAGGATCAGCTGAGGAATTGGCAGGGTGAGGTGGCTGTGGCTTGTTCTGCTTCTCTTATCTTTCAGTGTTCACCCCAATACCTGCCTCCAGGTTTGTTTTGTATTAATAAGACCTTCTAACAATTCATGTTACAATGTTGCTTAAATGAGAGCAATGCAATTAATAGAAAGTCAGAGTATATGCAAGATTGGTTCTGGCATGCCTAGACATCCTGTTTCCTCAAAACGTTTTTCTTAGCTTTAAATTTTTTAAAAGCATGTGTGTGTGTGTGTGTGTGTGTGTGTGTGTGTGTGTGTGTGTGTGTGCACACGGGGCCTTCTTTGCTCTTGCTGCTCAAGGACAAGCCTCAGGTTGTCATCGATACTGGTTTTATCAGGAAAGCATTGCAGATACTGAAGGATGAGCGAATAACGAGCATCTCAAGGGACTTCATGGCAAAGCAGCAGTGTTTTTTACAGACGGGGGTTGTGGAGTAGAAGGCACTTCTACCTACCCCAGTGCTGAAGTCAAAAGAGGCTGGGGTATGAGCACTGCTCGTGGAGTTTGGGCTATCTGCAGCAACCGGGCATAGCTTCTCTCACATTGCTCTGCTATGGAGCATACTTGCTAAAGTGCAAGAATTTTGAGGTACAACTGATGTTGCCAATACGTTAGAGAGGCACATCATAAGAATTCTGGGGATAACTTGAATTTTTGTCTCTGAGACTCTGGTGTCAATTACTCAAGTTTGATTCACAGTTTTGCTGTTCACTAGCTGTGGATTCTTAAGCAGTTTTCCTGTTATCTGTGTTTCACTCTTCCTTTGAGTAGAGTGGAGATGCTGCACCATGAGTGTTCTTTTGAGATACAAGTCCTTAATCTGCCAAATAATTCTCTACACACAAAACATTATATCACACAATACAACTAATATATAACTCATATCATGTAGGTTAGACACGGATTGTTCAAAGACATCATGTTACTAGGCATTTTACTCCAGAGATATGGTTTCAACCATCATACAATACTTTGAATGCACATTGTGTTTTTTTTGCATCATCTTTTAGCCCAGACTAGCCTCAAACTCCCAATCTTACATTCACTTTTAGAGTGCCAAGATTGTAGGTATGCACTATCCCTGACATATACTTTAAATAATAAACAATAAAGAAAATTCATAGGGGTCATCAGCTGGGCTCTATATCCTAACTTAGCTGATACAGTTATCTATATGGCATTGACAAATGGCTGACACGTTTCAAGATTAGAGTCATATCTTCATTATAGGTTATTCAAAATAACATACTTAAAAACTACAGCAGAATGCCCAGTACAGAAAATATACTCAACAAAATACTACCATAGCACTCCTTACCTCCTCCCAGATCTTACATAATTTCCAGCTCTTCTGAGATATTCCTTGAGCCTCGGAGTGAGGAGCGTGTTATAGATGTTCAACTTAGGACTGAGTACTCAAGGTCACTTACTCCTAGCGTTTTGACTAGTTCTGAATCTCTGCGTTAGCTGCTGCACAATGCAGAAAGAAGCTTCTCTGGCTGGGTTTGATAGCAGCTCTAATCTATGGGCATAAATATAAACATCCAGAAGACAATTTGACAACATGATCATTTAGAAAAGCAATGGGATCCCCCCTGTGGCCTATGACCTCCTGAGCCATGGATTTTTGACAAAATTTATAGTACCTGGCATAAATTCCCCACTATGAGACAGGTCTCATCCCTATTCAGAAAGAAGTTGGTTACCATCATCAGTATTTGAATTGGTTGCTATTATATCTCAATTTGTCTATAAGCTAACCAACAACCAGTTGAACTGGTTGAACTGGTGCTACTCATTTAAGAATTAGTACAGTTGTGTAGATTGGTCTGTTTGTGGGGCCCCTAGCAGTGGGTCCAGGATCTGTCCCTGGTGCATGAGCTGGAATTATGGAACCTACTTCCTATGGTGGGATGCTTCAATCAGCCTTGATGCAGGGCGGTGGGGAGGAGCTTAGTCCTGCTTTAACTAGATATGCCATGCATTGTTGACTTCCATGGGAGGCCTTACCCTTTCTGAGGAGTAGATAAGGGTGAGTAGAAAGGGGGTGGGGGAAAGGAATGGGAGGAGAGGAGGGAAGGAAAATTGTGGTTGGTATGTAAAATAAATAAAAAAAATTATAAAAGAATTTATATTGTTTCTATCAAGTCAGGTAGCCTTGGGCTATTTGGTTCTTATTTCTATTTCATAAAAAAACAATGACCAGCTTGCTTTCCCCCTTGGGTGACTGTTCAGCCTTTACTTCCAGCTGTAGAAATCTCTCAGGTTGTTCCATGGCTACAGGAAGTCCCATTTTATTTGCTTCTTGCTGCTTCCTGTCCTCTTTCCCCTCTGCCTCCTCCAACCCCGAGAATTAGAGGGACCCCAGTGATGTTCTCCAGGCATGACAAATTATGTGCAATCATGGAAGTCTTTAGACAGTGGTTATTTGCTACACAACGCAATTCATGCCTGTAGATATTTATTGATTCCCTTTTCAAGCCAATACCTTATAAGATTTATTTCTTTGTCTCTGGAACACAGCAAATAAGCTAGCTCTGTTTTAGCACACAGCACAGCTCCAGGTCACAAGCATTCTAGTAAACAATAAAGGTAACAGCTGCCCTATAGCAAGCACTGTTCTTCACATGGACCTTACTGGCTCTTTGGAAACTGCCAAGCAACAACTATGGTTATTTTCCTAATTGCATTGATAAAGAAAACAAGTCAGAAAAATGCTTTACTCTGTAGAGCTACACACCTGGCAAGAGCTGGGGAGAATGATCAGTGAGCACGAACCCTTGCTCTGCCAGCATGGAGACCTGAGTTCAAATCTCCAACACCCATGTGAAAAGCTGGGTATGGCTATGTATGTCTGTAACCCCAGGATTGGGGGATGGAGACTGGTTGGACCTAAAAGCTTGCTGGTCAGCAAGCTGTGTGTGAGCTTCCAATTTAGTGAGAGTCCCTGTCTCAAGGAATAAGGTGGGCAGCAATGGAGGAGGCCACCTAATGCTCTGTTTTGGCATCCTCATGGATTGGCACACGTGGGCATATATTCCCACATACTCACATCTACACATCAGAAACCACACACACACACCACACACAACACACACACACACACACACACACACACACACACACGCACGCACAGGATTTGAACGCAGGCATGTCTGCATCTAAAGATTCTTTTTTGAGCATTTTGCCTTCTTGTATTGCTTAGCATTTTTTGTATAACAAGCCATTTTAAAATAAAGAGACTTAAAACAGCTATTACTGTATGTGGCTCATCTATGGTCTTTTGTGTGAAATGGGAGATTTTTCTGATCCACTTCTATTTTCTGATCTTTACATAGCACCTCATGTCTGTGGTCTGTCTTCACCATTAATCTAGATGAACTAAGATGGCTCACTTAACATGAAGCTTGACTGGCCATTTGTTGGGGCTCCTTGACTCTCTAGCAGGTACTCCAGGATTAGTCATCTGGTGATCTCAAGGTTCAAACACACCAAGAAAGTAGCAGAGAATACAATATCACTCAGGTATCTATCCTGCAAACCATGCCTCTTGGCTAGGCATGGCCTACTCAGATTCACTGCTCACTGGTAGACAAGGTATTAGGATTTACTAGTTCTTTCTATCTGGTGAGGAATAGCAATGCACAAACTGACAAATAGCAGGATATGTTAGATCTGCTTATAGATAAAGTGGTGGTCTCTTTCACTGGCATCTAAAATGCTCAGGCAGCATAGAGCTTGGGATTGTCCTCAAGGGCATAAGGTTATTTTTGGGAAGGAGCTAGGCGGGTTCAGAGGGCATATGTCTTCATGGCTGTAGTGACCTAACCTCTGAAGCCCTTCACAGTTTTCTGAGTAAGACTTCACATCACCTCTGCATCACTGCCCCATACCCTGTCCCAAGGATTCTGGCACAACTGGAAGCCCAGCTGGGCATCTGTTCCAGGAAACAAAAAATTAACTTTATGGCCAGAAAGTACCAAGCCTGTGGTACAATGCAGCTTCAAACTACTTTGGGTGTTTAACATCCTTGGACCCAGACCACTTATTTTGTCCTATTTGGGAAGCTGTGTCTTTTATTGCTATGGTCTTAGTGAGCCGTTTACCTAAACTTTGAACAGTGTGTCTTACATCTTTCTGTAAGTGAGCAAGGGGCTGGTGGGGCACATGGTGGGAAGCCAGTTAAGGTTTTATTTAGGCAGTGATGATGCAGCTCTGTGTGCCTTCCAATGGGCTCCCATCCACCCATCACGTATCTATCACTGGAAATGAAAACAGACAGTGCAGTCTACTGTGTGTGCTGAGAAAGACTTCGTTCAAATCCTTGGTCTAGTGTGGCTTTTATCTGTCTCTAAGTTTTTAGTCAGTAAAATAAAGACAATTACAAGGTTATTATGAGCATTAGATGACAATGTGTTTCAATCAACTTACAACAAGGCTAGGTATTCAATAAAGACAGATATAGCTGATATTACCAATAGCATTAAAAATTCACATTAGCGTTCACATTAGTGTTATTCAACAATGGCTCCAGCACCTGGTAGCTTACCAGCACTGTCTGAGAACTTGTTCAAACATTGGTGTCATATTCCTGGAGGTTTTGATTGCAGCATGCCCGGGCTGCATTTTACCAAGGTTCATTTGAAGGCAGCTAGTGTTCAGAGATGTATGTGATAATCATCATTTATCTTGTAAGGCTGAGCACATCTCTCTTAACACTCAACATATGAGGATAGTGAGGTTGCCTAGAGAGTCTGTTGGGAAAGACATGTATGAGCCAGTCTCTTTTCCTGCACCTCCAGACCCAAATATAGAATGCACTCACTCCTCCAAGAGCCTTTATAGGAGCTACCCTTGCCTTCAAGATGTCTAAAGTCAAACCTCCTACTAGGTCCCACCTCTGAAAGGTCCATATTACCTTCCAGTATTGCTGCTCTGGAGATCAAGTCTCCAATTATAGTGGGCTTTGAGGGACACTCAAATCACACCTGAGTCATAGAAGTATTTCTGAGAAGGGGGAATCTAATGTGAACTCAACTCCCTATTGATGTTAGTCAAAGTTTTGAAGTTACTAAGTACTTACTGGGGGCCCAAAACTATGTTAAGAAATATTCTTGTATTAACATTTTTGATCCTGCCAATAATCTAACGAAATTGGTACTGTGTAAGGGAGCAGCAACTTTGTGAATCAAATATCTTTGCCAAGGTCATCTGATGACGGATGGTTTATCTAGAACCTAAGCCAGGCTCTCAGCCTCCAGGCCCTTGTTTTTAGCTAAACTGCTTTCTTGGCAGAGAATCCTGTTTCTTCTCTGTCCTCAGTTAATTATTATAATGAAAGAACTCTGGAGTTCAACTTGGTATCATCATTCCTCAAGTAAAGATATTTCTTAGTGTCCATATGGCTAAGTCCTGGTTAGTAGGACAGACAAAGATGAAACACATCTCAATCATATTCTTAAAGGGAAAGGGTGTGCTTTTCCTCCCTTTTAACTTTTTCTTTTCTTTTCTTTTCTTTTTTTTTTTTTGCAGGAAGGAAGTTTTCATGGTACACTACCATAAGACTTAGACACGATGGTGATATTTTAACAAATGTCAGGGACACATGAAGAAGGAGCTTGGGCTCCTGATAATGACAGATATGGTGGGCTACATGTGCACATGTAGATTATTAAAAGAGAGAGAAATAAACTCTGAGACCAAATTTTGTCAGCAACAATTTGACCCATGTTAAAGTTGGAAGGTCAGTCATACTGCTCTTTGATTTGGATCCAGAACTGTACAAATGAAGAAAGGGGACTGAGCAGTGCCTTGTGTCCATTGCTGTTTGTTCCTGACTGTGCATGTCATGTGACCTGCCATTACCTTGACTTCTCCATCACGATAGACCATACCCTTGAATCTTGAGCTAAAACAAACCCTTTCTCTGTGAAGTTGCCTATCAGGGAATATTACCACAGCACCAAGAAAAGAAGCAGAGACAGAGCTTACTAGCTAGAAAGTCACATTTAACTAAATCTGGGGAAATATTAAATATGGTCTAATTTACTTAATAAATCCATTTAGTACTCAGAGGATTCAAAATACACACATTAAAAAAAGTCTAGCAAGAAAAAGGCAAGATCCTCAAAAGGGATAAATTAGCAGAGTCTTATGTAGAATTCACAAGTTGATAAACACTCATTAGAAAAATAAATCTCAGACAGATGTGCCCTTAAACTAATTGAACAAAAATCCTTGAAAAGCTCAGTAGTAGGCATAAGTGGAAAAGACAGCTGAAAGAATAAAAAATATGACACAGAGGAGACTATTACTAATGATTAGTATACAAATTGGATTGCATTCTTTAAACACTTAGGGGGCATATAATGTCATACATTGGCATCATATAGGGATGCTCTCTGATAAACGGATAGCCATTGAACAGCAGAGAATAAGCACGTGGAGTCTGAAGGCCTGAACTTCGTCCAAGTGGGCTGAGACTGTCACATTGGTTTTGAAATGCTCCTGTGATATCAAAAAATTTAGCCAATGTAGTATGAGAATTGAGTTAAGTCAGCAGTTTATCCTTCCTGCTTGTCCACCTCTCAAATCTGTGCTCAGACTTCTCTCATCCAGGTTGACTCTCTTTGTTCAACATTATAATGTTTAAAAATAATCTCACAGCACCCAAACAAAAGACATAAAACATAAAGTAAACTATCAGAAGTCATGGACCACCTTGTACTCTTTGATCCTCGTTTTTCTGTCATTGTATGCTGGTGATTATTTCCTTATCTTATTTTTTATTTCATGAGCAATAAGTGAAATTATGCACATAAAATGCCAAGCATAGTGACTGGCAAAGAATACAGAATAAATGTAAGTTCCCTCTCAGTCTCTCAGTTTCTAGTCGCTAAATTGACTCTGAAATCATCAGCATAATGATTTTTTCTTGGGTCATTAGTCCACTTGAAAAGCTGTGGCAGTTCCTCCAAGCCTCCTTACATAGTTGGAAAGGCACCCTCTGAAGTAATTTCATTCCTTAGTCTCAGCTACCCTTCTTTGGGAAGTTGAGAAAAATACTGTATTTTGTTGTTGTTGTTGTTGAGATTTCCAATAAACAGAAATGTATTTTTACATTGATAACAGAGGAAGCCTGAACCATTCCCAAATTGTGTTTGGTCCAAGTATTGATCCTTTCCTAATGGCCCTGGAGACTATAGCTATTTATCCATTTCTCATCGAGACCAAAAGTTGTTTTGCTCCAGGGGTGGCCATAGCTCATTTAGACCAAAAATTCAGACTTTAAACTAGGAATTGCAAGATCACAAGGTATTGGAAGATCAAAATACTTGACTAACTTCCAGTTTCTGCCTTCATTACCCAACCTTGGCATTTATGTTCACTGCTCCCTGCTTACCTAATATCAACTCAGTGGTCAGCTCAGCTATATTGAAAACTGCAGCAAAACCAGCGCTTCAGCGAATCCCCACAAGCATTCAAGACGGATCATTCATCAGCATGCACTGGCTCTCTGCCCTGGTGGTCTTTCCATGGGTTATAAGTGACTAAGCTCAGGGGAAGACCTCTCCCTAGGATAATTTGTCTTCCTTCAGCTCCAGTGAATTAGCATATGTATTTTATTGGGCCATTGGGTTGCAATGACTACTAAGTTACAAAATAAGCAAATTATGATTGCAGGTCTGCAGCAGATTATTCTGAAGCCCCTGCTGTTTTGAGGAAGAGGACTTAACTCATCAGGGCGGTTTGACCTTCAGTTTCTTGATTGGAGGAATAGTTATTTTTTTAATTTTCAAAAATGAAAATAGCCTTATGTTTCTTTCTGTTCACAAAGCTAATAAACGTGCATGTTTAAATGTCAAAGAATAGAGAAAACCATAATGAAGAAAGACAGCAGTAATTAAATCCCAATACCCAGAGACAATCATCGGTAACATTTTGCTGTGTGTGGTCCAGACTTCCCCTTCCGCTCATTCGTATAAATGGAACTATTTTATAAAATTATTCAATAATTACAGAGTATACTTTTTATCATCAGTTTTATGACTATATAGCATTGCTTTGCATGTGAGTTACAGACTTTATCCTCAGTTGCTTCCAAAGAACTCCCATAAGCAATGAAACTGCAGTGGGTGCTTTGGTCACGTCTATGTAGGCATTAGCTTATGTCCTTAGGATACATTTCTGAAACTGGAATTGCCAGGCATACCAGAAGGCTTTGATACTCAACTCATGCCAGTGGTTTGTAAAGGATATCCCAGTTTATAGACTGACTAGTTGTTCCTTAGAGCAGGCAAGAAACTACGAAAAAAATCTACTGAGGGGGACTGGAGAGATGGCTCAGAGGTTAAGAGCACTGACTGCTCTTCCAGAGGACCTGAGTTCAATTCCCAGCACCCACATGGTGGCTCACAGCCATCTGTCATGAGATCTGGTACCCTCTTCTGGCCTGCAAGGTTACATGGAGGCAGAATGTTGTATACATAATAAATAAATAAATCTTAAAAAAAAATCTACTGAGGGTATGGACGTCCAGGTCCTAAAATGAAGTGACCTGGAAACTAACTTTAAGATCAGATTTGAGGATCTGTAGAAGTAAGGAACAAAGGTGGTAAATTCTGGGAAACAACAAAGCCTTGGGAGCTCCGGGGGACAGAAGGCCATCCTGAGGGTGAGTGTAGGATGTGGGCACAAGGGAGAATGAAGCTAGAGGAAGTCTTTACAGGGTCAGCTCTTACCTCCCTATTGTTTCCACAATCCAGGCCTGATTCTGCTGGTGCTGGGCTGCCCTGTAAGTGAAGGTGAGGAGTTGATGAAAACAGGCTTGGGACAAGCTATACTGGGCATTTGGGCCTTCCTTTCAACACTCCTCACAGAACCCTGGAAACTAGTAGTCTGGAGAAATGGCAGCAGACACAGACTGGCTCTGTTGGTGTTTTCTGCTTTGCAACTCATCATTTGCCTTGTCCTTAATCCCTGCATATTGTGACAATGAATAACTTTGTGGCTGATGCTTTTATCAGTTCATATGATCAGAATGACTCGCTAGACCTCTAGGGAAGCATGATCTCACAAGCCAAGATAACTAACTGCACACTCGAGGCATGCAATGTCCTCAAAAGAGAGCTGTTACAAAGACGTTTCACACTCATCATCTAAAACACAAGTGTTGGAACAGACAGCAAATGAATCTACCACATGCACAGAAAACATGGTAGGGTCTAAGCACATGGAACCAAATGAAAATATCAGACTGGAAAAAATAGTATGGCTGAAAAGGGGAAAATACAACTGCCTTAAAACAAAAAAACCCAAAACCAAAAACCAAAGCACAGAGCATGCATATGGCTATAGTCCGAAGAGCTTAAGGAACTGACACACAGGAATCCCAGTGGGCAGTTCTGTAATGCTTTTGCTGCACCCTTCTCAGGCAACTTAGGCACTTCTGTCTTGGAGTGCTCTTTAGCAATTCAAGCTTTCATTTAAATAGACAGTCTTGGCTAAGTTTGGAGACAAGTTGGCTTGCCCCTTCTCCCACCCCACCCTCCTCTCTCTGTTGTGTGAACATGCCCATGTGCATTTGGTGCCTTCCTCTACTATTTTTCACTGTTTCCCCCCCCTGAAATGGTCTCTCAACTGAACCTGGAACTCTGCCAGAAACCCCCCTACCTCCAATCCCCAGCATGGGATTCCAGGCACCAGTGCCACTCCCAGCATTTATACCAGTCCTAGGAATCCAAATCCATGTCCTTGCACTTGTGTGCCAAGTATTTTACCAGACGAGTCATTTCTCCAGGCCCTCATCTCATTTTTTATTGAATTTATTATTGATTCCAAATAATATTACCTTGATTAGATATACTTTTCTCCTTATAATTGCTTTATATATTTTACTTTGGTTAATTTATCAGTGAACAGGAAAACACTTATAGATCACAAATGTTATTGATTTATTCCATCCAGACACTCAACATTTATTTGATGAGTGACAGTCACAGCAGGGGCTGGTGAAGATGTAAAGAAAAGAAAACATTGTCTCTGCCATCAAGGGTATATTTGCGTGATAGTGTTTAACATGCACATGAATGTGCCATGGTGATGTTATAGTCAAGATCATACAGATGACTACTGACAGGGTTAGGACTCAAGCCTGGTCTATTTTAGCCTTAAACACTGTTCTTTCTCAGGTGTAAAGTACATTATGAGTGTATTTCAGGAAGGATGCACACATTTGTGCATTTCCAGTATTATGTAGCCCAAAAGAAAAACCTGAAGCATGTTTTTTTTTTGCTTTTCTTACTAAAGGGCAGCTCTCCATGAAGACTCATAAGACCTGTGCTATCAGTCTTTCAAAGTTATGGGCACCTACAGAGAAAGCTACTCCATCACAGGAATTTTAAAACCAATGGGGCAATATTTGAATTCCTGGGGCAAAAATCAATACTCTAAATGCCAATGTATTGTAAAAGTAAATCAAGTCCAAGGTCATACACAATTTGGCTTCAATATCATAATAAAGACTTAGTGTCTTCTCAAGGAATACATGACAGCATAATTTCTATAGCCTGATGATGGCTGCTCTTTATCATCTTGAGAATTCACTTCTGTTTGAAGAAGATGGATTCTTAGCTTGAGATTGGGGAAAGTTGGGATTACAGGTCCCTTCTGCTTTCTTTTCAGTAAATTTGTATTTATATTTTCATCCTTCCATAATATCACTAGACTTCTTCTTCAAACTCTCCCAGACATCCAAGAATATCTGACACACCTCAAAAATTTTTATCAATGGCATATTAAGTTTATTGAACATATGTCATTCTGTAAGACACATATTTCCTAACACACTTCTATATTGCTTTGGTTGGAGTTGTCTTTTTCCCATTTATTTCCTCCATGACTAGCTTCTCCCTCCATCTTTCAGGTGTCTGTTCAGACACTACTACCAACACTGTTCTCAGACCTAGTTAGTGCTCCTTCTTTTAGCTCCTCCTCATTCTTGTATGTAGCTCTTTATGGACACTTCAGCAGCTCTATGCCAGGTGCTGTTGTCTACTTTCTTATGGTGCAAAGTGATAGTAAAGGAGAATAGTGCCACTAGCTTGGTGTTGAGTACTCAATATGTGGAATTGTGCAGAACATTTCATATGTAATCTCTAACATATAACACTGTAGGAACTCAAAGGTCATGGGACTCTCATAATGAAAAATGCATTCAGTCCATCTCCAAGGGTCCTCAAAGTGTTAATATTCAACATCTTTTCTAAGATAAAGATTAAGTTTAATTCTAAGCCCCAAAACTCAAGGCAAATTCTTAGTTGTGGGCCCTATTTAAAGAAAGGTTATTTGCTTCCAAGATAGAATGACACAGAGTAAATATCTCTATTCCAAAGTGGAGGAATTGGAGAACAGAAGGGATGGTGGGACCAAAGAAAGACTGAATTCCAATGAAACAATAATAAATCCCGTAGCTCCATGCTTAGCCTCTGGGATAGATAATGGCATGGTGTGATCTCCAGTGGGGTTGGTTGCTTAGCTCTTCACCCGTGTAATCTGCAGCAGTCATTGTAGAAGAAACAGCTCTCTCATTAAAGAGAGTTTATTCTGGAGCCAAGTTTGAGTGACCATGGGTTGGGGGGACACAGATTTCAGTTACCTCCAAGTCCATGGTCCAATGTGGTTCGGTTTCATAAAGATTTTATAGTTAGAGAATAAAGAAAAACATAAAGTGAATATTTCCCAATACCTTGATAGGTGCTACCTGCATCAGACAGATGGGTCAGAGTAAAGTGAAGGAAACTGCTCTGAGCTTCAGATGCTATCTGATAATCTTTAGTGTTTGGGTTGGTGGAAACTAAGGTCTGTGAATATATTCCAAATAATTTCCCTCGTAATCACAGATGTTAGGTTACATATAGAGGTAGGCAATGAACTTGGAGGGACAGTCAGAGGGTCAAATACCCCAAGTTTTTCTTTTGGGTTACATAATACTGGAAATGCACAAATGTGTGCATCCTTGCTGAAATACACTCATAATGTACTTTACACCTGAGAAAGAATAGTGTTTAAGGCTAAAATAGACCAGGCTTGAGTCCTAACCCTGTCAGTAGTCATCTGTATGATCTTGACTATAACATCACCATGGCACATGGTGTTTCTGGACTTGTAATGTTTCAATCTCTCCACAATCAGCCTCAGTCAAATTATGTACTGAATCTGTGATGTACTTTACATGGCCACTATGAGCTCTTTCTGGGGCTGGATCTTCTCATTGCCTTTGGCTCTCCTGGGCAGATGTTTCATGCTCCTGATGGCCCCACTGTCCTTGTGTCTCTATTGCAGCTTAGACTTCACTTCTCCCATATTTTCCTCTCAGAGATTGCTGAAAGGGACTCTGACCCTATGGCTAATTTCCTGGCTTCCCCCATCTTTTGAAATCAGCACAGAAGAAAGACTTCATGATCTTACAACTCTTACATTCTACACACCTGGCAGGACTGCATCACACGAACAATGGCAAGGTCCATTGCCAACTTGTAATTGGGCCCCCAAGCAATCCTCCTGCATCAGCTGTCCAAGTGCTGGATTACAGATAGAACCTGGCTTGCCTTCTCCAAATAAATTTCATTATGAAAAATCTCTAACATTTCTATTCCACATAGAGAAGTATTATAATGAATTCCCGTGTACTACTTTAACTCATGTGGCCATTCTTACATCGCCTACATTCTTAGATGAAGATATACTTTCTGTTGACAGAAATTACCTCAATTTTCTTTTTAAGCCCTGTTATCCTCCAGTTAATCTGGGTAAAAGTATTTTCTGTTGTTCTGTAGTGACATCTAGGTTCATATATATGTCCTATTTATTTTACTTCTTTACTTGAAACATAAGTGCAATAAAACTTTATTCACTGAGCTTAATTGCATGAGGTTGGAATCTAATTTAATAGAAATTTGTCAGCCATTTAAAGACAATTTAGTTTTGTTATTGTTAAAGATGTATAATAACTTAAACTAGCTATTGGGAAGCCAATGTCTTTTGGGATCAGTTTTTAAAACTATAGAGATATTCAGGAGGCTGCCTTAACCATCTGTAAATATATGGTTGTAAAAATCATGCTGTTCTTAACTGGATGTCATTTTGCTTTAAAAATTACATTATGAGGAAATTCTGTCACCTCAGGTCGTCAGAAGAACTGGGGGATGGTGGTTTGAGATGAAATGGCCTTTCATTCACTTAACAGCTATGTAAACATTTGAAAAATTTACCAACTATATAACATCTGTATGTGTTAGTGCCCAACACCATCTCATTAAGACTTTCACTACAGTCTCCCTTACCGCGAGTTTTCAACAAGGTAAATCAAACTTATAGAGGTTAACTAATTTGACAGCTTATACAGGCAAGAACAGAACAAACTAGAATTTGTACCAGTTTTTGCTAACATCAAAACTCATGTTTTCTCTAGTCTTGTTCAACTTAATAGTAGAGGAAGCCTCAAGGTGATTGTCCACGGCCAGGTGCAGTGATAACTTAGGGAGTGTAAGTACAACGTGCTATGGGACCACAGAGGAAGTAAGATACCATTAACGGAGCCTAGGGCTGCTGTGAAGGTTTCCCAGAGAGAAGGGTGATGAGCCTTGAAAGATGGGAGGTCTCTTACTGACCTGGAACTCACCAAGTAAGCTAGGTTGACTGGTGCTGAGGAACAATCTTTGTACACTGTAAATATGTATTATTCTCATTTGTTAATAAAGAGCATAGCTGGGTAGCAGTGACTGGGTGGGAAAGCCAGACTAGGAGAATTCTGGGAAGAAGGGCAGAGTCAGAAGAGTCTCCAGGAGATGTAAAGGGAGCAAGGCATGCTGGGGGACAGGTAAAGCTATGAATCATGTGGCAGCACATAGATGAAGAGAAATGGGTTAATTTAAGTTGTAAGAACTAGTTAGTAATAAGCCTGAGCATGCTTTCCCTCTTGTTGAGCAGGTCTTAAGTTCAGTTCAGCTGTTGGTTACTGCAAAGATATGAGTGTTGCTATTGCATCATTAGGAGTATTTTACAGGATGTCACAGCTAAGTAGGACCATTGATCACATCCCCCCTTTGGCAGCTTACATAGCACCTCTGGTACTGTGAAAGGTAGTGCTATTTATGCTTCCTTTCTCCCTCTCCTCTTGCACTGGTCTCCCTCTCACTTCCCAATTAAAATCTCTCTCCTCATTTTTTTTCCATTTCTCCTTCATATCATGTGTATCCTACTATTTGTTTCTAGGGATCCGCCACCCCATGGTTCCTTTTTACTTTCTTGGTTTACAATCTTAATGAGGTTCATATCTTTCTGTCTTCTGGTAAACTTCATCATTGTCTTCAGCTTTTCTACCCTCCTTGACACCTTTATATCATTTATTCATCTTTCAAGATACTGTCAAACACCATCCCATCTATGAATACTTTCCTAAAGCTACAAGGATGGAACAGAAAAAAATTCCTGCCAAAACCTGAATCAGGGACAGCATACAGCTTTCAGTTCGAATGCTGACTTAAACCAATTGCTTGTGGCTCAATCTTAATGTGATGAAAGATGTCAAATCTGAAACCTATTAGAAGGAACAAACCCTTCCCTTGAATGGGTAGGAGTATGGCATGTGAGTCACTCGTGAAATATTCTTACAACAAAGAAGCTCATCACAGCAACTATATGACATTAGTCACACTCATTTGCTATTTATTCATTTGATGAATAATAATTGAACAGTCAGGCTTTCATAATTGTAGGTTCCCCTTCTGTGCAATCAACCAACTGAGGAATGAACATAGCATTATTTTTATGTTTTGTATTACTATCAAAATAATACATTATGTAAAAACATATTACTGGGATTATTATTATATCTTATCATTATTTCCTAAATTATATAAAATAACAAGTATTTTAAAATCTTTAGTATTAAATTTATGTATAAATTACTAAAAGTATATGGGAGAATGTGAATAGGCTACTTAAATGCTATGGTATACCATATTGTAAAAGAGAATTAGAGAATTGAGCATATAAGGATTTTGACACCTTTAGAGGTCCTGAACCAATTCTTCATGGGAACTCCTCAAGGAATAGCTATATATGTGTACAAGGCTCAATGTGGTGTTTTGATACACATCTACATCAAAGAAAGAGTAAATCAAACTAGTTAGCATATCTATCACCTTACCAATTTGTCATGATTTGCTTGCAGATGTGTCTTATTTTGCACACATAAGGCCCTGGAATAGTTTGCTAGTTTATTTGACTTTTCGCTCCAGCATCAAACATAATGTTTTCACTTGTAGTGACTATACAGATTGGTTTTGTCAACTTGACACAACCTAAAATTGCCTGGGAAGAAGGTAGCTCTATTGAAGAATTGCCTCCCTCAGATTAACCTGTGGGCATTTTATTGATTGCTAATTGATGTAGAAGGGCCCTTTTCACTTTCACTGTGGATGGTACAGTAGCTAGGCAGATGAGCCTGGGCTGTTGTATAAGACAAGCAGCAGACTGTGAGCCAGAAAGCAAGCTAGGAAGGCAGCATTCTTCCATGATTTCTACTTCAAGTTCCTGCCATTCTGGAGTTTTTGCCCTGCATGAGCTCTTGCCCTGATTTCCATCAATGAGGAACTATAACCTATGAGATGAAATAAACCCTTTCTTCCACAAGTGGCTTTGGTCATAGTGTTTACCACTGTAGAGCAGTGACCATTTAGCTTGCTGTATGAATGGATGCTTTCCTCAGTCACCCTTTCTCTCTGCCTTTAATCTGTACAATCTCACATGTTGACACAAGCTGGAGAAATTGTTTTCAAACTGTGTTTGCTACTGGAACCTTGATCCAAGTGAAATTTCACACTGTGATCAGATGTGTGACGTGCAAAAAGAAAAAAAAAATCTTGTTTTGGTTGAAGGAAGAGGAAGAATGGTGCTAAGCTTTGTCACCTCGTGCTCTTCAACTTTCTGTCCCTTGAATTGCCTGGAGTCAGAGAAGGGTTCTTCTCAAAGTGTCCTTAGTTCTAGCATGATTAGCATCATGTTACCTGGGAAAGTCCATTCTCCATCCTTCATTTACTAAGCTAGAATCTGCAGGAATAGGATCTGGTGGCCTGTGTTTAAATAATAACCAGTGCAATTCTCAGACATGTTGAACTTTGAGAACAGGGCATGGGAGCATTTGGCAGCTTTCTGGAGACATCTCCATTCAGGAAAAATTGCTATTTCTCTGAGAGGTTTTACTTTTCCTGAGATTACTACAGAAATATTCTTGAAACAGGGACTGATACTCTTCCAGGTCTATAAATATTCAGTGGTTATCAGACAAGTCACTAAATTTGCCATTTGTTTAAGAATTAGCCCAACAAAACTGGGGGTGCTGGAGTATAACTGTAACCCCAACACTTAAGAGGTAGAGATAAGAGGACCCTAAGTTCTAGGCCAACCTGTGGTAGAATAGCAATATCCTTGTCTCAAACCTCAGCCAACCAACCAACCAAACAGAATTTCCCCAAAGGGGCCTCAGGGAGCACATACTGTGTTGCACTCTGAGTGTGCTGTGTAAATCCCATCATGGGCTGCAATACTGTGAACCAGGAGCAAAACTTCTCTATGAAGTGGCACTTCCAAGCCCCAAAGCTGCTGTAACCTCCAGATGGCACCTTAGGGGGCTAAACCATGACAGAGTGGAGGCCACTTAGAGTGGGAAGACATGGAAGGTTTATCTGAGGTTCAGTAGAATCTTAGCCTTTGAGAGTAGGTGTGCACCATTTCCTCATATCACCACCAGAGAGCTCTGACCCATGTATTAGCAGAAGACCTAAAACATGCCAATCTCCTGGCTTTAAAGACACCACAGAAAACAGTGAATAATGTGGGAGATTTCCCAGACTTGTACCTCAGGTTCCTGGAAAACATTTTAAAAAGAGTCCACTTACCCTGTAGATCAGAACCCTCTGTAAAGATTTTTGAAGTGGTGTGTGTCAGGTGATACAGAGAAGGGGAGAGGAAAATAGAGTTAAGGTTACAAGGAAGATACCATTCTAGAAAGTTCCTTGCTGGAGAGTATCTGTAAGAGCTTCAGGAAAATGCCTCATGGAAAACCTGAGGCCTGTGTCAGTCTTTGTAAGAGAGGCGAAAACTCAGGAAACAAGAGTTGCCTGAAATGAGCACCTCAAAAGCTGTGATGCTTGTTTCCTGTCACTCATGGAAAGTACATGCCCATTCTGTGCTAGCCTTGGTTCAACCTGGTTATTCCTCCCCTTCCTTTCTTGTTTGAAGTTTTTAAGCACTGTGAAAGGAACTGAAAATGTCATATTTTGAGTTAGGGAAGAACTTCTTGAAGTAGCTCAGGTCTTTCCCAATTTCCTTCCAGAGAGTGTACCATTTCAGTCAGCCAGGACTGACCCTGACCATTGCCTCCCTCTCCTGGAAGTGAGATCTCTTTCCAAGCTTTGCTCAGAAGACCTATCACCAGAGATTCTTTCAGCTGTGACATTGGTGGGCAGTCACAGTTGAAAGTTCATTTATCCTGTGCATCCTTCTATAGCCTTGTGGGGCTCCACTCACAACAGATCCTAGATTTCCTTTGTGTCTTGCTGCATAGTCATGTGCAATAAATCTGCTTCATGTAACTTGTTGCATACAGACGTGTTTTGTCTTACAACACTCATACGATATGGGTACCAGTGAACAGTAAAACTGCTTTCTAAACAAAGAATATAGGAAGCCATGGCAAGTTCAAGTCAGTATCTAAATCATTCAGTGAGACGCCTTGGCGTAATGATTTTTGGTGCTTTGCACAGCAAGTCATTAGATCTTCAAAGGGAATCTGAGGAAGCCAAATGATGGGTGTCAGATTAAAGTTTCCAAGATGGTTGTGACAGTGTATACCTGTGATCCCAGTTACTAATGAGGTTGAGGCAGGAGACTTGCAAGTCAAGGGCTCCTGGGTTGCAGAGTGAGTTCAAGGTCATTCTGGAAAATTTAGGGAGACCTTGTTTCAATTTAACAATTAAAATAAGGGTGGGGCTGTAATCCAGTGACAGAGTGTTCCATGAGATGTACTAGCAGTTTTAGATGGGTCATTCCTAACACATGAATTTCAAGATTAACCCCAAAGACAATGGGGATGCAGAAATATCTCATGAACAGAAGCAGTGGAGAGCTTGTTCTCCTTGTGTTGCTTCAAGGGAACAAGAAATAGTGAGGATAGGTCAGTCCCGAGAGAGTCCCCATGAGTGTGTCTGAATTCCTTTGTGTGGTTATTTTCTATGGATAATCTCCAAATTCTAATCTCAGGAGAAATAATTGTGAAGTTCCTTTGTGGGAGGAATCCTCATGTGCATCTCCTTTGATTTTCCCAGTGACTCTCTTTTAACCTTGATAAATACACATCTAACATGGAGGCTCTCTCCTTACCATGTAGAGTTTCACTTACAAGAACTGGAACAAGAGCCAGTATAAGAAGCAACATGTAACTTCCAATCAAGAGATCAGTTTTTTTTCCCCCTATGTTCAGCATTACCTACAACGGGGCTTTATTTTCTGAAGGTCATAGATGGGCAAGCCAGCTCAACTGCCTCTGGGAAGATTAGTCACCTGCTAACTTTCTGGGCTGAAGATGTCAAAGTATTGTGGGCCAGCTGGAGCCCGGGGCACCTTGGAAGGACAAGTGTTAAAGCCATTTCAGGGCAAGCATTGGCTTGGCTTTGAATCCATGCTCACACATTTTAGGTGATAATTCAGGCTGGCTTTGGATTGCCTCTGTGTCTAGGTTTTCTAAATCAGGATCACTATGTGGAAAAATAAAGTCAGCACATTTTTGATTCATAAGGAAGAAACAAAATTAAAAAAATCTACCAACAACATGAAATTCTACTAAACAGCCTGATTTGTGTTTTCAATGTGCTTCTCTGGGGAGGGAAACTGCACTACCATTGGAAGGAGAGAGTTGCACATAGCTGATGACAGCATCCTGGGACCCTGGCAGTGGAAGCTAATGGGGAAGGCAGAACCAAATTAAATATAATGCATGCAAGGATGTGGCTCATGTTAAGCTTGGCAGCTTGTCATTTAAAAAGATATTAAGGAAAAAAATTAATTGGTTGCAACTCTGGTGACACCTGCCCGTGTCAGTCTCAGTATTAATTGAGTTAACACACTGTGCCCAATAAAGTTTTAACAGAGCGAAGCATGGCAGAATTGTAGGCCCAGCAGGTTGCTTATTGGAGCTGTACAACCTGGCCTCTGAGATGAGCATGGAATGATGGGTGATCAGCTTTACATCTACCCTCCAGCTGGGCTCTCAGGGGTGTGGAAGAGCTGTGAGCCAGGTGACTAAGCAAATCTCATGCCCTTTAATAGTGAATGAGTGCTTTAATAATTTTTGGGGAGGGCTAGTGACCAATTTGAGAGACAGTAGGCAAGAGCCTAATGGACATCATGAGGCTCTGTGTAGAGTTTAAATTGCTGTTCCATGAATAGCCTCTCATTCTTTGGTAGACCAATACTAGCAGCAGGTTTCCCTTGCACCCTGATGTTGGGCTTAATTATGTGAAATGTTTTGGGGCATATCAGCACAAGTGGTAGGAACAGAGGTTTGAACTATGCTGATTGTTGGGCCTGCCCTTTTGTGCAATGGCTATCTACATAAGAAGAGGTCTAGAGTGGGAGGTATAAACCTACAGTTTGTAGCCTGAAACAAAGTCATCCAATTGAGAGAAGCCAAGACTGGCTGAAGTACCTTACCTGAAGGTTCCTGAGAGCAGACATGAATGATGCTGTAAGTTTGTTATGTGGCTAGTGTTGACAGTTGAGTACAAATAGTCCTTTGTTGATGTCTAGATGTATAATTCTGGAGACATAACTTGTACCAGGCTTTTTCTTTTGGGCCACGAACCAGCTCCCAAATCATGAGATGGAGACTTCTTATTAGTGATGAATGTGCAGCCTTAGCTTAGGTTCATTTCTGGCTAGCTCTTTTAACTTACATCAACCTTTAAGTTATTTATTTACCTTTTACCTCAGGGCTTTTTACGGTTCTTCTTTCTGTATGTCTTACTTTCCTGCTTCCTCCCGTGGCTGGCTGGCTGGTGGCTGCCTGGCTTCTGGCCCTGGGTGTGGCCCTCCCATTTTTCCTCATTCCCTTCTTCTTCTTCTTCTTCTTCTTCTTCTTCTTCTTCTTCTTCTTCTTCTTCTTCTTCTTCTTCTTCTTCTTCTTCTTCTTCTTCTCCCTTCTCTTGCTATAAATTCTTCTTCCTATTTATTCTTTTTGCCAGCCAGCTCCACTTATCCCTCTCTTGCCTAGCTTTTGGTCATTCAGCTTTTTATTAGACCAATCAGGTGCCTTAGGCAGGCAAGGTGAAATAAATGCAACACATCTTTACACAACTAAACACAGACTTACACCATTAAACAAATGCAGCATAAACAAATGTAACACACCTTTACACAGTTAAAGTAATAGTCTGCAGCATAAACAAATGCAACACATTTTTATATAGTTAAAGTAATTTCCACGACACATAGGCCTTACCTATATTATCTGAAAAGTGAGCATTATAATTACTTCCACACAGATCCATTGTATTCACTAAGCAGTAACTGTATATTGGCTTCATTTGAGTGTGTGGCCTCCAAAATCCATATTAAAACTTGGTCACCAATGTCATAGAATTAAGAAGTGGGGTATTTCAAAGTTTACTCAATTGTGAGGATATAGCTCCTATATTTGAGATTAATGAATTTAAAAAAGAAATATGAGGGAGTTCTTGGTCCCTAATGTCCCTTCTGTTGTTTAGCAAGACGAGACAAGCCATCTCTAATACTGAACGCCTTGCTGGACTACACAGCCTCTAGAATGATGAGAAATAAATCCCACTCTTTACAATTATCCACCCTCAGCTGTTTTGTTACAGCAGCAAAACAATAACTAAGGCAGACCTATAAGCAGCATAATAGCTACAATTTACTAAGCACTTGGTAGTATGTGCCTGGAGCCAATGCAGATATTTTGTCTATGTCATTTTGAGATTCATCCAACTCCAAGTGATTGTTATAAATACTTCTCTCTCTCTCTCTCTCTCTCTCTCTCTCTCTCTCTCTCTCCAACTTACAAATGATTTTTCAGAGAGGTTAAATAACATGAACAAAATTACAGCTCATCAGTTGCAGATTGAGCTTATTTTTCCAGTTTCCTTATCTTGTGGCTTATGTCTTTTTTTTCCCCACTAGGCTAAACTACTTCATCCATCTTTCTGAACTACAGCTACTGACAGAATAGTGTGTTGTGATTAATGAAATATTTTCACATTATAGCATATGATATTTTCAGTAATAAAGTTGGAGATATAGGTATGCAGTCCATAAAAGATTGTGGGTATTTTTTCTGTCTTTTCTTTCTCTGGGTTCCAGGAAAATCACATTGGATCAGAGAAATCAGGTCACCTGCAGTCAGAGGATAGGTGTGATCCCTTTAGCATCACTTAGGGAATACACCCTTTGAAGGGAAGAGTCCCCAGGGTCAAGTCCTTAGAATGGTAGTATTTCCTCCCTCCAATATTTGGGTGGCCACTCCTGGGGGATGAGATGAGAAACTCTGTGTTCTTGTGTCAGAGCACTTATTCAGACTTTGTTTTTAGCCTTTAGAACCCTAAAAGATAAACACCTTGCTTACTAAGACTGAGGGGAAGATGGATGAGTGACTCCAGGTCTGAGAGGCAAAGGGTGGTAAACCAAGCACAAGCCAATGCTCTTGGGGCCTTGAAAAGCAGGACCATCAAGTACGAGTCTCATACTCATAAGCTCATAGGGAGTGGCACTAGTAGGAGGCGTGGCTTTTTGGAGTGGGTGTGGCCTCATTGGAGGAAGTGTGTCACTGTGGGGGGTGGGCTTTGAGGTCTCATGTGTGTTCAAGCCATGCCCAGTGTCTCAGACCACTTCCTGTTGCCTGCTGATCAAAATGTAAGAACTCTCAGCAACTTTCTCCAGCACCAAGTCTATCTGTATGCTGCCTTGCTTCCTGCCATGATGATAATAGACTAAACTCCTGAACTGTAAGTGAGCCACCTCAATTAAATGTTTTCCTTTATAAGAGTTGCTGTGGTCATGGTGTCTCTTCACAGCTGTAGAAACCCTAAGACAGTGTCCTTCTGAGGACCACAGGTATGGGTCGATAGACTTGTAACTGCCAAAAGCTCAACTTGGGACATCACTGACTGAGCCTAACTTTGAAGGGTCTAGGGTTCACCTTCCTTGAAACATCACTGTAGTAATGCTTGGAACTGGAGCAGTGAAGAACCACAGAGGTGGATCTATGGAAGCTTTGGTAAAGAGCCAAATGCAATAGAAAAAGCATAGCAGAGTGGTTGGTGGATCAGACTCTGTTTTCCACACCTATGAGTGAGAAGGATGCTTTTAATGTGTCTTGAATCCCTTGGGTTTCTTTTAAAAGTAACTTTATTGTCAATTATTTGAATGCTTCATACATATTTACAATGTACTTTTATCATATCAACCACTATGTCCCCTTCCAATTCCTCCCTGATATCTCTTCATACCACCATGTCCCCCTAACAGCTTCATGTCCTCTTTTGTTAGACCACTAAGTCTAGCCAATGTTGTTCATATGTGCATGGGCAGATTCACTGTAGCATGCACAACTTAACAGGGGCCCAATCCCTGAAGAAAGCTGACTCTGTCTACTCTAGCAGCTAAAGCTTTTGAGATATGGGTGGAGCTTTGTGAACTGTCCTGTCTATGCTATAACTCCATTGAGTTTCTTGAGTAATTCCAGAGAACGGGCATTTTAATAGCTTGGGTATTTTAGGGTTTTTTTTTTTTTTTGGCTGATAAAGCCAACAAAAGTGGCATGGATACATTTGTATCTCTACAGTGTTCATACATTTTATGTAGAGTTGTGGCAATCAAAGCTTGGAGACCTGTAAAGGACTTAGAAGTAATAGGTGCTGAGATTCTGGTATTTGGGGGTGGTACCTTGAAAATGTGAGAGCTCTGCAGGAGCAGACCCTGAATCATTTGCAATGTGTGGATTGTTTAGAATCACTTTTTGGCTTTTAGCAAGGAGCTGTCTTCATGGTGACTGGGAGTTAGTAGGCTGCAGGACAATAGGAGGGTAAAGACAATTGTAAGACATGCCAGAAAGTTCTGCCTCTCTGAGAATGTCGGATGGGTTTCAATTCTGTTCATCCAGGTAATGGGGGATTGCTTGAACAATTGTCAAGCCATTAATCTGCACCCTGCACTGATGTTCCAGAAGATACCAAATGAGGCCGTATCTTATCTAGAGATATTTGTACTTTAGTAGGGTTTAGGACATTAAACTAAAGAGATGGATGAAAATAAAATTCCAGGGCACTGGGAGTGTTGCATCGTGTACCCTGAGAAGGAGTGTATTTAATACCCTAGAGGACACATGCTCTCAGCTTGGGCATTTATTTAATTGAAGCACTTCAAAGCAGTTATAAGGTCCAATCATTTCTAGTTATACATTTAATGAGAAGCTTTTACTTAAAAAGAATAAACTGCAAGGAATTGGCAGTCTTCCAAAAAACCTGGGGTACATGAATTTCTGGTCTTTGACAAGCATCTTTCTGTTATTTTTTTACGTGCTATATACTCACCTTAAAGGCTAAATATTTCTTGGTTTGGAACATTCAAAATGACTCATCCTTTCCACGAATGTCTTTTACACACCTACACACTGTTCTAGGTACTGGGAGTTCAGTGATAAAGGGTTAGAATTGGATCTTGCAGTCCTCACTTAGACAAGGAGATGGTTGTGACGAGATGTGTAATTGTCTCCATGTTTTCCATCTCTGTTCTATGTTGTATTAGTAACTTTCCGCATCATTGTGATAAAATACTGGACTAATGCAGATTCAGGAATGAGTGGTTTACTTTGGCTCACAGTTTGAGGGAGTATAGTCCATGACAGAGGGATACCATGGTGACAGGAACTTGAAGCAGCTGGTCACACTGCATCCACGGTCAAAAAGCAGAGAGGTGAGTTCCATGCTGACATAACTTTTTTTCCTTCTTGTTCAGTCCAGGCCCTTATATTTGTGGTGGGCCTTCCAGTTTTAATCAACCCAATCTAAAAATTCTCTCGCAGATACGCCTAGGGATTTGTCTCTTAGGTGATTTGAGATCCTATCAAGCTGATAATGAATCTTAGGTTTCACAAAGCCTAACACAAAGTACTCTTTCTCCATGTAGACACATACTTCCAGAAAAGCTGATATTACCTTCAAGGGCAATGGCTCCCCTTCTTGCCAGTGGTGGCTCAGTGTGCTTGATTTTGTTCACTGAGACGTGAAACAGTCTGAAGGGAGCTTTGAACTAGACTTCCCTTTTCTGAGAGAACCTCAGGTGTAAAAGGTCTATTTTCTTTTGCTGGGTAGCACTGTAAATGATTGTGAGGTGCATTTGAGCTTAAATCCTGTGCTTAAGGCTGGGGATGATAGAGTATAAGGATGCAGGATTCTCAAATTGCTTTCTTAATATCACTGGCTGATGTCACCCAGTCCCCAAGCTCATCTTATATCTATATAGATATGACATTTCTTTATCATTGCATTTTAGAACAGCACAGGTCATTTATTTGCATCAAAATAGTCTTAATTTATTCTTATATATTATGAAGACTATTTTCTGAAAGAGACCTGAGAAGTAGACTTGTGAGTATTCACAGTGAAATCCACTGTGAAAGTCTCACAGAACTGCAATTTCACACATTCAGGAACCCCTTTATTATAAATCCTGCTTCCTTGACCTCTCTCCTCCATCTCTTCTCCTTTCTTTCTCTCTCTTTCCCATCCTTTTCTTCTTCCTCCTCCATCCTCCCCTTCTCAATATCAATTCACTTTCTCTTCATCCTCCTCTTTTTTCTTCTTCCTCCTGTTTTCCCACTCCTCTTCTCTCATCCTCCTCCTCCTTCCCTCCTCTTTTCCTTCCTCTTCCTCTTCTTAATTGTCCCTGTCCATTCTCCTTAGTCCATCTCCTCCCTCAGCTTCCTTTTCCTCTTCTTCCTCCTTCTCTATCCTCTTCTTCTTCCTTCTTCTTGCTCTTTTAAATATTCCTCCTTCTGGAAAATTCTTTGTTTTGAATAGCATTTTTTCTCTCTGTGTCATCTTGAGGAAGCTCTCTGAACTCTTTCAGCCAAGTGCGTGGGCCAAGGCTGTCATGCTCATGCCCTGTATTCCGCAAGAGGCCACTTGACTCAGGCCTTGCCAATTGTTATTCTCCAGTTTTCTCATCAGTTATTGTCTTTGGTTGAGAGTAGGCAACAGCTCAAATATTTCTTTTTTAAAAAATAGATTCAGCGCTACAGAAGATTGCATCCAGCCACTGGGATCACAAAACCAAAAGGAAGTGAAGCTGGAACTGTTGTGACAGCATTTGCTACGGTCAAACATCCCAATCATCAAGACGAGCCTGATAATTGATGGGTGGGTAACTAAATGCTGCCTGTAGGAAAATTACACAATGGTAGGGAATTTGCATATCAGTGCCAAGTAGGGACAAAATCAGGCTTCCCAGGCAACTTTGTGTTCCCTCTCTCTTTCAAAAAACAACAACAAAAACAAAAACCTACAAATCACATAAATGAAAATCAAAACAAACAAACAAACAAACAAACAAACCCATGGAGTTAATTTTTGGTTGGCCAACGACTCCTAGGTATAGGGGAGACCCAGATGTCTAATTCATCTATGTATCTATTAGGGCCTTAAGTAATTGTGGAGCTGCCTAATTTGAAACCTTTTAGGGTAGTCAGCACTTTAGAAATGTTGTCAAGAACTAGCATTTCTATCGTGAATCTGCTGTCTGCAAGGAGGCTTGCAGGTGAGAAACTCAGGGTTTCTGTGTCACAGTCTGGAGGTAGACTTATTTTTCTCCATATAGTCTTAGTCTTCACTCTTAAGGTCCTCAACTGATTGAATGAGACCCACCCACATTGTGGTGGGTAATATACTTAATCAAGCCTACTGATTGCAAATGTCGCCCCAACCTAAAAAAAAAAAGTCTTCACAGAAACATCTGGATGGTTGTCTGAACATTTAGGCACCTTACCTAAGTCAAGCTGTCACATAAAACTAACCGTTCAATATTTTAACAACTGGAAACTATGGTTGGGTGGGTGGACACAAAAGGGAGAAAGAGAAGCACTCTGCTTTGTGTGCTATATACAACATTATTTTCAGAAACGCAGTGTAACTTACTCAATGCCTGACTAGATACTTCATGCTAACCTCTCAAAAAGTATTAAAATCAATTATTGTAAAACTGAGGTCATGCTTTTCAGTGCTAGGGCTTGAACTTTGTGCATGCAATACAGGTGCCCTGTCACGGAGATGCACCCCTAGTCTTTTCAGTTTGTTTGTTTTTTTGCTAGAGGGTCTCACAAAGTAGCTCTGGCTGGGCTTAAACTCCCAACTCCTGGCTCAGCCTTCTGAATGTTTGCTTAGGGTCATGTCCTGTTGTGTTTGGTGTCAACATCATTGTTAAGAATTGGATAGTAATTGGATATCTACCACATAAACTCAATATAAATTTATTAGGCTTTGTGTTGTACCTCAAAAGAAATGTGTTCTGGTGAGTGGTTGGAGGGGGCAGAGAAACATTGTTAATAACATCACCAAGATATTTTGCTCAATGTTAAATATTTTATGACTATGTTATATAAAAAGATGCAATATCTTAATAGCTCAGGTGATTATCTAATTATTTTACTTAAAACTTACAGATTATGCCTCTTGATAACTCCCAAACTTTTTACATATCAGGACTTTTTTTAAATGTAGAAAAACTCACAGACTCTTTTTAAAAATAGTAGTTATAGCTTTAGTTTTTATCCATTGAAGCAATATTCAATGCCCCAAATGTTATATTCTGGATTTTAAAAAGCCATTTCTTTTTTTCTGTTTCCACTTAAGTCTTCATAGAAGCTCAAATACCAGCTCAGAAGACCCTCTGCTCTGTGATGTCCAGATAAAATTGGCTCAAATTCACTGGTAATCAGTCCCTTCCTAGGACTGAACATCAGGGACCTGAATGTAAGAACACCTGTGTTAATGGGAACACACGCGTTCAGAGCTTCCTGCAGTTCAGGTTATTCTGTAAACGTCATCATTTTCTTCTGCCCTGTGTTGTCCCAGACAGAAACGTCAGCCTCTATGTTTGACATGAGCTTAGTTGTTTAAG
This sequence comes from Peromyscus leucopus, assembly GCF_004664715.2. Taxonomy (NCBI): domain Eukaryota; kingdom Metazoa; phylum Chordata; class Mammalia; order Rodentia; family Cricetidae; genus Peromyscus; species Peromyscus leucopus. The sequence goes on from NC_051066.1 coordinate 70,497,506, forward strand.
CAATGGTATGTAATTCACTTACACACAGAAGGAGCCTGGAGGTTCAATGCAACAACTTTGAAGGGGTATTATACAATGCTTATGCTAAGGTTTTACTTTTCACTGGCTTCCTTGGCCTTCCTGTTAACTATGCTCCTGTCAACACCATTTTCTAGCTACCCTATAACTTAGCTATTCCCTTTGTCACTCAGGGCCAAATGGATACCTCTTATTATTTCATGGTTCACCTCTCTGTTCTCTTGGTTTTTGTTTATACTCATGTCTCCAACACTACGTCTTCTACCCCCAAAGTCTTATCAAAACACGATATCACTCCATTAATATGTGTAATCTAATGTGTTTAGATATCCATGAAAACAAATTTAATTGAAAATTAATGGTATCAATACCAATGAGAGTATTTTTGCCAATAATGTCACTTTTCTTCCTAAAAGAAATTCTGCTACTAGTTTTCAATGCATATATCAAGTGGCATATGCATTTTATTTATCGAGAGATTATTCTTTGCCAGGGACTATTTTAGGTGTTGGATATATGCCAATGAGGGAACAAAGCTTGTGCATTTGTGAGAGAAAAGCATTTCAATATGTAAGATGGAAAAACTGCCACATAAGAATCACAAAGCAGGATAAAGGATTTAAATGGGAGGTGTTATTTCACATGTTATTTTACATAGGAAATGACATGTCACCAGGAAGGGAGGAAATCAGTCATATTGAGAACTCAGGGAAGACTGTTACAGAAAGAGGAAATAACAAGAGTAAAGGACCTGATGTAGAAATTTATTTAGCTCTTTCGAGGGAGACCTGAGTCTAGCGTAGCTATAATGAAGTGAGAGTAGGGGAGATGTGGGGTGTGATGGGAGCTGTCCATATCCCAAGGAACTGTATAGGCATTGGAAAGAATTTTGTTTCAGTTGGTGGTGAAATAGGTAGCCACTCAATCATGTGGAGCTGGAGGCAGTAAACTGACTCCTGGTTCTAGAGGACTTCTTTGGTTATTACCTGGAGAGTAGATACTTCAAGGTCAAGGACAGAACTAGGGGGTCCATTGGCAAGGAAGTGATTATCATCCAGATGTGAGCCAAAGGTCATTTGGTCTGGAAGGTTATGGTGGCAATGGCTGGATTCTCTGTCATTCAAGGTAATGTAGTTTAAAGTACATTGGAGGCGTATATTTTAGAGGTGTAACGTTCTGACTGGTCCTTGTGGTTAAAGAAGCAATTATAGAGACAACACAAGACTTTTGAATGAGGACCTTGAAGGATGGAGTTGCCCCTACTAAGTGGATAAGTCTATGGAAATAGCATGGCTAGAGGAGGATTAGAAACTTGGGCTTGGGCCCCTTTTGTTTATAGACACTAGAATGGAGTGGCTGATAAAAGTATGGAGTGTTCTGGGCCCAGGCTCAACTGGCAGGTTTTAGTTAGAGCTGCAGACTTGGGGTCCACCTAAAATTGATGACATCAAAAACACAAGGTTAATTTTTATATCACCTGGAGAATGACCATACTTTGGGAAGAGTTTAACAGGGTGGGCATTCCAATGCAGAAAGGTTGGAGAGATGAGGAGGAGCCATCAAATGAGCAGCCATTTGCCCCTGTTTTTTTCAGAGTGAGTATAGATTACTCACAAATGTATATCATTCAGTCTACCAAAGTACAAGGGTTGAAAGGTCTTATTCTGTAAATCGAATTTCATTTTGTCATTATTTTTAATATGACTTTGAACATTTCATACAAGTGTATAATGTATCTTGATTATATATACTTTTACTCCTCGCCTCAACTCCCCTCCGGACTCCTAATTACATCTCCCTTCCAACTTCATTTCCTCCTTTTTAATTAAGTTATTAATTAACCCACTGAGTCCAATTAGTGTTGTCCATATGCACATGGTGTTGGTCATCCCCTGGGGTATGGGCAACCTACCAGTGCTAGCTGCCTTCCCTAAGGAAAAAAAAAAGATGACATAAAGTTGGGAGTGTGTGGTGATGGGGGTAGACCAGAGAGGAGTTCTTGGAGGAATGGGAGATGAGTATGACAAAAAATACATTGTATGAAATCCTCAAAGAATTAATGAAAGCATTAAAAATAAAAATATGTACTTTAAATAGCTTTAAAAAAGATATATGTTCCAGTATCTCAGCAGCCATCAATTGTCAGTTGCTTCTCAGCTGATGGTGGGGTGTCAGAAGATTCCTTCCACTCTCCAGGCTGGAATTTGTAACTGGTTTATCTAGTGCAGGCAACAAGAAGTGTTGTGGTCCATGTACAACAGCTGTCCCTGCCCTGTCCTGAAGGCAGCTCTTCACAGGCCTCCCCTCATTCTCCTCCTCTTACAGGTTTTCCTACCTGCTCTTCTGAGATGATCCCTGAACCTTGGGGCAGGAGGCAGGGTAGAGGGTTGATATACATGTCCCTTCTCTGGCTGAACATTCTAGTCACTTATTCTGAACACTTTAAACAGCAATGAGTCTCCGCATTAACTGCCCACTGCAAAAAGAAGTTTCTCTTTGACTGATCAAAGTTGGGAGCAGCACACATTTATGGATTTAAATATATTTGAAGGCAGTTTAACAACATGACAACTCAGCAAAACAAAACCAGTGAGTTCCTCTCTAAGGCTAATGATTTTTCCAGCCATGGGTTTTGACCTTGTTTATAGTACCAGGTACAGACCCCACCCCCCATAGAGTAGCCCCAATTCTAATCAAGAAAACAGTTTGTTATCTTCATAAACATTCTCCCCACTATTGCACCAGTGGGGGTATGTCCTCTCTTGCAGGTCAGTATTGCAGCATGCAGGGTCCAGTGCTGGATAAGGCCACTGAAGTCATTTTCCTTAGCAACTATTAAAGCTAGCCAGGAGAGAGAGAGAGAGAGAGAGAGAAGAGAGAGAGAGAGAGAGAGAGAGAGAGAGAGAGAGAGAGAGAGAGAGAGAGAGAGAGAGTGTCTCAACATTCTGCAGATTTAGGGTGACATGTTAAGGCAGAACGCTGTGCACAAAACACCTTCTGGAATGAATTATATAATTCTTTGGGTAAATAGTAGGACAAATAGATAAGACCATAAAATCAATCCATAGATAGAAGTTTTGGGGGGAAAGGGTCAACTAAGTTCTGTTGTTGGGAGTCTTTGCAGTTTACTGAAGATAGAGCCCACAAAAGGTCATTGTTCATCCTCACTTTAAAAACTGGCCTTATCCTTCTCATCCATCAGAATAGATGGTGGCTCTGAACACCTCTCCATGCCTTCTGTCAACAGGGCACCACTGGCCATGCTGATCACTTGTTCTCTTCTGATTGCTGTTGGAGTTCCATCTCTCTCACCTTAGAAATTTCATTGAAGAAGTAAAAGGGAATTAAAAACAGAATTCTCATTATTTAGGATTTTAGATATCACAAAGCAAACTTCCTCCTGCGTTCCCTGCTGACTACCTCTGAGATTTTTATCTATTGTTGTAGTGAGATTTTTATCTATTGTTGTAGTCATTGGCAACTCATGGGAACCGAGCTCAGGCAGCTTATACCTATAGCCTATGGTCAACAAGTAGAGGAGAGCCCCGCTCTTTCCTCACTCCACATTCTAACTCCTCTCACAGGAAGGGGAACACACATCAGCATGCCCCCGCCTGAAGGACTGGGAGGAACCTTCTGCCACCCCCACCCCCAGCTTCCTTCCTTAACCCTTTTTTCGGGATAATACATGGCTAATAAAGTTGTTCCAAGATTCAAGTGGGACCTCTCAGGGTCTTCTAGAATCAGACTCTGCTCTATTGCTCTGAGAGGTCCCACTTGAATCTTGGAACAACTTTATTAGCCATGTATTGGAGTTGTTTCCCTTAAGGGGTTAGGCAGTCCTTCTTACCATGTTCACCAGTGCTGGGTGCCCAGAGAGAGCCTGCTCCTACTCAGGCTGTACTTTCTCTGACCTATGCTGTCTGTACAGTCAAGTAGGTACATTCAGAGCTAAGCTAAGTGGGGAGTCACGCCTTGACTTCCCGCCTGGTATACCAGCAATAAAGCAGACAAACTAGGCTGAGGATGTTTTGTAACGTCTCCTGGTCTCAGTGGGATAGAACTTGAAAAAAAGCAGTTTATTATTTTTTTTTCTGGAATATGAAATATAGAGCACCCCCCTTAGCCACAGTGGTTTTAGTGAGCATCGAGAAACTCAGGTTGGGGGATTTACATCCCAGATATTGCCTTTTGACGGAGAGGATAACTTTAAAAACTGAAGTGATAGGAAGGAATTTTTCTCTCTGAAGAATTGAAGTAGAGCCAGGTGAGGTTTACCGAGAGCATTTGAATATAAAGGATACAGAATATCTAGGTCGAGGTAGGCACGATGGGACCTATGCATGCCAAAAAATGGAGGGAATAGGGCTGGGGTGTGGCTGGGAGAGGAAGGCAAAGCAAGGAGTCTTCAAGAGAGAAACAGAGAGGCAGGGAGTTGAGGGCATGATGGAGGCAGAGTCGCTTAGTGGCCTCTTACAGTTTTGTTGCTGCTGAGGTATGTTCACACATCTTTTCCCAGGTGGGGCATGGTGGAATATTTTCCTTCAAGCTCCTCTTCACTTGACTTTGTCCAAGAGGTTTCCATTCGTTCTTGAAGGTTTCACTGAAGAACCCTTACAAGAAAAACGGACTAAGAGCTTGAGCAAAGCCTGAGCAATTGCATTCACCTCCAAGCAAGACTGTCAGTCAGGATTCATCCAACCTCTGTGAAAGGTGAAGTTCCTAGCCATGTGCCTCCCCTGCAACGACTAGATGCATAAAAGCTACACAAACAAAATCGTTTCCTAGCACTGACTCTTGCTCCCTCCACAGCTCCTTCATTGCTTTCTCCACTGCATGTAAGAACTCCCTGAACGTCTAATCCTCAGCAAACTGGATTCTAATGATTAATTGTAGTCACTAGATTTACAAGATCTTGTCGTCTGAAAGAGTGATGCTAGGTTGTTGGGCCCTTGAGGATTGTGTGTGACCCCCTCTGACCTACCACTTCAGATCATAGCCTTGATACAGCAGCCAGATGTGTGGCTCCTGACTGACTTACACAGGCACAGCCATTGGCACTTTACTACATGTCCATAACATGGCCTCATGATCACTGGGGGTGTGAGGTTAGCCTCACATCTGTGGGTAATGTTAGCTAGCACTATAGAAAAGTTGTCAGTATGGAGATCCACAGCAATGCGGCAAAACTTTGAAACAATGTTAGAAAAAGTAGGGAGAAATAATGTATATCTTGTGCCAGACACTGACTGTTTATAGTTACTCACAAAACCATATTTTCTTTTTTCTAAAGTGCAATCAGGTTACATGCCTAACCTTCTATGAAGTTATGAGGGGCTATATGACTGCACCGCTGAATTGGTGCTATTTGATAAGTGAAATTGTAGCGCCGGCACACATTTTTCTGTTCCTTGCACCCAACTTATAGCTGAGGTGGGAGGATCTTAAGACCTTAGGGGTCAGTGAAAGCCCCAGATGGACCAGATGGAAGAGTTCTCCGTTCATGAATGGCCTTTGTTCTCACAGCTAAGCCCTCTTGCTCTGTTTCATTAGAAATTGTCTCTTGCTGTGCTAAACCTCTAACAATTTAGCATTATTATATTATTTGCAGCACCCCTATTGACTTATTGTGAAGTGTTACACAGGTGGTTGCCATCAACAAAGTATTTCTCTCTTGTCTTCATAATAAATATACATGGGAATGTCATCTGGGGAAAATGTGTGCTGGAGATGACAGTATATATATATGTAACGAGTGGAAGCAGTTCACAGGAACCTGAAAAGTCCCCACAGACTCCTATTTTACACTGTGTTCCCCAGATGGTAGCACAGTTGGATCCTTTTAGTAGGTGAGGGTCTACCTGACAGAAGTATGTCCTTGGGGTGGGTATTTGGAGGTTATAGCCCAGCTTCTGGTTCTGGCCTTGTTCTCTGCTTGCTAGTCCCTCAGCGAAATGAAAATGTAATTATTTGGCCCATTCTCAGTTTCTTAAGAAATTATTCCCAGGAAGGAAGCCAACCCAGAAGGAAGTAGGGCTCAGCGCTGGTGAAAAGGGGGTCATGGGACATTATTTGAGCAGTAGTCTTTGCTTACATCTGAATCCCTGGGAACTGCAGCTTGTGTGCTGCCTGTGGACATTTGCCTTCTATTGCTTGTAGCTGAAAGCCCTGGCTAGGGCAAGGAGGGTTGCACATAAGTGAAGTGTTTTAGAAATCTCCTCTCTGCTTCTCACTTTATAAGCATTTGTATTTAATTAGGTGCAATGTGAAAAACTGGGTAGCTGGTAATGGGAACCCCTGATTTGGTGACCCTGGGATTGGTTTCATGAATCTCTTTCAATTTCTAAATCCTTGAAGGGCTTGCTTCAGTAGTAACTTGATATTGTGTCTTGATATTTCTCTATTTCCTAAAACGATCTGGGCCTGTTCCCGCCCTTGCCATTTTCCTCTAAGCTTGCATTCTCTTTTTGTCAAGCCCCCAAGCAGCAATAAATTAAAGCAAGCATCAATAAACACATTTCCCCTCAACTTCTGTTTCTACTTGCCAGAAGTCATTTCTCTATGGTTGACAGCTAGCAGGCATGATTCCAGCATGGAATACACTGTAGAGTTATTGATTTTTCTGTGATAATAGTAATAGAAATTTATTAAACTACCACCCTGTTTTGGGACCTAAGCCTTTCTTGCAAAGATTACCTTCCCTTCAGGACAGCTGCTAGGCTTCTTGTGAGTGTCCACACTAACTAAAATGTAAATCTCTTATCTTATTTGAAGCTCAAAATTCTCTACAATCTTTCCAATTTAATTTCTATGTCTGTCTTTTAGTTAGGTTGTACTTTTGTGCTCCTAGGACATGCATTCTACAATTCTGTTTGCTTGCTTTTGATTATGGTGTTTCTCCCCCCAGTAACTGCCTTTCTCTGGTCTTCCCATACAGATCCATAACTTCTAGGTCAAGTTGATATGCCCACCTTCTTCATAAGACTTGTTTTAATAGTTATCAGTTGGAATGAATCTTTTCTTGGTTGGAACTTGGTGGCATGTTATACATCTTCCTCTCTTTGTGTGTATTGGCATGTTTGTGTGTGTGCAGACACATGCATGTGGGTGAAAATGTGTGTGTGGAAGCTAGAGGTCAGCTTCAAGTGTCATTTTTCAGAAACTGTCTACCTTGTTTGTTGAAACAGATTCTCTCAGTGTTGCAAAGCTCACTGATTAAGCTAGGCTGCCTGGCAAGGTCAGTAAGACCAAGCTTACTTCTTCAGCACTGCTGGGATTAGAAGCGTGTGCGTGTGTGTGTGTGCGCACATGTATTGTACACACGTGTACCTGTTTTCACACCCACAGAGGCCAGAGAAGAACACCAGGTATCCTATACTATCACTATCCCACTCCACAGCATTCCCTTGATACAGGGTCTCCCACTGACCCCAAAGCTCACCGTTTTGTTTTAGGCTGTATGTCCACAGGCTCCCATGACCCACTTGTCTCTACCCAACAGCGCTGAGGGTAAGGGCATGACCAACCACCTCCAAGATTTCCCGTTGTTATTGTCCCCAACTCAACAAGTTGAACAGCACGTGCTGCAACACACAGAGTCATCTCCCCAGTCTATGCCTAGCTTTTGATGAGGGTGCTGAGTCTCAACTCAGACCCTCATACTTGTGCAGCAAGACTTTTGCTGGCAGAGCTCTCTCCTCAGCCCTTTATGCATCTTTTCATTCTTTTCTTTTTAAAATCAACCACCACCATCTCCATGTTCTACACCACAGCCCTGACCTTCATGACTCCCACAGTCACCCACCTAGTCCAATACTGCCTGATAATAACAGCTGTGGCCATTCTTCTCTCCTTACTTCTCAGTAGCAAAGCTGTCTGAAGCCAAAGCCAGAACCCGGCTCAGATTGCTGACTGAACAGCAGGAAGCTTCAGCTATTGTGTGTTACTTCTTTTTCCTACAGTATATGGCTTGGTATTAATGAATATATTGTAGTTTCAAGACTGGATTACACATTTCCAAAAGGCAGCACATTCGTTTAATTTTTCCACATAATTGTTGTAGGGATAGGCAAATGGTACATTGATTAATGAATATTTAGATGAATGAATTAGTGAACAGAGATGTGCATCTCAGCACTAATAATTTTAGCAGGAATTGAAAATTATTTATCATTGTTTTAGAATGCCATAGGCAATAGGAGTCTCCCTCCCTAGGTGTATGTGATGTAAATGTGATAATTAAATGATATTTAATCAGTAGTTGGAGAAAAAAAATCAACCAAACACAATGAATATGAAGAGAAGGATGGTGTGAGCACAATATTTGAAGCAGGGCGTACACAGCCTCAACAGTAGTTAACTGAATTATTGTGCCATAATTAGCAGAACAGCATGTGATATAACAAACCATGATGGATATGTATCCTGATTTTCTGGCTCAGGATAGACGTCTTTTTCACTTTTTCCTCAAAGCTGCTGACCCAACAGATCGGTAATTTTCTGGCGTGACACCTACATTGAATAACTCCCATCTGAACAATTTCCAGTGGAAAGATCATAATTCTACCTTTCTGCTACTCAGCAAAATGCACCAAAAAGCTAGCAGTAAGAGTGATGGTATTTTAATTGCTGTAATCACATCCAAGTTTATGAAAGAAGCATTGGGGGGCTTTTGGCATTTTAACAATTATTAATAACAAGTAGGTGGTGACCTTATCTTCACAATGAATAGTGACATACTCTGTCTCAATGCTCCTTTAGGAGAGGATGAATTTGGGGATTACAGTCACAGTAGAAATGAGAATGAATCACACAGAAAGTTTGGGAAGTTAAGAGGAGAAAGAAAAACTGACCCCTTGTATAATACATGTACATATATACAAGCAATGTGTGTGTGTGTGCACATGTGTGTGCACATGCATGTGGAGGCAGAGGTCATGGTGCTATTTACCTTGTGTTTTGAGACAGTTTCTCTCGCTAATCTGTAATTTTCCAAATAGGCTAGGTTGGTTAGCCCATGGTCTTGCCTCTTGGCCTCTAGAGGCCTGCATTATGAGCCTGAACTACCTTGCTTGACTTTTCTTTTGTTCCTCATCATGAGTTCTAGGGAGTCAAATTCAGGTCCTCATGATTACAAGGCAAGCACCTTACACCCTGGGATGTCTCCCCAGCCCTGAGGCATTATAATGTTCCAGACTTAGGGAAAAAAAACCCTAGGAACTGGCTCACCCCACTGCTTCATTTTACCATTGAGCTAACATTGGAAAAAGGTCACATTATCATTCTCCCATGGGCATAGTCTATGCAGTATTGTTGACATGCTCCTTCAGTATGAGGTGATAGTGTCTTTGCAAACTTCACCTATACACCCAAGCAGTATGTGCTTTCCTCTGGAGAGGTGGCTGACAGTGTCACTGGGGTCAACAAAAAAAGCAGGCTGTATTTTTGTTGACTAAGACTAAGTCTTACAGCAAGGTTTTTTTGAATGACTTTTTTTTCTTTAGAAGTTGGAAGTTGAGAAATGGAGAGCATTATACATGTTAAAGACCTACAAACAAGTGACTACATGCCTCATTGAGTCAAATCCTGCATTTATCCGAGAATGGTTTCCTAATGTAGCTGTCACGGCTTGGCTAGTGAGGTTAGAATGATCCCTCTCCATTGTGGGTAACATGAAAGGGAGTGCAAACACTGGAAGGTGAAGGGCTGAGCTGTGTCATTCTTTAGGTTTTTTTTTTTTTTTTTTGGCATTGGCAGTTACACACTTCAGGATCCCAAACTTGTCAATGTCCTACTTGGGGTGCTGGGGAGATGGTTCAGTGGGTAAAAAGCTCACCACACAAGTATGGAACCTATGCTTAGATCCTAAGAACCTATGTGAAGTTGAGTTCTGCAGTACACATGTATAATCCTAGTGTTCTTACGGGGAAATGGGTGACAGAGACAGGAGAATGCTTGGAAACTCTCGAGTCACCCAGTCTGCCATATGTATCAGACAACAAAGAGACATGTCTCAAACAAGATGGAAGATGAGACTGGCAACTAAGATTGTTCTCTTACCTCTGCATGTACAAATGTACCCACACACAGAAATGTGCATGCATTCGTATATGCACAAACCTCACACACGCATGTGCACGTGCGCACGCGCGTGCGCGCGCGCACACACACACACACACACACACACACATGCACACAAACCAAAAAGATTCTACTACAAGAGAAATCTTGAGTTGGGGTATCATTTGATGTAAATCTCTCATCAATTCACTGAGGGAATGGCTTTTATTCATACCCTGTAGTGAGAATCTATAGACTTCCCTGAATTCTCAGATCTAGTAAACACACTGTATAAAAATGAAGGGGGCTGGATGGGAAAGATAATGAGGTACAAATTAATACTCTGGAGGTGTTGCCAGATCCCAGGCTTCTGTAAGAAAGTACTTCTGGACAACGGATCAGGCAGACAAGGTGAGAATCACTCACCACCTGGGTAACATTGCTAATAGCATAGGTCAAATACTTATCATAATACTCTACACACATTTGCTAGCAACAGTAATAACTATGTTACTAATACTAACTGGAAGATCTAGGACATAATCTTAGGGTTGTTTTTGAATTGAACTTCTAGACTCCCACACATTTCCTGGATGAATAGATTCTCCCTAATAACTTATCGCAGCCCTTTTTATTATGGATGCATGCACTGCTGTGAGTCACTCTAAGGCTAAGTGTTTAGATTTCCTCAGTGCCAATGGTCTTTATTTACAATTGTGATGGATGAATCTTACTGATTCCTTTAAAGGCTGTACTTTAGAACCTGGATCTCTGACTGTCAGTTAAGAACAGGAAAGAAGCCCCTTCCCGCCCTTTCCTGCCTCAGTAACTGTAGAACTTTGCCAATCATGGTTCATCAAAGAGTGAGTATGGAGGATGTGTTGATTACATCATTGCTGATTCTCACTTGTCAGCTTTTCTTTTTTCTATTGAGAAATTTGAAGAACCATAGATATTTGTCTGTATGGAGTAGAAACTTTGATGTTCTCTTATAGAAGAACCTTTCGGTCTTAAATGATGAATACTGAATGAATTTATAGATAATAAAGATCTATGCTTTGATTTGTCCACAACACAAGGCTAAATTGATATTGACTTGTCTAAACTAAGATTTGGTGGCTTGGAGAATGATACTCTTGAGTTATAGTCTGCATTAGATTTTATCTGAAACATTTCTTGGACTTGGGGAGGATCGAGTCATATTTTAAGAACTGTGTTTAATTCTTGATTAGCGATGACTGGAATAGTTGCTTATGGAGAGAATAAGCCAGAGACCATCTGCTGTAATGATGAAGAGGGAAGACTTCAGGGTCAGGCAGACCTAGATTCTAATTCAAGCTTGGCTGCTTATAGGAGCTGAGTCCACCCTGGGAAAATAAGTTAATCCATAGGCACTTCAGTTTTCCCTTCTGTAACGGAAATAAAAATAGTACTTATTTCTTGTGGTTATCATGAGTATTTAATGGGAAATTATTTGTAAAGTGCTTATATAATGCATAGGTCTTAGTAATTAGAAGCTATTGTTATGACTATGGGACACAGGAGACCATTATGTACCAATTACAACCCAGGACACATAACCTCTCTAAATTAACAAAGGCTTTTAAGCAAGTACTAGGCTATTCTTATTATAACCTATCTTCTGCTTTTTGTGTGGGATTTTGGCATCATTGGGAGTGTTTCCCTAGGTGGTGGATCAGTTGTCGTGGTTTCCTGGGATTGAGGGGGTTCTTCTGGGATATGGGACTTCCAATGACGAAATGCACAGACCTGAGATGGTCACTCTGCAATAGAATGCATTTATCAGTATCACTGGATCTTGGACATGACCATCTTGCGTTATCTATATATTGGTTCTATTTTCTCTTTCACAGATTTCCTAACTTAGTTATAGTTACTTAACTATATGACTTGGTTCTGTGTTCTTCTCTAACATTTACTCAGGAAAAATTTAGCATAGAATTACCACTTCATGTATTTAAATGTACATTTGTGTTTAAAATAGTTAGTTATTATCTTTGTTGATCTTCAGTGATCCCATATTTGATCAGTGGAAGCCTTTTCAATTTGTTTTCTTAGTCCCTTGGACATCATCCCTACATTTTTATAGTTTTAGTGACATGATGGAAATATGCCCCAGATCTAGACTCAGCCATTTCTCCATGGATCCCTTGCTTCTTATAGGATCCCTGGTTCCTTGTAATATTTTTAGTTTTTAGGAGAAAATGTGGATATTAGAAGTAATTATTCTGACTGATTGGATTATTGTTTCTAAACATTTGCAGAAACATGGGGGAGATATATAATATGTATGCATGTTAGAGAGAAAAGCTAATTCATAGACTTATATTAATTATTTCAATTTGTATTTAGGATTACAGGGCTTTTATTTAATCTTATCAGTATTACATCTGCATATTTTAATCCATGATGAAAATCCCAGCACTTAGTGACACCAAGATGATGACTAGTGTGCTTTATACCATACTCCACATAAGTCAGTTTCAGAATGGCAGCACCAGCATCACCCTGTTGTGGGGTATCCAACAGAGAGGACTGCTCTGACATGAGTTCAAGCCAATAGAAAGTCTTGATTTGCCAGCCTGCCACTTGGGTGTTTAGGATCCCAGTGTAGTCCCCAGCCTTTCTCAGGGTGAGATTTTAAGCACAAAACCCATATCCTGGATTGGCACACCTCACTTAGCAAGAACAGTTAGCCAAAAGCAAGCTTAGTACATATAGAGACTTTCCTAGAACTATGGACTTTGAAGGATTAGGTCTTTGTTTTTGTTTTTGGCAGGTGTCCTAACTACATTTCAAGGCCTAAAATTGGTACTTCCATTATGGCATCAGTTATGCTAAGGCCTGTTACAAACCTTATAATATGATGACTCAAAATTATTTTGAAAATTTTGTTATTTTTGTTTATCTCTGTGGGAGAGAACCAAGTTACTATAATTCAAAGTCACTTGAAGTTATTCTTCCTTCATAATTATGTTGCTAACTTGATTAATATCTTAGCATTATTTGTTTCCTTTAATTTTGAATTTTAGGAATTACTTTGATTTTGCTTTATAATTGTATAAAATGTTTTTACTGTTATGAAGCCTGCTAATAATACCTGACACAGTCCAAGAATGTTATTTTCAAATCCTATGTTTCTCCAGCTTATTCCTGAGCCCAGAACTCACTGGTTCAGCTAAACTAATTGCCCAGCAAGCTCTGGGGATCCCCTTAATCTTCCCCAGGGCTAGGAGTGCAGGAGTATGTCATTGTAGCTTGCTTTTTACTTGAGCACTGGACATCTAAATTTAGGTCCTCATGCTTACATGGCTGTCTCCTGGCATGTCTACCTCCTCACTGTATTGATAACTTTCATAGTAATGTTATTTGTCTTTTCTTTTGAAAACTGATTCTCAGCTATAAGAAACACTGAAAATAGGGACTAACCTTTTTTCCCCCACTCCTCTTTATATCAAGAAGTATTGATCAGAAGTAGTGTCCTCTCATTCCCAGTTGACAAAAGGCAATCAGACCTTAGTCTATTTTTCAAATAGACTGTATCATAACGGCATGAATACTACTATCTATCTCTCTTATAATCTTCACTTAACCTTAGTTACAAAAGTAGTTACACATTTATGTTTATCTTTAGGCTTTATGTCCATTTATTTTTAATTATTTTATGTCTGAATACTAGTCCATAAGAGATTTTTCAGGAAAGGAATATATTTCCATGAATGCTGTAAGATTCACTGCTTGTAAAAATAAATATCACCTTGAGGACTTAGCACTGTCCTATGCTGTTGGAAATATGATGACTTCCGATTCTCATTTTCTGAAATACTTCTGTTTGAAAATTTGGAGGATCTTTTCCATAAGCCTAAATTCCCAGAGTTTCACAGTGATGTGCAATTGTGACCATCTTTTTATTTATTATTCTGGATGTTCTGTGTCCTTTCAGTATGAACCTCAAGCTTCTCTCTGTATCTCTCTCCTTATTTGTGTGTCTCTGTCCCTCTATGTCTTGGTCTCTCTCTCTCTCTCTCTCTCTCTCTTCCCCCCCCCCCCCCCGTGTGTGTGTGTGTGTGTGTGTGTGTGTGTGTGTGTGTGTATTGGAGAGATGGACTGAACTTTTCTTGAAGCTGCCTGGGATGGTTAATCTTCATGTTTAAATTGGGTTGAAAATGCCTCATTGCTTAGTAAAGTACACCTATGGGCATGCCTGTTAGGGCATTTCCAGGGGTGACAAACTAAGGGGAGAAAATCTGACTTGCATGTACATTGAATATTCAGATAGGACAAAGGTGAGGAAGGAAAGGCTTCCCCATGAAGGGCTGACCTTTCTCTGATTCCAGGCTGCCTTGAGGAGAGCAGCTTTGTACCAACAGTCTTGCTTTCATTACAGTACAGGCAGCTGGCCACAGATTGAAACATCAGAAACTTGGAGTCAAAAAGCATCCTTCCTTCCTTCAAGTTTGTCCTTCAGATATTTGTCAACAGATGAAACTGTAGATGTAACCAACCGTCTTATTAAAATAAGAAACACAGAACCAATGTAAAAGAGAAAGCCGAGAGGTCAGAGCTCAGAGCTAAAATCTTACCTCCTGCAGTGCTCCTAGCTTCCCCGAAAGAGAGCTAGTTCCTGTGTGTCTGTCTTTAAATAGTCTTTTTGTTTCTGTCTTCTCATTGGTTGTAAACCCAAACACATGACTGTCTCGTCACTGTCTGTTGTACAGCCCTCCAGGTCTTCTATGGTATTGAGATTAAAGACGTGTGTCTCCAATGCTGGCCACACAGAGATCTACCTAGTTCTTCTACCAAGTGCTGGGATTAAAGGAGTGCGCTGCCTGCCACCATGACACTCTGTCTATGCTCTAATAGCTCTGATCCCCGGGCAACTTTATTTATTAACATACAGTTAAAATCACATTTCAGTACAAATAAAATACCACCATATGAAACACCCACAGCACTTCTGTATAGCCAGTCTTCATGTCAAACCTGTGACTGCATAACATCTGTTACATCTGGTGACTCCAAACTTGAGCCTTTCTGGGCTTCAGTTAAAAGGAATGTTTTAAAATGTCTCTTTCTTCTTTGTGCATTTGTGCTACCTTCTACAGTCTGCTTCCAAAACTTTGCTGCCTGTTTTGGATCATGATCTGTAGACCAGGTTGGCTTCAAATTCACAGAGATCTGCCTGCCTCTGCCTCCCAAGTGCTGGGATTAAAGGTGCACACCACCACCACTACCACCCAGCCTTCTTTGCTATCATTTTGAGAATTAAGGGAAGATAAATAGTTAAAATATATGATCATCAGTGAATACTCTGTCATCATAGAGCCTTTCTCCAGTAACTGATGGAAGCAAATGCAGAGATCCACAGCCAAACACCAGGGCAAGCTACAAGAGTCCAGTCAAGGAGAGAGAAGAGGGATTGCTTTTAATGAGCAAGGGGCATCAAGATCATGATGGGGAAACCTACAGAGACAACCAAACCAAACTAGTGGGAACTCATGAAATTTAGATAAACAGCTGTGGAGCCTGCATGGGACTGGACTAGGCCCTCTGCAAAGCGAGACAGTTGTGTAGCTTGATCTGCTTAAGGGGTCCCCTGGCATAGGATCTGAGTCCATCCCTGGTGCATGAGCTGGCCTTTTGGAGCCCACTTCTATGATGGGACACCTTGCACAGCCTTGAGGCAGGGGGAGGGGCTTGGACATGCCTCTACTAAATGTACCTCCCCATGGGAGGCCTTATCTTCTTGTAGGAATGAATGGGGGGTGGGTTGGGAAGGGGAGACTGGAGTGGTGGGAGGAGGGAAGAGGGGGATCTTTGATATGTAAAAATGAATAAAATTTTTTTCTTAATAAAAAAAAGGATCATTTCTCCATACTTAGAAGTCCTAGGGGTTTATGTGTGTATTTTGAAAGTCACAGAAAGACAAATCTTTGTTTGATGTCTACAGGTGAGAAAGCATTTATTTATATTAGCTATAATCTGAAAATAAAAGAAAGAGAATACACTCATTGCCAGTTGTTTAAAGAGACAACGGACAAGAATTGGATTCCAGAAGAGCATAAGTGAGGGGCTGGGGAGGGGGTTGGAAATGTGATTGTGTAAAATGAGCCTCGTAATGCTGTCTGGTGACTGCTTCCCAGGGGAAATTAACTCTCCACTGTACTGTCAGGCACGAGTTTCACATCAGTGTCTGAAAATGCAGCCTGCTTCTTAATTCAGACTTAGCGTGTTGGTTGTTTATGTCAGGAATATAGCAATTGATGGTTCCATTATAGAATATTGATTGCTTTTAATGAGTATGAAAGAATAGGTTTTAGCTCCACAGGACAGTGAATACAGTGTAATTCAGCTCAGTCTCATTCCATTGTGTCTGTGTTTTCCATTCTCAGAGACTGCTGGGCTGTTTTGGGGAAGAGATTTCCTAAAATGTAGCCAAATAGACCCTCCTGTCTCTTGGCATTCCTCTTCTGTTTACTCCCCTGCTGCCAGTCAACATGTTTTTTTCTTGAGTGAGAAATTTTAATGATTGGCCTTTTTCCAGTTCTTAGAAGCTTTACTTTGGGGAGCATAGATTTTAGCCAGATAACTAAGAATTCTTACAGCTTCAGAGTATAGCAAAGAAGGTCAGGGTGGGTGTCATATGAACAGCAATTTAATGTTGGTAAGACACTTAATGTGAGTCTGCTTTGTCCCCAGTATGGCCATTAAGATCATCCAGTCAGGTTTCACACATGCCTCTCAAGTTGTTATTGGTTAAGGCTCAGGGCAGGATGTACTTAGGAGAGAGAATAGACGTCTAATGGAGATTGATACTTCAATGAGTTAAGTTATAATTTTATTTTACATCCTGTGTATGTATAATGTGTGTGTGTGTGTGTGTGTTCATACACACACATATTTGTGTACAACTGGAGGTCAAGATCAAGTGTCTGCTCTTGATTACAAGCTTATTTGAATAGTTTCTTGTTCTGCCTTGCATATACTAGACTAGCTGACCCTTGAGCTTCCAGGGATTTTCCTGAGTCTGTCCCCATCTCGTACAGTGGGAAGCACAGGAACACTGGGATATATAGACCTATGGTATAGCACTGTACTTTATATGTATTCTGGAATCTGAACTCTGGTTCTCAACCTTGCACAGTAAGTACCTTATGCATGGAACCATCCACCAAGCCCGAATTTTAATATAAATAGATAAATGTCTCCCTTGATTTCAAGATTATAACAAAAGATTGACAACTATAAATTCATAATGGTATAAGAAAGGGTTGGGACTGAACATAATATTGCAGCACATCTCTGGGGCAGAAAGAGTTGGAGGTAGCAGAGGCAGGGTGTGTGAAGAGAAGAGCAAAGCTTCACTGCACACAGAAAGGTTCAAGGCTAGCTTTCATACAACAATTCAAAAGCACATCAAAAGGAAGACGAAGTTCAGGAAAATAGCTCCATCATTCAACTCAAAAAAAAATTACAAACATGTTAAAAATTAGCAACTAATCCTGACTTTCGCATTATTTGTAATTTTCACATAAAAAAAAACAGATTCTTATGTTTATTAACTTGTCCAACATGTAATTGTGGATCCAGCTCTGACTGCTCACTTTTGAAGGTTCTAGATGAGAGAGAAATGAAAAAATCAGATAGAAAAAAAATAGACAATGAAAAAAGACAAAACACAGATAGCTTCAGAGGCTGGTCATGTAACCAGCCTGCATATTCAAAAGGCTATAATTGCCAAGGGAGAGCAAAAGACCCCCCTGCAGATCAAAGCATATGCACATAAGTGTAGACCCCAAACTGGTATAAATCCTTGGTCAAATATTTTTATGCATTCTTCTCTACCTGATAATTTCCTCCTAGGCTCTGTGGCCCACATGAAAGAGGGAAGCAATTAAGAAGCGCTCAGACTTTGCAGGGTGGCAAAGACTTGAACTAAACGTTAGGCAAATATCATGACTTTCTACCTTGTGGTGTTCAGTGTTTTACCTGGGATCTGTTGTGTGAGGTTGTATTTACCCAGCAGAGTTTCTGATCTGACAATCCTTGCATTTTGGATTTTATAATGGAGAAAATATAAAATGGCAGCCTTAGAAAGTAGAATACAGGGCTGTGTGTTAATCAGCACAGTGCTTGCCTAGGAGGCATGAAGTTGTGGGTTTGACCCCTGTACCTCATACACTGGGAATCTCAGGATTTAGAGACTGGAAAACCAGAAATTTGAGGTTATCTTTGGCTATACAGTGAATTTGAGGTCAGTATGGGCTACATAAAAAAAAATTAAATATACAAATGCATTTATATATACACACTCATTACTATCCAGCTACCAGAAGTAGTTGATGCTCAAGGCAGATTTCATTTAATATAAAATGGCCTCTCAAGCACCTACAGTAAGATATGAGCAGGCTCTAGGACAGTAGTGATGCTCTGGAAGACACATTCCAAGTTATGCCCAAAGAATGTGGTTAATTCCGTGGCTTTGGGTCAGCAGCATCCTCTTCTTGGTCCTTTGCTCTTTCCATTTATTCAAGGATGACATTGGTTTGATTATTTATAGCAGTTGTTAGCATATTTCTATGGATCACTAGGGTCCTGGGACACTTCTTCTCAGGCTCTTAAGCTGACCACGAAGAAGCTGAACAGAGCTATTGTTCTTTCCTCTAATTTGCACGAATAAAATGATTTTTAGAGCAAAATCAAGTGGAAGCTTGGGGATAATTTCATTATCATACCAACGTAACAATTTCACCAAAGTTGGTCTTGGTGAACCAGTACATTTATGTAGATTACTTCTTAGAGTGTGGGTGAGGGGGGGCACTTACAGAAGCATGGATGACTCAAAGCCATTTGAATCACCAAAAAGTTCACCCCAGCACCGGCAGAAAGCAGCAAAAGATGCATCTTTGGAGCTCCAGCATCTCCTGGCATCTCCTTCAGGGTGGGGGAAAGGGATGGGTCTCTGTTTCACTCTTCTCAACAACTGTTGATAGTCAGAGCCTCTCCCCCCCCCTCCAGCAGGGGGTGTTTCAACTCAGAGGAAGTTGCTGCTCAGTTACAATGAGAAAATTTCTCTCTGCTGTTTTCCCAATGTCTCTTACTGGAGTTTGTTTTTAGGCAGTTAACTGTTACGTCGTTTAACCTGTGCAGCATTTACTATCTCCCCATGGATTTATTTAAAGGTTTATTTTCTTCTCTGAAAATTTTAAATGTGCATACCTCTGTTTGGTATATATCTGGGTGGCCAAGGTATATTTATTGAATTAATAACTTTTACCCACAAATTAATAGTTTACCCATACATTCTAAAGTCAGAATTAAGGTCAATTCTCTCTGTTGTGCATTTATTATTCTTCCTGTAATTATTCAAATTATATATATATATATATATATATATATATATATATATATATATATATAAAATTCTTTACATATGACAGATGTAATAGACAGCAAAGCCAGGCTTTGAGTCTAGGTCTATAGAATTTCAGAATACCAGTGTCCAATGACTTTCAGGTTGCCTAGTACCTGGGCTAGCTTCATCTGACCGGGCAATTCCAGGATTTGGCTTCAGTAAATCACAGAGTGTTATGTTGTTAATCAAGGCAGCAGGAAATGGGATCACCTATATGTAGACGAAATTCTAAACAGTCTTAGTAAATAAGAAACACAGAGCCAAATACAGGGGTAATAGCTGAAGAGATCAGAGAATTAGCGAGGAACCACTGACTACCCTTTAGCTTACCACCAAGCTGTAGTTTCCCACAAGAGAGCTTCTTCCTGCCTGACCTGCACTTTTATTGCCTTCCTGTTCTGCCTTCTCATTGGCTCTAAGCCCAGTTACATGACTTCCTTGTCACTGCCTGTCTATACAGACTTCCAGGTCTCTATGGTTGGTACTGGGATTAAAGGCGTGTGTCACCTTGCTTGGCTGTGTCCTTGACCACACAGAGACTCTGCCTGCCATGTGATCAGTTTAAGGACATTTGCTACCACAGCCTGACTTCTGTTTATGGCTCACTATGACCTCTGATCTCTAGGCAAACTTTATTTACTAACATACAAATAAAATCACATTTCAGCACAATTAAAATATCACCACACCTATAAGATTCATGTGTGTGTGTGTGTGTGTGTGTGTGTGTGTGTGTGTGTGAAGAACCACAATGGAAGGGGAGCAATTACAGTGGCATAGGGCAAACAATGTTTATCTGGACTATGTTTCCCTCTTACAAAGTAGCATTGGTAATGGCAAACTGATGTCTAACAATAATCCAAGCAGTTTAAAACTCATTGAACACAATAAGACAAACATTTAGCTGTCTGGAGAGCTTGAGTAGCATGATGGAAAGAGAAACTATTTAAGAATATGACCATTAAATTTTTTTGTTTGTCTCTCCTCTTTTCCCATCAAGTAATTAAAGTTCTTCACTCATTTGAAAATGGCTCAGATTTAATTTCTTTTTGTTAAGCACCTCTATTTTTCAGCCTAGAAAAAAAGGCTATTAACATTCACATTATCCATTACAACCTCCTTTGTAATATGAAATTTATATGGGAAATGCTAATTGGACGTTCATCATTGTAAAGATAATGATTTCTGTACTTTTGGTGGTGATAATGAAGATGAAAGATGAAAATGATATACAGTGAAAGTGGGACTTTTTTTCATTTCTCATTGAGCGTAGGCCGGGGAAGGCATTCTGTTCCTGCCTTCAGTGACAAAGGAGGGCAGAGACAAGAGCCAAGGGTAGGGTGTAAATTATAAGGACCTTGGTGTCCATCTGGGAACTCTACAGTTACCTAATTCCTGTTAATTAATCTAGTTCCAGATGAAGGACTTGGAAAAAAATTTGTCTCTCAGAGATGGGTGTACTCCAAGACTGTTTGCAGTCCTGCCTACTACCTTATGGGTAAGAGGCTCTCTCATCCATCCTATCCCTTCCTCTGTGATGGGACAGCTGAGCTGACTACGTATGAAGAGTAATAGGCATGCTCCAGGGGCCTTTTCCACCAAGCTCTGCTGATTCTTTGGGCTTTCTGATGTAGTCCAGATTAATTTATGTGGAATTGACTCCTCATGAACATGGTATGGCCATGATGAAAAGGAAATCTTGTTTTAGTAGCCTATCACATTCCAAAAAGAAAATGATTTTTAAGTGGAAGGCACTGACTTTTCTATATGTAAGGGACTAGACAGGCATTTAATTGAACAGACTTGATGAAAATAACACAATTATCCCCTTTTAATTTTATGGTTTTATTTTTTGAAACAGGGTCTTATGGTGGTATTTTATTTGTACTGAAATGTGATTTTAATTGTATGTTAATAAATAAAGTTGCCCTGGAGTCAGAGCTATTAGAGCCATAGCAAGAGCGTGGTGGTTAGAAGAGCTAGGTAGATTTCTGTGTGTTCAGGGAAACAGCCAGCATTGGAGACATACGCCTTTAAGACTTGGAGGGCAGTACTTACAGGCAGTGACAAGGCAGTCATGTGGTTGGGTTTACAACCAATGAGAAGGCAGAACAGAAAGACTATTTAAAGACAGACAAACAGGAAGTAGTTCTCTTTGGGGGAAGCTAGGAGCACCGCAGGAGATAAGGTTTTAGCTCTGAGCTCTGACCTCTCGGCTTTCTCTTTTACATTGGTTCTGTGTTTCTTATTTTAATAAGACGGTTGGTTACATCTACAGGGTCTCATGCATTCCACCGTGGCCTGGAACTTGAGATGTAGCTGAGGATGACCTTCAACCTCTGAACTTTTTTGTGTCTGCCTCTCACTTGCTGGGCTTTTATGGCTTGATATTACCACCACTCCCTGGGTTTTATGCAGTGCTGGGGTGCTGAACCCAGGGCTTCACGTATGTTAAGGAATCACTGACCCAGCTGGGTTGCATTCGCTGCCCCACAAGCATTCTGAAAATAGAGTTCCATTTACATGCTTCTCAACTAACTGAGTAAGCATTTTTCCTCACCTAAGAACTATGTTGGTCAAAATTAATTTAAAAGATGTATAGTCAAGTGTTGGTCTTACACCTGCAGCTATAACTTTGATTCCCTGTGCTCCAGTAAGGGCAACCATGGAGTGACTTTGAACCACCAATTACAGAGGCCTCACATAGCAAATTCCCAGCCACACTTTAGGCTTCTTGACCCTACTGTGCGGCTTCTTCTGGGGTTGTCCATGTATTTATTCATTTGTTCACTCACTGTTTTAGCAGGTATATCTTGCTCTGCGTTCCAGACATTGAGCTATGAAATTGTTTTCTGAGACATCCTACTCTTTCATTCCCAAATATTTTCTTGACCTACTAGATCTCTTTTAATTTAATGCCATTTCAAGACATGGGATTTTTTTTTTCAAATGGCATAGACTACTAGGGTGTCATGGCCTGATGCAGGTTAAGAAAAGTCCTGAAAAAAAAAAAAAAAAAAAAAGAACCATAAAAATTGGTGACACAGCTATTTCAGAGTTTTTCTGCATTGGAGAAAAAAATACTACTTCCAAGGTATTACATTAAATGGAACCAATGCTTTATTGTGTCCAGGATCTAGCCCCAACATGAGCACCAAGAAATTAAGAGAAGTAGATAAAATTAAATTTAAAAACCAGGGGCTGAAGATGACTTAGAGGGTAAGAGTGAATACTGTTCTTTCAGAGGACCTGAGTTCCTGCACCCATATAGAACAGCTCACAATCTCCTGTAACTCCAGCTTTAGGGGATCTGGTGTCCTCTTCTGGCCTCTGAAGGCATCTGCACTCAGATGCATATAATCACATTCTCTCTCTCTCTCTCTCTCTCTCTCTCTCTCTCTCTCTCTCTCTCTCTCTCTCACACACACACACACACACACACAGACACTCATGCATGTGTGTGTGTGTGTGTGTGACACAATTAAAAAATAAAATCTTCAAAACATTTTTTGAAAAACGAAAGGTAGATGGAAGTTCTTCTTATTGTTTCATCTTCAGGCAGACTTTTAAGGTCAGATTATAGACTATTTGCTGTATCGGGCAGTTCTGATAAAAAGCACTGCTGACAACAGTGGTCCCTTCACCATTCCATTGCCTCTGTCTACCGTTGTGTCCATTCTCTCTACAGCAGCCATGGCATTAATCACATCTCAGTAGGTCCTTTTCTTCGATCGTTGTTATGCCTGGGAGCAAACCCTCACCTTTGGCTTGTTTTCTGACTTCATCTTTCAGTGCACTCTTGTTTACATAGTTGAGCCAGTCTCCAGCAGGCTGAGCATGCTCCTGCCTGGGGGTATTTTGCATATTTTCAAAGAACACTATTTCCACAGGTCATTGCAGCATTCACTCCTTCATTCCATTCGAGCATAAACCCATATGTCACTTCATCAAAGATTCCTTCCAGCAACACTAATGATGTTCCTTCCCAGTATTCTGAAGCCTATAGGCCATCATCTCACCTTGCCACATTATGAGACATGTATATTCAGTTATATGTTTATTGTCTATATATCTGTTAAAATATTAAGTTCCTGAAGTGATGAAACTCATTTCTTTTTGACACTCTCTTCTAGAACCTCCTGCTTGGCCCAAAGTAGATACTCCCTAAGTATTATAGGCATCATTCTTTCCCAGCTCTTCACAGAAGAGCTCCTAAGGCTGGATGCTAAATGACTTACTGCCAGGTAGTAAATCCAGGGTCCAAACTCTAGTTTGCTTCAAAGCCCAGACTCTTGTCTTTCTCTGAGATCATGTCTCACGATACCTAAGAGCCAGGGCTGCACTGTATATTGTCTGTATTCATAGGTGGGATTATCTCTTAAATGGATTAATAATATTAGCATATGTTTATTAAGTCCCTTTATTAATAAGATAATTTTGGTGCCGGGCGTTGGTGGCGCACGCCTTTAATCCCAGCACTCGGGAGGCAGAGCCAGGCGGATCTCTGTGAGTTTGAGGCCAGCCTGGGCTACCAAGTGAGTTCCAGGAAAGGCACAAAGCTACACAGAGAAACCCTGTCTAATTTTGGTACTTTAAGGCAGCTTAGTTTAACTGAAATATCTAGGAGATGGTACAGATATTAGTTTCTCTTTTCTGATGGCAAAACTAAGGCACAGAAAGGCAGAATAAACCATGGAAGTCCGGGGCTGCAGTTATAGTTCATTCAGTAAATTGCTTCTTTTACAAGCACAAGGACTTGAGATAGATTCCCAGAACACATATTTCAAATGCCAATCACAGTAGAATGTGCTTATAATCCTAACCCTGGGGAGGTGGAGGCAGCCAGATCACCAGGGACTACTAGTCAGCCAGCCTAGCCTACTCATGGTCTCAAGACAGATGAGACCTTGCCTCAAAAAACAAGGTGGATGACATTTTAGAAACAATAGCTGAGGTTGTCTTCTGATCATCGAATGCACACACACACACACACACACACACACACACACACACAGAGACAGAGACAGAGACACAGAGACACACACACAGAGATTTTTGTGGAGCAATCTTTGTACACTGGAAATATGTATTGCTCTCATTGGTTAATACAGAGCTGATTGGCTGATGGCTAGGCAGGATTTTGGGGGCAGCGAGAATGCTGGGAAGAAGAAGGGAAGAGTCAGAGGAGCCGCCATGAGACACAGAGCAAACACGATGGGATGAAGTATGTACATGAGGTAAAGGAGCCTCGGGGCAGCCCATAGATTAATAGAAATAGGTTAGTTTAAGTTATAAGAGCTAGCTCAAAACAGGCTTATGATATTGGCTGAGCAGTTATAATTAAGATTAAGTCTCTATGTGGTTATTTGGGGAGCAGCTGGTATGACAGAAACATCTACAGTGTCTCCAAAATTAGTATCTTAAAAACAAAACAAAACAAAAACAACAACAAAAAATGGGTGCCAGAGTTCAGCCTGACTTGAGGCCACTAAGTGCAGTGATCATCAATCTTTCCTTTTCTTATTGCATCTTTAAGAAACTTCTGTGGGATTTCCCCCCCCAAATATCCCTCTTCCCATGAAATCTTAATGCCACATGTGTTGCATGCTCATCTACCACATGTATACCTGTGTTTTATGTGCAAACAGTGAGATTATTTTCCTGCTGTCCTCAAGAAAAACATTGTACATCATGATCTTGGCTGCTCAGCCCCTGCTGCCTGCTCCCATAACCCCTGCACAGCTTAGGCTTGGAGTTCCAGGATTAAGTTTTTGTTCTGCACTGTTGTTGGTTGATTTAGTCTCCACTTTGGTTCACTGTGAATTCTGTGAAGGGCAGGGCCTGTGTATAGAGTTGAGCACAGCATGTGCTCCTGTGGGGAGATTATCCCATGCTGTCACACCCCTTGCTGTGAGTTTGTCCTGCAGACCTTCCTCTGAGCTGCCAGAGCAGAGCTGGCTGCAGCACTCAATTCAGGTGAATGCTGTCCACCCCATTCTGACCATAGGCATTCACAGCATCAGCATCCACCCGCCGTTTCTTCCCAGATCATCTGGGGACAGCCGTGACATGGGTGCTCACAGACACTCCAATCTGCAGCAGGTTTCCTGGCAACAGAGATGAGGTCAGCAGTTCTGGGAACACAATAGCTTTTAAATATCCTGGAGTGCCTGAAGGATGTGCTCATGGAAGGTTTCTGCAGG
The DNA here is from genome assembly GCF_004664715.2 of Peromyscus leucopus. NCBI lineage: Eukaryota > Metazoa > Chordata > Mammalia > Rodentia > Cricetidae > Peromyscus > Peromyscus leucopus. The sequence continues at coordinate 70,523,222 of NC_051066.1, forward strand.
AAGGCAATAAATGAAATGATGCCTGTATCTTGCCATGCTGTCCTACATTTGTGTTGAAATGAAGGAAGAAGAGAAGGGATGGAGTGGAAAAATAAACTCCATCATCATCTTTGTCTGCTCCACCTCCAGGGAATGTTCAGCCTAATTTCTCTTGTCTCCCTTAGCCAGTCATTGATTGCAGCCTTATGTGGTACAGCTGCAGTATTGGGTTGGGTGTGACAGTAGATTCTTTTTGTCTCTTCTCACACCTCACATCTCTACCGTGTGTTCTGTGTGGACTACAGCAAGGTCTCCCTTGTCTTGTGGATTCAATGGGATTCTGTCAATGGGGAGCTCCGAGAAGACATTTGGGGGAAGGGACCAAGACAGCTAGGGTATGTATTGTACATGCTCACTCCTTTTATGTTGGGCCACCATGGGCTGAGTCACAGTTCTAAATGCACACCTCTGTTTTGGGTGGCCCTCTTCCTGTGAGTCTGTCTTGAGCTTATAATAGTCATTCTCTTGGTCTTCTTTCAGACCTAGCACTATATACTCATCCTGCTTTTTACTCATCATATCTGAGTATCTTAGCATCATGGTGTCTCAGAGCCTGGTGAACCCAGGGAGAGAGGCTTTCTCTCAGTTAGCTGACACTGAAAGGCAGGTGCCTTGCCATGAAGCACACCTGTGATAGTTTGAATGTAATTAACCCCCATAATATCACCGAGAGTGGCTCCATTAGGAACTGTGGCTTGCTTGGAGTGGGTATGGCCTTGTTGGAGGAAGTGTGTCACTGTGGGTGTGGGCTTTGAGGTTTCCTATGCTCAGGATACCATCCAGTGTCTCAGTCAACTTCCTGTTGCTTGAAAGATACAGCACTCTCAGCTCCAGCACCACCTCTGCCTGCAGGCCACCATGTTCCCTGCCACAATCATAATGGACTGAACCTCTGAAACCGTCAGTGAGCCACCCCAATTCAATGTTTACTTTATAAGAGTTGCTGTGGTCATGGTGTTTCTTCCTAGCAATAAAAACCCTAAGACAACACCTTTGATATGTAAGGACACTATACCTACTCCACATTCTTGATTATCTCTTTGATCAGGAGATTGCAATCGGAGACAGAGTCCCCTGACCACATCACCCTGGATAAGGTACTGGGATTTCCCTTGTTCTCATATCCCAGAGGACACTGAAAATCCCAGCTAGTCAGTCTACCATGACAGCTTATTCTGATTTACCTACTCTTCCTTGAGAAAAACAATTAAAAGTTCAGGCCCACATTCCCCATCCCTTCTCTCTGCTTTCTTTCTGACCGTGTTTCCAAGATACTCCTATGTGGTGTGGTATACTCCTCCCACCCCCACACCCCTGCTTAGGAACTGTGAACAATGGACTATCTTTTCAATGGCTGCCATCTCCTGATTTGTTGATCTCACAACGCTAGAAGGAAAACAAAATCCTTGAGGCATGTGAGATGACTCGTGGGTAAAAGCACATGCCACCAAGCAAATTGAGTTCAATTTTCCGGGACCCACATGGTGCAAACACCCCCCCCCCCCTTCCACACACACACATGCACTCACATTCACACACACAAAATAAGGAAGGAAGGAAGGAAGGAAGAAAGAAAGGAAGGAAGAAAGAAAGAAAGAAGAAAGAAAGAAAAGGGAAAATACCCTGGGTACATTTTAAAACTCAGGGCAGCCAGGAACTCCCCCAACAGCCAGGTATGGAGAGGTTAACAGCTATAGTGGTAACCACAGTGCCAACCCAGGGCCATTCTGACCCAGAGAGCCAGCAGGTGCAGCGGGGAAGAGTAGGAACAACATATTCCCTTGGCCCTGGGTAGATCTGAGTAAATTTAGTCATGTCCACTGAGTTCATCAGGTGTGGAGAAATATAAGGAGGCTCTGTGGAAGAGCTCTATGGAAACATAATGACTCAGAGAGAGTGACTGAGGATTACAGGGAACTAATTAAGTTAGTGCCTCCTATCCATGCTTTGTACACAACCCTGATCTCTGAGGAGGAAGCAATTGATACAAATGGGTGGAACATTTCCATGCTGTATTAGTCCTTTCTTACCTACTGTTTTAGTGTCTTCTTAGTTGTAAATTTCTGAGATCACCTGACGCTTGCTCAGAACAGATGACAACAGACTTTCCGAGGGCTTCACCAAGGTTATCTTTGTTATGTTACAATGACTTGTTATGAGATGGTGGTTCAGGATGCGGCCTTGTCTCATCCAGCCTCTGGAAAAGATTTTGTTACATGGATGACATAATGCTGACCTCTAAGAGTTTTGCGTATTTGGAAAGCCATTGGTGAGACAGCCGGTTACAATGGTACTTTCACTTACCTCGCACATCAACTAGGGCTGGGTTAACTGAAAATAACAACAACAAAAAAGGGTATTCTACATTGATAGAAAAGGACATTCCCAGTGGCTGTAATGTTACTAAATGTAAACCTCAGCTACCTCCTTGTGAGTCGTTGTCTAGAGAAACCCCCAATCCCTATTGAAGATCTCTACTAGGCCACACCATGGCCAACATGGCTCTGGAAGGCCTTGTCTATGGTGATCTATTGTATACCCTAATAAAATTTGCCCGAAGATCACAGAACAGAACAAGCCACTAGATTAGACATAGAAGCTAGGCAGTGGTAGCACACACCTTTAATCCTAGCACACAGGAGGCAGAGATTCATCTGTCTGGATCTCTGTGAGTTTAAAGCCACCCTGGACTACATGAGATTGATTCAGTCTAAGAGAGAAACAGAGCCAGGCAGTGGGGCACACACCTGTAATCCCAGTACTTGGGAATCACACGCCTTTAATCCCAGCACTTGAGATCTCATGCCTTTGCTTGGGAAGCACACACACACACACGCCTTTAAACCCAGGAAGAGGTGGATGGGCAGAGAAAGGTATATAAGGCATGAAGAGACAGGAACTAAAGATTTATTTGCAGAAATAGTCCTTTCTGCTGAGGTTCTTTCAGCTGGAGGCTTTTTCAGGCTGAGGAGTCCTTGAGGTAAGAGGTGGCTTGTTCCTTTATCTCTCTGATCTTTCAGCTTTTACTCCAATATCTGGTTGTGAGATTTTTTATTAAAAGACCATTTTAATATTTGTGTTACACTTGTCCTTCCACCATTCCATCTTCCTTGCTAAAAACCATTAGATTACATTCCTAAAGCTAGTCACCAAGGTCTGTTCCTTTATTTGGCCCCTTCCTCCTCCTGAGGCTGACCACCAAGGTCCAGCTATCAAAGTGTTGAAGTCTAGCAATCACAATCCCCCTTTTGGCTACTTTTGGCTATAATTGACATCCCTAATCAAAATTAACACCTCATCCTAACACAGGATTCCCCCTTTATCTTTATAAACTGCCATTTGCCTAAGGGCCACATCTGTTTCCAGAGGCAGTTCTTTGTCCCTCCCCTCTCTCCCTTGTTCCCTTCTCCCTCATCTTGTCTCCTGTCTTTGTCTCTTAGTCCCTGCCATTTTTCACCCTGGGGCAAATAAATCTCTTTTCTGGTGAGAACTTGGTCTTTGGATGTTCTGGGCCTGAACCAGATCTTTCACTTACAAAACATAAAGGCTATTGCTACTGTTGTTTGTTGTATGCCAGAATTAGACAGTAAGACCTTATTGGTGAAAACACGGCATGCTTTGATGGCAGGACACAGAGAAATCAATCTAGGACTGAACTGGAAACTCCTACCCTGCAGGCTGGCTTCTGTAGTGCTAGAGGAGACCAGGCAGGTTGCTGGTAGGGAGCGGTCACCAACATTCCAGCTTGGCTGTGGATCCTGCATGCTAAACGCCGGGCAGATGTACCTGTAATAGTAGCTCTGCTATCATGGGTAAGACCAACAGCCTTCTGACTGGATTTAAAGCCCACTCCACAGGAGGGAGTTCATGTTTCATACTGTGAGCTAGGACAAAAATCTGTAGCTGTGGAGGTCATGGGTCCCAATGGGAAGCAACTTCTATCGTTTTAGGGAGGACATAGTTCCTAATGGGGAAGCAACATCTATCGTTTTACTAGATGGATGTGATGCGACTGTCAACCTGTCTTCTAAATGTGTGTGTTCATACTCATAGGTCACTGTTGTTGTCAGCCTCAACTCATAACTGCTGGTGATGCTCCTGAGAATAAGTGACAGTTGCTGCGGCATGATGGCCTAATTCTTAGCTGTAGGCAGGCATCTACAGCCAACCCCTTCAAAGCTCAGGGATCACTATAGAAGATGGAGTGGAAAGACATAAGAGATGCAGGAAAGGGTGGAGTGTTGTGTGGCAGTTTTCTATGGGACTGAAACATTCCATCCAGCAGGGAAGCTCCTCAAGCCAGAAGACAAGCCACTCAAAACAGCTTCAGGAAGTCGTTAAAACTGACTAGATTCTCCAGGCCCCTCCTTCCCCTGGAGAGCTAGCAAGAGAGCAGACCAAGTGCCCGGAAGAAGCAGAAACCAGGTGAGGTGCCTGGAAGAGGTTGAGAGCACGTGCATACCTTGAAAGGACACACTTCTACCTGTTGAGCTGTCTGCAGGCTGCTTAGTGCTCCAAGTTTCCAGCTTTTGGGAGCTATCATGGTACTCGGGTGGGCTATGGTGAGGCAGCTGTCTTTGAGTCATTTCTGCTCTTGTAAGTAACTCCTCACCCATATTCCTGAAGAGTAACCCCAATAAAACTCATTGGTTCACCAAAACAAAACACACACACACACACACACACACACACACACACACACACACACACAAACACCTCAAGGTCTTTTTTCTTTTCCGACACAATGGCCCCTTTATAAATAGTATTCCAGAGGATCCCTCCTTCATAATCTCAACATAATTGCCACCCCATAATCCTATTGTGCTTGCTGCACTTTGCATGTCTCCTGATGCAGAATTTTTGAAGGACAGGTCAACACAATGGGGAAATATCTCTCAGTATGCTTTGATATCATTATATTTCTTTTATGGACCCTGGCAAACAGTGCCTAGTGCAATGCCTGGTATCTATTAGGTGCTCAATAAAAACTTAAATTAAGATCCCTTCCCTTCATGATATGTTCTGTGCCATACTGTGCATGAATAAATCACACAAAACTGAGCACAACGAGAATGGCTCATATTTTAGTGTTTGAAGGGTCTTTAGAAATGCTTCAGTGCTCCCCTCTTTTCTCCTGGTTGACAGATGAATACATTTGAATATAGAAAGGGAAAATGCCCTCATATTGGAGGCAGATTCAAGACTAGAATTCCAACCCCCTGTTCAGTATTCTTCACACTGTTTAGAGATAATAGCTGTAGCAATATGCCCAACATTTCTACTCAGAGATGTATGCTAGGCCCTGGGTTAAGCAGCTCTTTATCCATTAGCTCATTTAATCTTCATCCAACCATCTCAAGTACCTATTATGATTAGTAGGAGCCTTACCTTATGTTCCAGGGCCTTGACGCACAGAGAGACTAAGCAACTTATTCACAGACACACAGCCGATTAAGTGGTTGACCAGGGCAAGTTAGAGAATTTGGCCACAGACACTTTGCCACCAATCTTTCTGGTTTATAAAATCACGTTTTGTGTGCTTGCCCATTTGTCCTGCTTCTTTCAAGAAAGAATACACAGAGCTGAGTCCTACTGTCATTCCCTCCTCACAAGGGGTTTGACATGGTACATGGTAAATGCCAAGTGCCCAAACCAATTGCTCCCACAGTCCTTTGAACTTGTAAATTGAACTCATGGATGTATACAGAAGTCAGTGCTAGCTCGGTGGCCTTTGTTTAGTTTCTGCTGCTTTCTACCTGCTCTAGGTAATCTTTAACCAACTGAGTCAAGAGGCCTCTCTGGAGAAGGAGGCATGGCCATCTGATCCAGGCCTCCCCTTTTTGCTGGGCTTGGGGTCAGCCTTCTAGTTGACTGTGAGAATCCCTGGAGCAGTTGCTTCCTTTTGCCAAGGAGGGGAGACTGGCATTTTTTTCTTGCCTTGTATTATGAAACGTGTAGAATAAGACAATTTAATTAGCACAGCAGTTTGAGGTTTTAATAGTTACTGTATTTAAGCAATTTCCTCAGCACTCCTGCTGTTTTATGAAGCTATAATTTGGCTCCCAAAAGGAGAAACAACAAGGGCACATCAAGGAAAAGATGGCAGTGAGATTCTAGGGGTTAAAGTCCTCTCCAGCCTAGGGCGAGGGAGTCATGAGGCAGGATGCCCATCTCTGCTGACTTCCTCCAGGGCTTTGCTAATCGTTCACTGTGCTGCATGGAGCTGTTTTGCTGAGAATTGCACTGTGTGGCTGTTACATCCAAAACTGATAGAATAAAGGATTTGATAGGATTTGAATTCAGGTTGGTTTGTTTCTGCTTGACCAAACTAGACACTCTTGTTAGTAATGAGATGAAACTGAGAAACACAGTATACACATACAAAAAGATGGTTTGCGGAGCAGAGAATGTAGGAACCATACAAGGCCCTGGCAGACAATGATGGAAAGTGGTTATTATGATGTACAGGATGGGGAGGTATGTGTTACTTGTTCAATACAGGGTTGATTCCAGGTGTGTGTGTGTGTGTGTGTGTGTGTGTGTGTGTGTGTGTGTGTGTGTGTGAGAGAGAGAGAGAGAGAGAGAGAGAGAGAGAGAGAGAGAGAGAGAGCGAGAGACAGCCATAATGTATTTATTTGGGAAGGGTTGGATTACAGCTATTCTAGAGTAGTGGTTTGTGTTAATGAAATGGAATAACAGCTTGTCAGAGACCCTGAAGTGGAGGATCATCCTGGATTCTTGGCTCACATAAACTATGAGACAATAAGGTACATGTTGTCTCATCTGTTTTGTTTTGGGAGTAATTTTTTATGTGACATTAGATAACTGGTACATGTACTGTCATAATAGTGGACAAAAACCATGAGTTACAGAAATCCATCTCTGATAAAGTTTTCCTTTTTTTGTCAGACAATACTTTCAGAGAAGCCATACAATATTACTCTGAACCCCAGTTCATTTTCCATGTTCTAGAATTGGACTTTCTCATTTTCTGGTTCATTGACTATTTTTTTTGAATCAGGAGTGATTTTTTTAAAGTTCAGATAATGAATATAAATAGAAGTTATACAAGGTAGGGGCATATAATCCCAGCTTACCAATACACATGAAGAAATTGTATACTTCATGGCCTTGATCCTCATGACACCAAATCTTCCTTCCTCAACAGAGTCATGTTACTTGGAAGTTACATTACAAGCAGATCATCAGCAAGTTATTCAACCAGACAAATATTGACTATGCACAGTGCAGGGCAGGGTGTGTGTGATGTGGACTGAGTGACCATTTCTGTTCTCATGGAGCCCATCCTTAAGTTTGAAATTAGAATGTAAGGAACCTGTGTGATCTTTCTAGACAAACTCCAGGTGTGTTGTGTAAAGAGGGTGCTGTGCATTCATAAAAAACATTGAAGAATTAAAACAGTCTTTCTCAACATGGAGTGAGTCTGGCCACCAGGGGACATTGGGAAATGCCTGGTGACATTTTTGTTTCTCACATTTAGGGGTGAGGAATGGTGGATCTCTAGTGGGCAGAGCTTCAGAATGCTGCTAAGTGTCCTATGTTACACCGGACAGTTTCCTAAAACTGCCCAGTGTGTCAGTAGTGTGTAAGCTAATAAACATAGATCTAGGGAAATTGACAGAGGCTCTCTGAGTTTACTGTCTAGCAACTGGAGAGTTTTCCTTACTCTTAAGACTGGAAGGGATAGTGGAGGGAGGGATTTCCAGAACCCAGAGAGTGACTGTAGGTGATGATTATAAGAAGTTGGCAAATCAGGCAGAAAAAAAGAGCAGAGGGATGATTATCTTGATTAAACTTTCCGGCTGCCTTTCTGTCAGTGAATAACCAGTGATCAAGTGTGCTCACTGCCAAAGTTCTCACAGGTTGATCTTGTATGGAATAGTATAGGGCAGAGAAAGACTGAGAGTGTATTTGAGGCATTCGTGGAAGAAGTCCAGCACAGGCAACCTCCTAGGAGCTTATCTTGGCTGTTAAAGGGATCCTCAGTTGAAGGACTGCCTCCATGAGATTGGCCTGTGAATATATCTTTGGGACATTTTACTGATTGCTAATTGATATGGGAAAATCCAGCATAGTTTCAGTGGTGCCATTCCTTGGCAGGTGGGCCTGGCTGACCCTGAGTCTGAGAGGCAGTAGATTCCCTCTGTGACCTCTACTTTCATTCCTTCCTTGAGCTCCTGTTCTGACTTTCTTTAAGGATGAAGTGTAATCTGTAGACTGAATTAAACCTTCTCTCCCCATAATTGGTTTTGGTTGATGTTTTATCCCAGTGACAGAAAGCAGACTAGAACAGGGCCTGAATTTGGAAAAATGTTTGTTACTTGTTTATAGGATGATGCTTCTAGGGTTCCTAGCCACCTCTATGAAGGCTTAATTGTATAATATGAGAGTTATAAGCCAATTTTGTTTTCTTACTTCTGGATGCTAGCAATGGATGTGAGACTATCATGGGCATAGGTACAAGTCAGTATGGTGAAGATTCCAGATTTGAATGTACGTAACCAAAGCACCCATAGTATATAAAGACATGCAGAGAAGATAGAAAAAGAAATGGGAAGGAGTTGCGTATAGCTTGCTGCAGGATTTATCTGGAGCTGGACCTGGGCCTCCCCTTAAAATTGAGGTGAAACTAGCTAATCTACCTCTTGACCTGGGACAGGAGGGAAACAGTCATGCCTGGGGTTTCATTAGACCCGGCTCAGCGATTGAAACTGATTCTGCCCGTGTAAAGCTAGTGAGAGGGGGCACAGAGGGATTGTTGGTGGGAAAAGGGGCAGACATCCTATTTTCTTTCTTTGTGTTTCAGTCTTAAGATCATGTTGCTTATTCATTCTAGAAGGCCAGATCAGGCACTTTGGACATGTGCTTAATTGCAAGTGATTCTGGGGAAAATTGCCTGTAATTATTTATCTCTTTGAGGGCATGGGTCATCCATGAACCGTAGACTATTGTTTTCTCAGTAAACAGGAATTATGGGTAGTCAATGAGTGTTTGTTGAAAGAGTGTATGGGAGCCCATGTGAATACTGGAAGAACAACGCTGTTCATTGATCATCTTCCTGTCATGGATTGTGCTCTGTTAATCTTTTTGCTCATGTTCAGGTGACGGGTCCTTTGCTTCTCATTCCTATTTGCAGAAATAGACTTCCTATTCTCTCCTTCCTACCTACAGTGTTTCCTGCTTTCTGGGTAGAGTGTATGCTTTCTTCTTATTAGCATTTTACTTTTGAGATTCTTCCCCAGTGTCCTTTATCTCTAGAAACAAAGGAGAGCAGATTCTTTTTCAATGTATGTCTGAAGGATTGGAGTATGTTCTATACGCTGTTGATTCCAGGGATATTATTACCCAAACAAGAGACCTCTGGTTGAGGAAGACTTGGATTTTAGGTTCAGCATGGTGGCAGGTGTGTCTTGTGGACATGTTGTGACACAAGATGTTAATTTTAAGATTTGTTTTTATTATTTTAAAATAGTGTATGTATCTATATCTGTCTGTCTGTCTGTCTCTCTCTTTTTCTGTGTGTGCACTTGCACACACACCCCTACTACCCTCTCCCACAACTGAGTGCAGGTGTCCCTGGATCAGAAAAGAGGGTATCAGAGTTCCTAGAACTGAAGTCACAGGTAGTTGTGAGCTGACTGATGTGGGTGCTGCTTGACTGTCTTGCTGGGGATGTCTTTCTGTATGCTGTAAATGTGTGTTGATAAATAAAATGCTGATTGGCCAGTAGCCAGGCAGGAAGTATAGTATAGGCAGGATAAGCAGAGAGGAGAATTCTGGGAACAGGAAGGCTGGATTAGGAGTCACCAGCCAGACACAGAGGAAGTAAGATGTGAAGGCAGAACTGAGAAAAGGTACCAAGCCACGTGGCTAAACATAAACAAGAACTGTGGGTTAGTATAAATGTAAGAGCTAGTCAGTGGTAGGCCTGAGCTAATGGCCAAGCAGTTTTAATTAATATAAGCCTGTGTGTGTTTACTTGGGTCCAAGTGGCTGCAGGACTGGTAGGTGAGAGAGATTTGTCCTGACCATGGGCCAGGTAGGACACAGGAAAACTTCAGCTACACTGTCTCTTCCAGCCCTGCTTGTTGTGATTCTTGTCAGGGACCCTGCTCTCAAGCTCTATGACATTCCTGTTTTCTGCTTTTCAGACATGAACCTTGAAGTCTTGGATAGTTTTTTTTTTGTGTGTGTGTGAATTCCTGGAACCTTTCAAAAATTCCTTTTTAAAATGTGTGACAGTTTCTGCCACTCATAACAACCTTCACTAGAAGATACTGGGAAAAGTCTTGAGAATGTACCCAATATAGGAAGGACATCAAGTACAATTTCCATTTGGTGATAAGGATCTTGTGACTGGAATCTTTTCCCTCTGAAGATTTGTTTCTTATGTTGCATGGATGACAGAGAGTAGGAAGTGGGGGGAGGGAGTCTCCCATATGAGGTATTACATAAGACAGCAGAACTGGCTCAGTAAGGGCTCGTTTCCACTTCATACTGGGAAAACTGGGCCTCAAGGGCAGTGATCACATTACACAAGTCCGTGAGATGGAATAATGGTTTCTAAGACAGGAAGTCTGTCCACGCCCCTTCTCTGTGCCAGTCCAGGTGAATGGTCAGTTGCTCTGTTGCGTATAGCAAATCTGGCCATGAGGTCAGGGCTCTTGGGCTCTTGCATCTTCTAGGGTAAGCAAGCATGGTAGAAGACTGTGTTAGCTTCCTTTCCTTCATTCTCCTGTGGGAGCTATTTGGGATGAATTATCTTCCTGTGGCATTGCTTGAAGTTTGCATGTGTGGTCTTTCCACAGCTGGTGGTGGTTAGCAATTCTCATATAAAAGAATTTCAGATAAAAGAGAAAGTTAAGCTCTGGTTAGTAAAGGTGGTCCATGTGGCATTCATATTTCCTGCTTCAGTTTTGTACTCAAAGGAATAGAGGAAGGATGAAGCAGAATACTTGGGGGCCAATGTTTTGCCACTTTGTAACTGTCAACCCTTGTGCAATTTTTTCCTTCTGAGACAAACGTTTCTGACCTTTATCAGGAATGTTTGATGAAGGCTAATGGTGGTAGTTTCCATTTCAACTACAAAAAATAAATTGGATTTTTTTTCTTCTTTTGGAAACAGTAAATAATACTTACTTTGCTATCCTAAAAATCGAAATCTGAAGTTTCAGATTTTGATAGCTATTGTCAGGCAACCACTGACACCAGAAATGTAGCCCCACAATATGGCATGCATTTTATTCGACAAGTATTTATGCAGTGCATATTTTGTGTCAGGTCATGTGATATGCATACATTACATTTAAATATTACATATTATAGTTATACCTAATTTTATCTAATATACATTATATAATGAACACTAATAACTAATACATTAACCTTAGTATTACATATAAAGTTATTGACTATGTTGTGAGTCAAGGTCTATTATCCCCATTTTACAAACAAGGAAACCAAGGTACACAGAAGTGAAATAATGTGCCCCAGGTCATGTGTCTCTTAAGCGGCAGGGACATAGCTCACACCAGGGTAGTTTATCTCCTGGGCTCACGCTATTAACTCTGTCCCCAGTTGCCTTTCTGATGTGCCAAGGAATGAAAACAACACAGACTCTCACAGCCAGAGGGATTGCCCCTCCTGATGCAGAAGCCAACCAAGCACATCGTTCTTCTCATCTTGATTAGGATTCTCAGTTCATGCTTAGCTGCCCTTGGTAGTGTGGCTGTTTTTTGAGTGCGCTGATGTTGAAGGATGATTTGAAGGAGTGAGCTCAGGCACTGCGGGCATTCTCCAGTGCAGACCTTGGTGTTCTAGCAGAGTTAAATAAGAAAACTCACAGCAATGTCAACATTGCTGGGCAGGTGATCAGGACCTAAAGCAAGGGCATGATAAAATTAGTCACACACACACACACACACACACACACACACACACACACACACATACACGTACACACACAAATGAAACAAAAACCCAAATTGTTCTTTGGTTTGGTTGTTGACTTGACATGATTAAGAGGTGAACTAAAATAGCATGGGATGGAAAGAAAAGTGAGAAAGGAAAGGGGAAAAAATGGTCAAAATGCACCCAGGAACCCAGGATGGCAAAAAAAAAAAAAAAATAAAATAAAAATAAAAAAAAAATAATAAAAAAAATAAAAAAAAGTCACACGATGGATCTAAAAATAGTGATGGAGAAAATACCTTAGGTCTATCTGGATTTGATGGAGGTGACAGAATCTCAGTGGACTAAGCAGAGTCTGTAGACATAGGAGACGGTAACAAAGGTAAAGGAGACAGGTGCAGGGACAGCCAGGGGTGTATTTTACCTACCTCATGGAAAGATGAAGTTGGAGGAGCCCTTATGGAAAGTGGCATAATTAGATACAAGGTTCTAAGGCATCTGTTTGGAGAGCTGATGACTGAAGGGAGGAAAGCATGTCTGCTCCCCACTGTACTTTATTCTCTGACTGTACCTAGCTTGGTACCCTTAATGGCCTCTAGGAGAAAGATGGAAGATCCTAATCATCCTGCCTTCTGCACTCCAGAATAACACTGGCAAGGTTTTGTGGAGGGAGTCAGTCTGAGCAATGGTCAACTTTAATCCATGTGATAATTTTCTGACATTACTGAGCAAAGTCTATCGATGTTTAAGATTCACAGATGTGGTCAGTCAGGTTTGTTTGGAACCTCCCAAATGCAGGAGTCTGCCAGGGAAATAATGAAGGGCCATTTATCCTGCCGAGAGTCTCCTTAAAGGGAATCAATAACCTCATTGGAAAGAAAAATTGCATCGTTTTGATGAGGCCCCTTCCAGGTGAGCAATGCTGTTCCAGTGCTTAGCTGTCATTTGTAGCATGCCTTCTGATGATGGATCCAGTATGCTGATAAACAGGGCCTTTTTCATCTAGAATAGGTTTCATTGTGCCCATTTTTGCATACTGAGATTCTGTGAATGTAAAGGAAATGTGTCCAATAGCACATAGTAAATGGTAAGGAATTTGAACCCTAAATTAATCAAACAATAAAGACACTGATTATTTTGTGTGTGTGTGTGTGTGTGTGTGTGTGTGTGTGTGTGTTGTAAGCAACTTGTTTTTTTTAATCTTTGTATTAGTATCTTTACTTGTAAATTGGGCATAAAGGTGCCACCTGCTGCTCATAGTTGTGTGTTAACAAAATAATGTACTTGAAGAGCATTTTATAGCATGACTTAGAAATAATCATAAATTTTATCTATCGACTATTGAATTGCTAAAGGGGTAGGGACCATTACACTTCTTTACACGTGTATGGATTTTGACCTAAGTAACTCTAAAGGAGGCTCACTGTCTGAGTAATTTTATTATTTTGGAGGGGATAATGGTACAGAGATTGTGGTTCTGGGGACATTTTAATGATTCTGCAGTGATTTTTTCCCCCCACCAGCTAAGAGTCTGAGCAGCCTGAAAGGATTCTGAAAAGGTTAATCATCAGAGAAAGTGGTTCTGTTCTCACGTCACTGAGTCAGATCAATATACATTCTCTCTTAGATAATTCCGAGGGCTAGTTAATTTAGTGACACTAATGGTTTCTATGACAATCCTGAAGTTGAAGCTTGCAGATCTCCTACTGAGGAAGGCAGAAACCTGGGAAATCACCTACCACTCCAAAGGAGACCTGTAAAATTCTTGCCCATATAATTAGAGGATTTGCATATTAATTCTCAATCAGAGGCTGAAGGTGTGGGGGGGTGTTGTAGGCTGTAGAAATGAAGACTAATCTGGAAGGAGCCAGAAGCAGGAAAAAGCTGGCTGCCTATTTCTACTGCTGGTTGAGTCTCTAAGAAACTGCCCTGAGGTCATTCTGAAAAGTAAAGAAAAGAAAAGAAAACAAAGCCCCCTAGTCTCATTCTTCATGTGTTGACCTGCTTGCCTCACATTTAAGCAGGACACACACAGCAGTTGGGTGGAATAGCCCTTATTAATAATGCTGATAATGGCTGCCATTATTTAGAACAACAACCGGGATCATTTAGAAAGGCCATTGTTAACCCTTGGCCTGTTCTCAGCATGGATGGCTGATCCTTAGAATTTTGGCCTAGCTTTTCTTGTCAAGGGAAATAGGAAGAGAAAGATTGAAGGTGAGGAGTTAGCACCATTGCTAGCCTTTGCTACACACACCACTCATCGCCTCTGCAGATGGTGCGCTTGGAAGGAGTTTTGCAAGGAGTTTTGCAAGCAACTCTATGTGACAGTCATTCAGGGAAATCAGTAGGTTAGTCAAGTAACCTGTTGGATGGGGGAAGACACAATCTGTTTTGGAGCATACCTGAGGACAAGGTAAGTGAAGCACTCTAGGGAAAGCAGCATTGATTTTCATTTGCACAGACACAGAAATGTACTAATATGGGAGAGTGCCTCAGTCACATGACCAGCGAAGCAGGCTTGACCAGCAGTGCCAGCTTTGGTCTTTTCCCTTAGGTTCCTTTGGGCGCTAGCCGTTCTAGAAGCTTCTGGCGTTTGTGGAAAGACGGGACGCATTCTGAGTGGCGAAGTGACAAAACCATTCTAGTCAACAAGAGAATTCTGGTGGCCAGAGTAAAGCTGCATCACACGTGGTCACTTCTTTCTGGGACCAGCTCTCTGACCCCAGCGTAGCATTTCTAAGTCCAGACTCCGCCTCTGAGCTCACGGTTGCCTTCCATTCCCTCCCTGCTCACAAATCACAGGGCAGCTGTAGTGTGCAAACACTACAGGCATCTCTCCCTGGGTACTGGCTGTTTGTTTGGAGAATTAATTTATGTTCCTCTAAGAGACTATTGATTCGAGTTAGGTGATTAAAGGCACTCGATAAAGAACCCGCTAAATCTATTCACCTGTGCGCCACTGATTATGGAAGGGGCTATATCAATCTTTTCTCATCAAATGACTCTTCCTTTGCTCCAGCCACTGTTCTGTTTTTGCTGCCCTCGGGCTTTCAATTAGGCTAAGAGGCAAAATTCATAGTTTCCCAGGGAGACATGAGAGGGCAGCTGCCGCGCAGAGTGCTCTGGGAGGCAGAAAGAAGAACGGCTTAACCTTTTAACTAGGTGTACCATCGTGGAATACAAATTCCAGGTCCCTTCTTATCTCTCTCTCATCCAATCATTTTCTGATTCTATATCTAAAATGTTGATCAAATCGGTTTTCTTTCCTTCTCTGCTTCTGCTGCTGTCTGGGTTCGGGGTCTAATTGTAGTACCCAAAGTACACATGGAACCATACACAGTCCTTTAAGTGACCTTCCCACCTCCTATCTCCTGCCTCCCCTCCGTTCCATCACTGGGCTCCTTTCCAAATGAAGTTCTGGGGATGTGGGTGAGATCTCTTGCTGTCCTATTTGAAATCTGTCACTACTATTTATAAATTTTCTTAACTTGTTCTTTCATGAAATACTTCATAACCTCAACTTAGCTTATGGGGCTGATGCCCTCAACTACACTCACATGTCCTAGGCTCCAGTCAGGCCATGTGGCCTGTCACTCACTGGGTAATTTACTACTGTAGTTGCCCATCCATCCTTTGTATTTTCTTTCTCTGGATACTCATTTATTTCCAAGGTCCTCCTAGCACATGCAAATGTAGAACTTTTGCTGATTCTTCAAGCACAAAAATACAACAGATTCCTTTGTTTGTCCTTCCCACACAGTATTTTGATATTTCCTTACTTAGCAGTTTTAGAGTGATCTTTTTCCCCCCTCCTCATGAGAGGACAGAAATCAATTAAGACTTAATTCAGTTTAGTATTTTCAGAACCTGCTGGGGGAGTGTAATGCATACTGAGTGGTAGACTAGATTGTTTTTCAGAAGAAATGTACTTTCTTTTCCCCCTCCTTAGGTGGGGTATACGTTCTTGGCTCCATGGGCTTCAGGCTTGGCAGTGTGACTTCTGTTTCCACTAGAATATGACTGAGTGGAGTGTAAGGAGAGGCCTCGGGATACATGGATGACTTGGCTTACCCTGTGCTCTTGTGAGTCTCTGGAGGCAGTGGTTCAAAATAACCGGGCCACATAAGGAGCAGACAAGAACCCAGATCGAAGGCCTGACCTGAGTTCAGCCAAGTTTAAGATCTGTGAGCCAGCATGTTGTTTTAAGTCGCCGAGTTTAGTGGTAGTTCATTACTCGGTATTATTTATTATTATGGGACTGGCTAATTAATTCAGGCCTTAAATGTTTCAATATAAATGCAGAATTAAATAGAGTGAGTTAAAAGGAAGAGAGAGGAAGAACTCTGAGGACATGAACTCGGGCTGGGGAGGTGGCTCAGTCAGTGTGGTGCTTGCCGAGCAAGCCTGAGGACCTGAGTGAGCTCCTTAGAAGCCACAAAAGAAGAGCTAATCATGGTGGTGCGTACTAATATTGTTGGGGAGGTGGAAACAGATGGATTCCCAAGAATTGCTAGGGAGCCAGTCTAGCCCAGGTGGCAAATTATAAATCAATGAGAAATCCTGTCTTGAAAACAAGGTGGATGGTGTCTGAAGAATGCAAGCCATAGGTTTCCATGCACACCTCTATGCATACCCATATGCATACACACATACACATGCATATACAAGAAAAAAAAAACCATGCGACTAATCCATGTGCATTTTTTTTTTTTTTGGGAAAGCATAGCATTAAGTCTTAGTCATCCATAGGAAACTCAAGATGAGGTTATGCAAAGTTATGGCAGTATCATAAGTGTTAGTGGAAAACATTATATTTCAGTTCTGCAAGCCAGGGATGGAGGCTGAAGTTTATAAATTTTAAAACTTTAAGATGGAAATTAAGTTTTTTTCCCCTAATCATTCTTTATGGAAAGGATAATCGAAGGGGAAAATCTTGGAAGAAAGTCACATAATGAATTTCAAGTCCTAATAGAAATTATTATTGGATTGTAAACTATTTTGGATTAACCATGCCACTGTTCCCCTTCATTAGTGTGGATAATTAAAAGTTAACCATGTATCATTTTTCTTGATATTTATGGATATTACTGTGCCAATGATGGTGTGCTTTGGATGGTATACAACTATTTTCTTCAGTTGAGGCATCCATGGAAAGACTGTGTATTAAGGACTGAGACTTCATTGAGTATATAAACTTTTCCTTCATAATTTCCAATGCTTGTAAAGAAGACCCAATGGGACTGTGTGACTGAATAAACACTGATATTTAGCCCAAGCAATCTCAAGATCATGTAACACTAAAGACATAGGACCAAGTGTCTTACGCACAAGAGATTAAAGTTATAAAGAGGGCTGGGGGCACGATTCAGTCAGTAACATGCTTGCTCGGCAGCTTGAGGACCTGGTTCAGAACCTCCAGCACCCACGTAAAAAGCCAGGTGTAGTAGCACAGGTCTGTAACCTCAATGCTGGGGAGGCAGCAACAAGATGATCCCCAGAACTTGCGAACACAGTCAATCAGTGAGCTCCAGCTCCAGAGAGAGACCATGTCTCAAAAGATGAAGGACAAAGTGATAGAAGAAGACACCCAATGTCTATGTATGTATGCACGCACACAAATAAATGAAATTATATAGATGCTGACAAGTGATCACCGGAAAACTGGATCAACTCATGCATATGGGGCAGCTCCCAAATTTACTTTTGGAGTGAATCTGGAAGCAGAATGATGTTTAGCCAGCTACATTTAGAAACTTCATGATGTAGGAAGATCATTCACAAATCTAAATCTACTTTGTATGTTTCCTACATCCAAAGAGTCAGGGTTATTGAGCTTTGTATGAACTTACAGATGTTTGAACTCAAGGTTAGAAATTTAGTTGTTTACCTGAACATTAATTTTGTAGATGAGAAAATAATATCCCAAATTGTTGGGTTGATTTGGACTAACAGGGTCACATTTTTGCTTTGAATAGAGAAAATTATATATTTAGAAGAACAAAGTTGTTTCTCCTGTTCTTGTTGGACTGTTGTGGCATTTAAGGATTTTTTGACCTATCCATCTGATATTCTCAAATTGGCTGCCGTTAATTTAGGATCTGGAAGTGTGTCATTGTTACTTCAGTGCTATTTCCTCCACAGCAGGCACTCCTGGGCCTCTCTCCTTTCTGTCCATCTTGGGCATCTTTTTAGTGACACAAAGCAGCTATTTATTTACTGAAAATGCCACTGGGGACTTTAAGAAAACCTTGGTGCGGTCAGGGGCAGGTGGTACTAATGATAATATTGGATTTCTTCCATTTAAGGGCCTGATAAATAATCTGCCAAGATACTCCTAATAAGTTTAAATATTTCCCCTAAATCTCTTTGTTTTTTTATTTAATTAAAGATTACTTTCATTTTCATTTATGTACTTGTGTGGGTGTATGACATGGAGGTCAGAAGAGGGCATCAGATTCCCTGGAACTGAAGTTACACATGGTGGTAAGACACTGGATGCTGGGTCCTCAGTAAGCTGTCTTGACTGCTGAGTCATCTCCCCAGCCACCTAAATTGCTTTAGATGATATCTATCATGTAATAAAGTGTTAGAGATGAATTCATGTGTGACTTAGTTGTCACCTTAAACATTGTGGTAATGCACAGAAGACAATAATGTGACAGACAGCACCTTAAGAGACTGTCATATGTCTTTCATAGAAACTGTGTGATGAAGGGTTACTATAAATCAGGATAGACCTGGTACATAGTATAGATTCTAATAGCATAACCCCAATAAGACGTCACACAAAAAAATATGTTCATGTGATGAGTCACTGAGACAAAAGTTAACTCTCCATCCATGGGAAATTAACATCCAAAAAAAGAATCTCTGAAAATCTGTGCTGCTGAAGGCAGTTTGTATATTACACAATGCATTACAGATATTCTTTGCTTTCTTCTTCCCTTTGAGTATTGTAGAGGCTGGGCATCATTTTTCTATCTAACAGAGAGAACATAAAGAAACAGGCAGCTTTCTCACTGGCTTGGGGTCTTTTGTAATAGGAGAACTGGGGAAATGGACTGAAATAAACACATGTACTATTGTTATTGATGTGTGGGGATCATAAATACATTTCAACATCCTTTGCTGTCATTCTCTCCATAAGTTATAGCTTGTTTCAAACACTGTGAAGATTGCTTATACTAATAACTGATATTTTACTGAATGGTTTCCTTGGCATTGCCCTACCTCCTTTCTAGGTTCCATAGGTTTGGGACTCAGTCCTGTGTGGTGGGAGTAAGGAGATGATGTTTCTTCTTCCATATAAGTGGTGCAGGTGAGGGTGATGCTGCCGCTTCTTCCGACACTCTATTTTGAGTGAACTCTTTGCACAGTAGGTGGAATTTATATCCTGCAGATGAATAGATGTTTATTGTATTTGTCCCTGTGTTGTGATGTTATGAGCATGAGCTCTGAATCAGGCTGGATGAGTTGGAATCCTGGTCTGATATTTAGCAACAACATAGTCTTTGATAACTCATTTGTATTCAATCATCGTCAAACTTGTAATAAGAGAATTAGAGTACTCAGCTCACAGTTTTGTTTTTTTTTTTTTAAAAAACCAAGTTCTCTTATAGCCCAGTCTGGCCTCAGATCCACTACAAAACTGAGGATGACCATGAACTTCTGATCCTCCTGCCTCTACCTAATAGGTGCTGGATTACAGGGCTACACTATCATAATCAGTTTTCTGAGCGCTGGGGGTGGAATCCAGGTCTTTGTGTACACTCGGCAAGCACTCTATCACCTGAAGCTTCAGTCCCAGTCCTCCCAGGGCTTTTCTGGATATTAAATTGGTTAATGTCAACAGTCCAATACATGATAAGTACTATACAGGTGTTGGTTATGAAGATCTGTACACTCTAGTGATAACACTCATGCGTGCATGTGGTGGTGGGGGAGACTGTGCCCATCAACTCCACCTCCCTTTAGAGCTGTTGGTTACCTGATAGGTATCTAGGTATCAAGCTGGCCTGCTCTTCCCTCCCTCCCTTATTCCCTCCCTCCCTCCCTATTTCTCTTTGCTTCCTTTCCTTCTTTTCTATTTTATCTGAGGCCAGAGAGTCACAGTAATCTAGAAAGCAAAGCAATGCAATAGATGTGTACACATGAATTTTTAGAATTAATAGTGGGGACAAAATCCCAAGTTGGAACTTTTTTAGTAATACATAGTTCTTTAAGGAAAACAACAGGTTTTAAATTATGAAATATACCATCAACTTGTATCTGTTTTTATTTTTATCTTCTCTCTTTTAAGACAGTTTTAAAGAAGGTCATAAAGTCTGATTATTAGCTTGATAAATTGTCTCAAAGCATCACTGCAGAGGGTGCTGAGAGGTTGGGTTGTGGAACTTTATAGTGTGCATGGAAAATGGAAAGGGTGACAAAAACCTGCCCTGATGTAGGCAGAGTTGTTAATGGATGGACTGTTATTTGGAGAGGCAGACCTTCAGAGTGTCTGAGATGGGTCTGGTGATTTGTATCAATTCCAAGATTGTGAGACAGGTAGGCATTCTTTATTCCTGACTTCTTGTGAACCCAGGCCTTTACTCCTGTAGGAGATCCTTGTCCATCTCCAGCACATCTTACCTCCGACAACTTCTTCATATCACAGACTATCCTTCAACTTTTCTCTCTCTGTATCTCTCTCTTTGCATTTTCACCATCATTATCATCATCATTGCCATCGCTGTAGTCATCATCCTCCACAAGAGCGATTACAACCAAAACCTAACAAGCCCCCCAGTACTGTAACCACTGAAATCCTTGGTGGTGACCTATCCCACTCACTGCTACACATGGCTGCACGGGTGCAGATCTCATGCATACACTTCTGGGCCTTCAGTGTCCTTTCTGTTCAATGTCATGCTATTTAGTTATACCACCATTTTTCACCCTTGAAGATATCAATGATTACCCTCAGGACACTCTCCTTCTTTCCCCATAACTTCAGTAGCTGTTTAGTCTTTTTTTCTCACATCTTCTGTCAGTCTGTAAGTTGTTTTCTCTTTAATAAAGTAAATGTAATTGTCACTGTGACTAAAGAACAAATAAAATGAAGAAAAATTTAAAAATGTTTGTAGTTCAGAGATAACCATTGCTGTATCTCTCATCTACCTATATGTCCCATTTGTTGCTCATCTATCTCTATGTGTTTCATTGTCTATCAATCATGAATGTATGTATATATGCATGCATGTATATATATAACCATTTATGTATGTATGTATGTATGTATGTATGTATGTATCTCATAAAATGCCACTAAACTCATATACCTTGTAAACTGTTTTTATTAAACAACACACAGAGTCTAGCTCCTCATCTGGACACATTTTGTCTTGTACCAGATTTGGAGTGGGATCCAGTTCTGGTGGGCACTCTCCAATGCTTGACCTTTGACACCTACCTTTTGGCATCATGATTGGTATTCATTTTCTTAAATACAAATTTCTGTTTTTCTCCTGCCTTATCAGCTCACTCCCTTGTGTAGTAGTTAATCTGACCCAGGAAACAGAGGCCTGATCGGGGTGACTGGCCACAGTTTACTGGGCACAAGCTTTCATTGGAGGCACAGGGACACAGGAATGCCTTTCCCCTTTGCATTTCCTCTGACGCTTATAGCTCAAGATGTGGGAGAGAGTCTGGGTATGAATACACGCTTTGGATCAAACGTCCCAGACTGAATTTCAGCTTCTCACTTAACATGTGCTCCAGTGTCCCCATCTGCACCCCATGTGATTGCTGTAAGTGACAAATGAATTAGCACCCACTGCAACCACTCCGAAACAGTTGTGGGGTTGACATCACTTCAATCCATCTTCTACACCTACGTTCTCGTTGACATGATCTCAATTGAGATTCCTTGTTCCCCAAGCTGCCTCTTAACTGATCCTGCCTACACTATTTTATGCCCCTGATTCATTCCTCACGCTGCAGCCAGAGTGAGTTTTCTAAAATACAAATCCAATGAAGAGCCAGCCGACACCTTTCAGCAGTGCCCTGTTGGCTTCAGTAAAGGCTAATCTCTTTTCCGTGATCTATGATGCTCTTTAGGATTTGGCTCTTGTCCCTCACTCCTGCCTCTCTCTTGTCATGATTTCTACTACCATTAAAGCTGTGCTCATGGCCTGGGGAAGTGGCCTAGTTGGCAAAATGCCCACCAGGTAAGCAGAAGGACCTGAGTTCAGATTCTCCCAAATCTACTAAAGAGCACAGAATGTGGCTGCGATCTCAGCCTTGGGTGAGTGGGGAGACAGGCAGAGCCCTGCTCACTAGCGAGTGAGCTTAGAGTTCAGTGACAGACTGTTTCAAAAGATAAAGGTGAGAGTGATCAAGGAAAAACCCCAAACTTTGTGCAGATGTGTGTGCATGTATACACATCTGCACACACAGCATGGGTGGGAGTGAGGAGAGAGAGAGAGAGAGAGAGAGAGAGAGAGAGTCAAAGAATGAGAAAGCTGTGCTCAGCTATGTAAGTGTCTCCAAACAGACCTGTGTGTTTTCTCTCCCATTGGCATCTCAGTTCTGTTTCTATTTTTAGCTCTATCTAGACCATCCTTCCAGTTCTCCAGACCCAGTAATGACTTCCAGACATTCTTCAGGATGTGGTAGAAGCGTCCATTCTTTCTAGAAGTTCTTCCTATCCCCAAGGCATCCCTCAGCCTACCAAGTTTAAGTCAGGTGTCTCCAAGTTCTCCATAGAATCCAGATCTTTAAAAATAGCATCTAGTCCTTTAATCATTGGGCATTATTTTATATATTGTATAATCTGTATAATATAATGATGATCTATATCTGTTCCCCTTTAATCTACAAACTTTCTGAGGACAGAATTATCCTGTATCTCTGTTATTTAGTACAGCGGCTGGACCACGATTCCCAAAAGGATTTAAGCTCACTGATCAGAATCAGTGTGTTCCCCAATGGTTGAAATGATTATTATATGTTACCTTTCAACAGCTTCAGTCCTTTTCTGTGTGAGTGTATTATATTGTTCATGTGTGTTTTGTCATGTGTGTGTTTGTGTGCTTTGTTGTGTGTGGTGTATGCACTTGTTAGCAGAGGTGTGTGCACACATGTATGTGGGTTCATGTGCACTTGTATGTAGATGCCAGTGGACATCAGGTATCTTGTCTCAATTGCCCTCTCTTTTACTTTTTTGAGAAAGGATCTCTCACTACACTTCAAACTCATGATGGCCGGCTGGCCAGTGAGACTCAGAGATCTGCCTGTCTTTTTGTCCTTGCCTCCAAAGTACTGGGGTTATAGGCTTATGTCCCTGCGCCTGACTTTCTTACATGGGTGTTGGGGATTCGAAGTTAGGTCCTCTTGCTTGCATTGCAGGTACATTAGCAGCTGAACGATCTCCCCAGCCTCATTCTTGGCCTTTGCAAGTCTGTTCGTACTGACTTCATTCTCACATCCTTACTTCACCCCCTTTCTACCTCCAGTCTCTTGTTTCTTCCTGTTTGGAAACACCCACCACTCCTGTCTTTCTCTCTTACTAGGTGTTTGTATGCATCCCCATCACTTTCCTACTCACCAAGCTGAGACGAAAGAGCTGCTCTAGTGGCTGCTTTCCCTTGAGTTATGAGCCACATGAATGTAGAGACATTTCATTCTTGGCCATTTATCTTCTATAGGACTGTGATACAGGAGGATTTTGACAGATTCAAAGCTTTGAAGGGGCAGGCTAGGAAAACACACTCTAGGATTCTTTTCTCTGCAATCCCATTATGGATGCACAGGAGAGAATGTTTGTAGAGCAGGTGCAAGGAGTGAGAAGGAACTTTTCACTTAGACTTTAGTTTTAATGATTGTTGTCTTCTTCACCAAAAAGCTAGAAACCAGACCTCTCCCTGAGCCCGGGGAAATTTAAATATGAAGTAGAATTTGAATGTATATGTTATGTGTGACATGGTGATGGTTTGGGCTGGTTCCGTGTGACTGCTCAAGTCTATATTCTTCCTCTGTAATGTAGATTTGGTTACTGCACAGATTGTTCTGAGGATTTAATGTGGCAATTCTTATAAACTGTGTGGAAAAAGAGAGCACAGTCCATAGACAGCATTCATGAAAAAGATAGCTGCTCTTACTACATGGCTGTGGTGTTATCCACATGTTAACTTCAGGAGTTTTCTGTTTACTTTTCTGAGGGCCACATAAGTCAAACAGCTCTTGTGAGTTCATAGAGCAGCAGAGTTGTCCACTGATCTGAGGTTCCGATTCTTTTGTTCACACTGCTGTTTTAGAAGGAGAGCATGCTTGACTATAGCGTCACTTGGGACATGAATCTCTGGTTTATTTAGGCAGCTCCCTGTCTCTATATAGACTTGACTTTTGCATTTTGTGAACTCATATCAGAATCTGAATCTCACCCACTTAGGAGCACAGTTTCCTAGCCCCAGAGTTATTTGTGTTTTGGGCTGGATAATTCTTGTTATGGGACCATCTCTTTACTGCAAGATGGTCAGCTTTATCCCCCATGTCTTCCCACTAAATGTTAATGGCATCCTCTCTCCCTAGGTGCGACAACCAAAAATTTCTCTGTACACACATGCTTTTGGTGTCTCTTCACACCACACAACCTCTTCTTAACAGCACACAAGGCATATTGAATTAAGGGCCCACTTAAATGATCGCATTAAACTTAATCATGTCTGTAAAGGTTTTATCTCCAACTCAGGTCATTTAATAGTACAGTAGGGGTTAGTGTTTCAGTATAGGACATTAAGGAGGACATGTTTTACCTGTGACCAAATAAATACCTGACATGAAGTGATTTAAGGGAGGAAGTTTATTTTGGCTCATGGTTTGAGGACATACAGTCCATTGTGGTGATGATGACTTGGTGTTGTTGTTGTTGTTGTTGTTGGTGGGCTCCACGTGGCAGGAACATGAATTGGCAACTGCTTTCTCATGTCTCAGTGAACTAGGAAGCAGAAAGAGGAAAGGAAATACAGGCAGACTATAAACCTTATGGCCTCCCTGAAAGAAAGGTACACTTGCTACCCCAGCAAGGCTCCACCGGAAAAGCTGGGGACCAAGTGTACAAGCACATGAGCCAGTGGGGGTGGCACTCCCCACTCACACCATAGCACCCCACATCTCTTCTCTACCGTAGTCCTTCTCACGGACATTTAAAATGCTGAGATAGTTCCTATTTTAGTAAAACAACTAAGAAACAACAAAAGTTCATATCCCTATTTGATCATGAGTGCTAATCTAGCTACCACTCCCATTCATATTCTCTCCTTTACCACAAAATTCTCTGAAAGACTTATCAATGCCCACTCTCTCTCCAATGCATCCCCCATCAATGATCTGGTGACCCACACTGGAAAATGATTGCCCATGGCAGTGATGCCCATGATGTTATATTCAATTAGTTCTCATTTCTCAGTCGTCATTTTATCTGCTCTGTCCAAGGCATTGGCAAATGTTCTCTATTTTCCTCTAAATGTTTTTTTTTTTTTTTATCATTTGCTTCTGAGAGTCTGTCCTCACATGGTTTTGCTACTAACTCACCTTTATCTTTTGCTACTATAATCTAAAGATTTTTCCTGGCCTTTAAATTAAATTCAAGGCTCAGTTCTCAGGTGCTTCCTTTATCTGTATTCTTTTCTCTACGACCTCAGTAGATTTAAATACCCATTTATAGCAGTCATTCCAGTGTTGAACACCAGATAACTATTTAGGGTACTAGTTTCTTCTCACTCAGAGATCTGAACTCGACTGCATGTCTTATCCTTCCTTGCATTTTAATATATCCATTTGGTTGGTTTCAGACAAAGAACTCTGTGACTTGACATACCACTCCAGGCATGTAGACATCTACCCTTACTCTTTGCCTCTTTCTTCATATCCTTTGCCTGGATGGAGCTACAAATGGAAGGAGGACACATCCTTGAGTAATTAAACCAAAGACTGCTCATCAATCAAGAACATTAGTTTGGACTTTGTGTAAAGCCACTGAGATTTTTGGGGGGATATCAGTCTGATGTGTTTCCATGAGAGAAATCTAAACTATTGGTGCTCATTATTATTTAGGTGTTGGGAAACAAGAGAGCTGATTTAGATGTAGATATGATGAAGTGAAAACTGCATGCTTGAGACATTTTCTGTGATGCTTTTGGAGGCAGAGTTACTGCTACTGAACATGTTCTTCTTGGGAAAGAGTTTGAGAAAGCGTGGTAGTGTATAGTGACTGTTCAGGGATGTGCTTAGCAGGATCCTAAGGGAAAAGGATCAGTGTCAGAAGGAGCTCAAGGAAGCCTCTGATTTGTGAGCCCAGAAAAGCCCAGAAAGAACCCAGATATCCAATGGGAAGAGACAACTATTTCTAGATCCCAAATAATAAGAGACAAGATTGAGCAAGTTTCAAGGGGACACAGGCCCATGATGATCAAGCTCTATAGAAAGAACATACAAATATAGTGCTCCTTCCTAACTTATAAGCGTAGCTAGGTTCAGGTTGGCTTCTGGTTGCCTAAGAGGGAGAAGTGAAGGCAATGAAGTTAAATTACAGATCAGCATCAGCTTGGGAATCACATTAGGGAAAGAAACAACTGACGAGGGTGCTGATAACAAACACACTTTCAGTCTACTAAGAAATGGGAATGCTTTGCCAAGGAAGTTTCAGCCCTACTAAAAAGCTGGTGCTTGTTCAAGCCTTAACACCCTTAACACAAACTTTTGGGACTCAATGTTCACAGGATGAAGTGGACCAAGGAACTTGAGTAGTCACAAAGAGCATGGTCTTTTTGATGCTGCCATAGAGATAATGGACAGGGACAAGTGTAATTAGAACATAATTAAGAGTATCTCTCACCTCCAGTAATGATGTCTTCACTGTTTCCCGTCAAGCAGGATTCCAGTGAGTGAAACATTATTATTTTCTTTTTTTAAGTGGGGTTACTTTTATTTTTCTACAGAGAGGGTGAGGATATATGGAAAGATGCTTAACTTGGTTTTAGGTGTCAGGATCCTTGGGTGACATCCTTAATATGCTCATGCTCAGAGTACCTGAACTTGAGTTGTACTTGATGCTGGATGGGACCAATGCTTTGGAGATGAGATTAGTGTGTGTGTGTGTGTGTGTGTGTGTGTGTGTGTGTGTGTGTGTGTGTACTTGTGCATGTACATGCATGTTCATGAAAATGAGAAGTCCTGGTTTTCTGGGAGCTAGGCAGAAGTAGAAGCTGGGAACCTCTGCCTTACCCTCTTTCAGTGAGACTGTTCTTGCTCATGTTGGACCTGTGTTCAGAAGACTGGGACTTCTTGTATATAATTTCTCTGGAGATTAAGAATCCAGCTCTCGGAGTTGGGGATTTAGCTCAGTGGTAGAGTGCTTGCCTAGCAAGCGCCAGGCCCTGCCTGGGTTCAATCCTCAGCTCCAGAAAAAAAAGAAAAAGAATCCAGCTCTTAGTTGTGGTGGGGCCGTGCAGTCAGCATCTGGGAGAATCATCTGTACTTTTATTTCTCCCAACTGTCAACCTTTCTTTCCATGAGCAGCCCAGTCATAGGTGGAACCCCTGTGGGTCTCACTCTTTATTGAACAATTAAATGTAATAGGATTTTTCCCCCTGAATTCTTCCTCCTCATTCCAAGTCCTCATAAATTATGTGCTCTGCTTTCCTCTAGTCTGCTAAGACATCAGTACTTTCCCATCTCTGCCACCATTCCCATAACAATGCTTGTGTATTCATTTTCCTGCTATTTCGTATTCTCTTTTCAGTACATTTACAACTTAAAGATCTCATGGTGTGTTTTTTGTTCTATGTTTGAGAGGAAAGTCCACACACACACACACACACACACACACACACCCCTTGTTTATTTTGCCACAAGCTTCTTCCTGACTCTCTCAACCCACCTGACCTCCTCTGCTGCATTGCTCTCCTCTCACTCCCCTTCCTGCCCCTGTTCCTCCGCCCTGCTCTTTTCTTTGCCTTTCTTTTGCAGCTGTGTAATTTGTATTTCCGGTCCATCTCCAGTGGGTTTTGCTGCGATGATTGTGTTGTCTACACTGAGAAGGTGGCCTCCATATTGTTTCCCGGTTTTAGTAGCCCCGTAGGCTAATGACTCATGCACATCCGTTTCTTGTCTTGACTTTGTCCCTCAGTTGTACATTGCAATAGCCACGCATTTTCTGGACACGTGTACTAAACATCTTCCCATAAGCATCTCCCACAAATCCATGTGCGTGGAGCAGACACAGCATCTCCTGCCTCCTCATATTGACTCTCCCTACATTTAATTCCAAAGGGACTGAAGCCATAAATGTGGGCGTCATCTTGACCTGCTCCCTTCTTTTCACTCCATAGATTCACCAAAGCCTGCCAATTTTCCCTCCTACATATTTTCTTGAATCCCCCCACCTCGTTGTATCAGTGACGGTTGCTCTCATAGCCTCTTTTCCGCTTCAGTGCCACAGCTGCTCGGCTGCCACCTGCTTCTGTCTTTTCCCTTTTAAATTCACCCTCTGCTCAGGTACCACAGTGACCTACACAAGCATAAATCTTATCATGTAGTTCCCCTGCTGAAACCCCTCCAACTGCTCCCCTGAGTGGAATAAAATCTATGTTCCTTGGCGTGGTGTACATGGCCTTCCATGCCTGGCCATAGCTTGTCTCTCTTGCTTCACTTCATTTCACTTCTGGCCTTGGGTGTTCAATCTTCCACAGAACGACTGGCTTCCCCCTCCTTGAGTCTCCTGCTTCCGTACCTTTGCTCCTGTGCGTTCCTTGGCTGTAGCCTTCCTTTGTTCTCACTCCTTCCAGCATATCCTTCACTATTCACCTCATGGTTTAATTTCTATCCAGAAAGCAGCTTCCAATTTCTCTGTTCCCCCTTATGCATGTTCGTGGATATCCTGTGAGTGAACTATCACACAGACACACACACACACACACACACACACACACACACACACACCACATATGTTAGTGAACCCCCTAACCCCCGCACTATACACAAACATTTGTTGTAGTGACTCTGATAAGATTCTCTAGAGAAAGATTTCTTTCTTGATTTTTGGTGCCTAGAACATAGTTGTAATTTGGTAATTAGAGAGTTAATGAAGAGTGTCTTTCATAAGACAGTCTTCTTGTTATCTTGAAATAGCCAAGAGCTCAACTGTCAGAGAAGCATAGTGCAGGAATGACTGACCTCATGGTGATAATGTTTTTCCAGTTGACCTCTGGCTGCTTTGCACTGGTCACATGACGCAGACTGCTTACTGATGTAGTGTTGTACAGCAGGGAAGGGAGATGCGTAGTTTGGAATCTTGATAGACTGGAATGTGCAAAGCAGAGCTGGATGGGGTCTTCAGTCATCACGGACTAAGTCAGATGAGTTTATGCTGTTGAGTAGTTTAGAGGAGGGTTGTGATGGTGATCCTGTCAATGCTGGGCAAGTGGGACCGGCTTGGTGGAGGTCAGCAAGGCTTGAAATCGATGATAAGAGACATCTTCTCTCATCTTTCCCACATATAAAAGCTCTCCGGTTCTGACTCGAATGTCTCTGAGCCAGATCTAGTTTGCAGATGGCAATGAGCATTCTAATGTTGCATGTAGGCATTTTAAGACAGGCTCTCATAAACAGATCCTGTGCCCTGGGAGGCACGCCAAAACACATTTCTGTGTTGACTGCAGAGATGCTTGCAAAAAAGCAAACAGCACATTAGCGACCCTCTGAGTTCTTGTGCAAATGGACTGTGAAATTGTGCCTTGATGCTCCAAAGCAATAACTTTTTGTCTCCTTGATGATGATTAAGAGACACTGGGCTTGATTCAGTTAGGAGGGTGTGGGTGGGTGCAGGAGGGGCTCAGAGGGCATAGGTAGATGAAGGGGATGCTCACATGGGGCTACCTGAAGGAGAATGGCCCGACTGTTGAAGAGCAAGGAGAGGAAAGAACATGCCCTTCAACCGAAAGCTTCATTTGACCTTCAAGAAATTGTCTTAGAGATCCCAAGACTTAATGTTTGCCCACAAATTAACTGCCTCTGTTTGTTCCAGGCATTGGGATTGATGGAATAGCTGGGGGATTCTGACCACAGAATTATAATAAAGGGAGATGTCTCATGCAGTTATTAATTATTTAAAGAATCATCTTGACATTAACTTGTCAGATAGAATGAATGAAATTGAAATGGTTTTTAAAATGTTCTTTCTGATGTCATGGGTAGAAATTCAGGTGTGACATTTTCTCTCTGGTGTGAAGAAAACAGTTTTCAGGAGAGTGGAATCTCTATATCACCTTTCATCCCAAATGTGAATTAAGGAACAGGACATCCAGGAGGTCAGTCAAATGCAGGATCTAAGGGAAAGGGTTTTTCTTTCTTCACAGAATCATTAACTGAAGATATGCAGAGGACAAGGGGACATTAATCCCCCAGGCAGTCAAGATACTCTATTTTAAAATAAAGAGAAGTAAGATTTTTGTTTAGTTTTCATTCTTGTCTAGACTGGGCAATGTGAGATTTTTAGGTTGTAAAGATAGCATTATTTATAAGTGTAAATAACATTATTTATTGGTTAACAAAAAGCCTTTTATTCCCTAGATATATAATAAATATTGTGGATTCTTACCTAACACTCTCCATGGTACCAATTTTGACTTATTCATGCAAACGTTATTCAATTGTGAGGAGGAAAAGGATCTAGCTTAAAGACTCTGTTTCTTAGCCTTTTGTAAGTAGTGACCGTACGACACAATTCTGATGATGAGATAAAAGAAAATCAAATTATGAGATACTAGGTAAGCTCTTAAAATGCTAACAGGGCCATTTAACTTGCATATTTTTCCTTGTTTCTGCATGAATTGTGGACACAGTAGCTGGAGCTGCAGTAGTCTTGTCTTGTGATAGACAATTAAAGAAAGGCTAAGAGTATTATTCACACCTCTCTTGGCCATTGTATTCTTAAGCCTTTAAATAAATTTTAAACCATTTCTAGCCACAATACAAAAGCATAGTGGACTTCACCATTTTGTGTGGGTGACTATTATTTAGGTACTATGTTACACAAGATTAAATCATACTCTAACTACTGGAAGAAGAGCTTAGGCTTATATGTGTGAACTAGATTAGAGTAGGCAGTAGGAAATGTGATTCCATTGGAAGTATCTAGTTTAGGAACAAACTAGATACTGTCATCTGATAAAACTGACCAGTGATCTGTGCAAGCCAATGTGCTTTCCCCACAGGGAAAGTTTCTTCATTCTCGAAAGGAGGCATATCAGAAGAGGTAGTCTCCCTTCTTTTTCGACATTGCCTGGTTGAAAATATGATGTTGGAAGCCACTGTGACTGTCTTGCAACTCTGAGGGTAGCTAGTTTGGGAGGTGTTACTTGCGTATGGATATGTGATAAGAGCCAGCCTGTGGGTGATGTGGTGATACCATTATGCTGTCAAGTTAGAGAATTCTGGAGGTTGCTCATCTTTAGGCTTTGAAGTTAGTTTTTTTTTTTCTTTCTTTTTTTTGACAATTTTTTTTTCTGTAAAGGGCTATTCTAGGGTGTGAAGATATGGCTCAGTGGTTAAGAGTACTTGCATGATCAGTGCATGATGGCTGGATTTTGGTTCCCAGCATCCAACATCCATGTAAAAGCTTTGTGTAGCCTGTGCATGCCTGTAACCTTAGCACTGGTGGAGACACTAGGATCTCTGAGGCTTGTTGGCTTATCTACCTTACCAAAGAACAAGTGTCTCAGACTCAGTGAGAGACCCTGCCTGAAAGGAACAAGGTACAGAATGATGGAAAACATGAGTCACTCCTTTGGCCTCAGCACACAGGCGTGTGTGTACCTGCGCGCGCGCACACACACACACACACACACACACACACATACACACACACACATACACACACACACACCACATACACACACACACACATACACACACACACACACACACCACATACACACTATTCTCAGTATTTGAGACTTTGTAGGCAAATTCTGTCATTATAGTATGAAAACAGCTATAGATAATGTAGAAACAAATGAGCATGCAGCTCTAATAAAGTTTTTGTTTTGTTTTGTTTGTTTGTTTGTTGTTTGGAAAGGGTTTCTCTGTGTAGTTTTGATGCCTGTCCTGGGTCTCTCTCTGTAGATCAGGCTGGTGTCAAACTCACAGAGATCTGCCTGGCTCTGCCTCCCGAGTGCTGGTATTGAAGGTGTGCTCCACCACCACCCAGCATAAAGTTTTATTTTACAAAGAAAGCAGGGGTGGGTATTTGCAGAACCCTGATTTAGCACAGGGATTTGTCTGCTGGTTAACTTATGCACATCTACCCTGGTGAGGGTTAGATGCTAAAATACATGAGGTCCAACACTCTTCCAATTCAATGACTTGGAGAAAGAAAAAGGGAAGTAGACATGATAAAAGCCAGCTAGATGGGCCATTAATAAAGCAAAGGAATGCCTGCCTCAGGAGGACAGGGAAGATAGAATAATCTCATCCATAGGAAAGGGCTCCAGGAAAAAGAAAATGTCATGGAAGGTATTTGCAGTGAAAAAATTAAATTTCCATCATTTATTTGGAAGATAGACAAAAATTATAAATGTATATAATAAAAGTGCTTGATATATTATTGTCAAAATATGAATTTTCTCATGCAGATGTAAATATATATCTCCTCTTTTAGAAAGTGCTATAATCTGACCCATGTTAATGTAGTGTTGGTGTTTCTTCCTTAACCTGGGATTCTGACCAATGGATGACCAATCTAAGCAGGCAGTGAAAGCCTCGTTTTAAAGGTTACATAGTGGCCTCTTGTATGTACCTGGCTTTCACTATCCTTTCACTCTGACTCCTCTCCTTTCTTCTATAACAATCCTGAAATGTTCTGCTTGAGTTAGGGAGTTCTATCCTCCTTCCTAAGCTCTGTGTTTTTGTTTTTCAGATGATAATAACAGGCAAGTGATAAAGAACAACATAAAAAATCAGTTTAGTAGCTAGATACCTCATCTTTTAGTCTGTTCTTGTGAAATCCTGAAGAGGTTCTTTTCTGGACATGAGACTTTGGAGTCTTCAGGAGTTTTGATGTGTCTCTGCCGTTACGTTTAGATGTCGAATGTTTATTCTCCTACTGTGCTTAGTCCTTAGGGAGTGACCCAGAGCTGCCATGGTCATAGCAGTGGCAGTGCCAAGCTCCAGGTCTTCATCCTTGCTTTCCTTTCCACCACTCTCCCTGCACCCGAAACTGACAAATCACTTTCAGTCGTGAATCAACTTAGGCTGTTTTAGTCCG
The DNA here is from genome assembly GCF_004664715.2 of Peromyscus leucopus. Lineage (NCBI taxonomy): Eukaryota > Metazoa > Chordata > Mammalia > Rodentia > Cricetidae > Peromyscus > Peromyscus leucopus. The sequence continues at coordinate 70,556,499 of NC_051066.1, forward strand.
AAATGCTTTAATCAATTTGTGTCTGTCACTTAGTAGGTACAAATGTTCATTGGATTGGCTGGAACAGAAAGCCCATGTCTTTTATAATTAGATGATACAGGAATACTCTAGTTTGTCTATGTTATCATGAAAGAGAAGTAATATCAAGAGTCCTTTGCATTTATTTAGGCTCATAATGATATCAGAGAAAGAAAAGGGCCTTGCCAAATGATGCATAAGTCAGATAGAAATGAGGTTAGGAAGGACTAGTGGTTCCTGAGGAGTCATCACTACCCTCCAATGTTTCATGATACACAGAAAGTACCTTTTGGGAAGTACTCATCTGGTGTCCTAGAGATGGAGATCAGGGTGAAAAAGGAAAAATAAGGATAGAGTAGCAGATGTTCTGGGGAAAAACAGAAATAGCAAATCTTATAGAGTTCAGTAGATACACATTTACTAACATGGAAAATTTACATAGTAGAATCAACATACCTTATTGGTAACCAATAGCTTTCTACTTGGACTTAAGACCTGCTAAACAAGAGGGAAATGATGCCTGGTACTGGGGACCTAGCCAACTACCTAGGGCCAGTGAAGCTATGGATCTTTGAAGAGCGCCTACAATAACCACTTTACCAAATAAGCATAATCTCTAACTACACACTAAATATTTATCCTTATACCCACAGGTAAGTATAGTCCTCTCCTTTTATCAAGAAAACTTCTCTTTGCAACAGAGACCATTACAGACCACAACCAATCAAAACGAAGAGTTGTTAGAGCCTAGTTCCTGTGGACACATCTTTAAAACACTCCTGCATCTAAGATTCAGGTAATATTGTGGAAGAGGGTGCAGAAAGATTGTAAAAGATGGAGTACCAGAGAGTTTTCTGTGAAATTGTGTCTTTTAGTAATACATCCCAAAAGTCTCAGTCTCAGTAACGTGACTGTCTAAACAATAGCTAAACAGGAATAATAACAACAGACGTGTTAAAGTGGACAGGGGAAAACCCATGAGGTATCAACCCAAAGAGCTACAGGCAACTAAGAAATGTTGAGAGTGGGAGAAATATTCTTCCTCAGTGTAGAGCACATCAATTGGTTATTCAATACCAAATAGTCAACTCTGAAAACATATCCATACAAGTAACATTTTCAGATTGAGCAGATTATATTTAGGAAACTATATATGTAGCCATAATCATATCCATATGTATATGCAACAACAATTAATAGGAAACAAAGCCATGAATTTGAAAGAGAGCAAGAAGGGGTAGATCAGAGGGTTTGGAAGGAGAAAAGGAAAGGGGGAAATTATGAAATTATGTTATAGTCTCCAAAATAAAATACCTAATTGAAAATCTCTTTTATAATAAAGATGTATAGCTTTTCTAATAAGGATTGAAATTATAATTATTGTAAAAGGCACTTGCATATAATTTATAAGTCATGACTTAAAAATACTTTCATATACTTAGACATATGGAGAGTGTTATATCATTATTTTCTTTGTTTCATTCTTTGGGCATGTATTTACTATTTAGTCCCAGGCTGGTCTTGGACTTGCTATCCTCCTTCCTTAGAATTCTTGAATTCTGAAATGAGGGGTATGCACCACTGTACTTGGAATGCTATTACTATAAATGAAGAATTAACTGAGAGCCCCTTTCACACAGTCTGATTCCTTCAAAGTCCTTCTTATTCAACAGCCTGGTGATCAGAAGCATTTTGTTTTCTTTGAATGAATGAATAAGAAAATTGAGGCTAGGAATATATCTCAGTGGTAGGACAAAACCTTATGTTTGATTCATTGTATAGACAAATGCATTGATTAGGGCATTAAAAATAGCATTAGAAAGTGGATTGACATTTCATTCAGGAATAAAAACAGCAATTTTCTCTTGGATTAGTTTAACCAAAAGTGAGCCCAAATTTTAATTCTCCACTTCTCTCCTTGTTCCTTCTGTCTGTCTGCTGTTTGTGGTTACTAGTTTATCTCTAGCTTGTTTGGTGTGTGTGTGTGTGTGTGTGTGTGTGTGTGTGTGTGTGTGTGTGTGTCTGTTCCTGTCCCTAACAAAGGACTTTGCTCTGTATTGGTAGAGCAGCACAGAAAATGTGGAAGAGGGAAGGAATGATGAACATTTTCAGAAATCTTTAACAGTTTCAGAAGGTATGGCACTACTTTACTGACCTTAGCTGACTCCAAATGGCACTTAACATTGCAAACAGATGTTATCAACATATATCCAGATGTTCGTTTCAACAATTATCCAATATTTGTCTTGTTTAAGGTTGCTTTCAACCTGTTGGCTGCTTTCAATAAATGCTAACACAACACATACATACACACTTACAATATTTTGTATCAGGGATGATGAGGAGTATATAACAAAGTTAAAGGTATGCATTTAGTTTAGGTTGTAAAAGCTGATTGAATGGGAAATCTAAGTATAGAGGTTGGTAACACTTTTCTCTTAAAAGCAGGTTAAACTTAAACTGGTGAGTACTCAGTAGGATAGCAGGTTAAATACACAGTCTTAAATGATCTAAAGTCATTATTAACTTGGTGTTCAGGTCTGGAAAATAATCAGTCTCTTTGAATGTAAGAGATATTTTCAGAAAAAAATGTGTCACTATAGTCAAACAACAAAATTATAGGGATGCCTTAAATTAAATTATAGAACACTTGTAATATAAAATGGGAGGGGTCGGGTGCTGCATGAATGAGCAGTTCAGTAAGGCAGGAGCCCAGGGAGATGGAGAAGAAGAACATGAGGGTGATGGGAGCCACCAAAACTAAGTCTGTGTAAAAATGCCACAAGGAAACATGCTATTTTTAATGCTAATTGAAAAATAAGAAAATAAAGAGAAACTTTGAAAGATATTATTTAATATTAATGAAATTAAAATTAGCCTATAAAATGGTGTCAATAGAAGGTCAAAAATGAACATAGGCGTGATTCTTAAATCTTGGAAGCAGAGTGGGAAAGAAGGATTACTAAAATACTTGGTATAATTTCCCTCTAGATCACATGTAAAGAGGAAATGATCCCCAATCTGGCTGAGCATCATTAAATATGGAAATAATTCAGATACATTAGGACTTACGCAGATAATATGGAGTTGAAAGTTCAGTTATGAGTGTGGCATGTTCCAGAAGGGCTAATCACTGTAGATGCACAAGGAAGAACAGTAAAGATGAGTCTGGAGAAATGGAAAAGGAATATTTTGAGAGCTAATGGGAATTTCATAGTATCCCTTGTCATGGGCCATGCATGAGAAATGTTCAGCAGAACTCAAGGAAGTTGAAAAAGTTGGGTTTTCTTCATTTATCTACTTTTAACCTATGCCTGAGTTGAAGGTAACTAGAGGAGAATTGGGATGTCATCAGAAGTCGGGGCCCATGGCAAGAAGGACCGTGTTTTAGTATTGTTTTTGTTTCTGTGATCAAATACCCTGACAAAAAGCAACTTATGAGATAAAGGATTTATTTTAGCTCACAATTCCAGGTTATAGTCCATTATTGTGGGAAAACCACAGTGGCAGGTGTTTGAGACAGCTAGTCACATCACATCTACAATAAGATCAGTGAGAGAGGAGATGCATGCATGTTTATGGTCAGCTAGGTGTCTCTACTCTCATACAGTCCAGAGTCCCAAACTGGTAACAGTGCAGCCCACTACTGAGCTGGCTCTTTGCACATCATTAATGCAATCCAAACACTCCACAGACCGGTTCCCAGCAGGATTTAGATAATCCCACATTGAAGTTTATCTCAGGTGATTCTAGGTTGTGTTGAGTCGACAGTTAAAACCAACCATCTCAGACTGGAGAGGTGCTATGTAGAGGTCTCCTGGGAGCAATCATCGGAAGAATTAACTCTTGGATGTTTGCCACTCAGGCCCTTGTCAGCAAATAGTATTGATACCAGTAATATCTTCTTGAGCTCACTTGACATTTGAAACAACATATACCAACTCCTCACCTCCACACCTCTGCAAGGCTTTGCATAATGTACCAGCACCCCACCTCCTTAAGTGCCTGGCCCTGAGCCTTCTTTGTGGTTGAGCATAGGCAAGATCAGAAAGAGCTTCTCTGTCATCAGATCTTAGTCCTTCTTAAGTCCTCTATCTACTGGATAATTTGCATAAGTATTATCTCAGTTAATTTACACACTTTGAAAATCTCTGGAGCTTAATTCTGGATTTGGGAATGTTTGGGATGAAAAACTTCTGACATGATGGATTTGGGTGGATTTTCTGAGGCAGGAAGGGCTCCAAAGTAAGAAGCAAAAAACTCTAAAGTTAAAATAATCAGCTTGGGTTTCACTATATCATAATTGCTTGGTGCTCAAAAATAATTTTGGTAAAATTAGAGATTTATGTGCATATGTATAGATGTGACAAGAATAAAAACTATAATAAGGGAAAAGAAGCTGCCTAGATTGTCCTCAGTTTGGGTAATTGTGCTACTGCTTTCCTCTGCCTGGGTACCCATGCCTTAGATCTCTGTTTCCTGGCATGTGCCCTGATTTTCAAATCACAGCTGAAGTCCACCCCTTACCTCCCTCCAGAGAGAATTTCTTCATCTTCTTTATCAACCAGGCTAAAATATGTCATATTGTTCTCCTTATTTACAATAAAACACTGTTTATTACCTATCATTCTATTTGTGTGTGTGTGTGTGTGTGTGTGTGTGTGTGTGTGTGTGTGTAACATACTTACCTCTGCTATAAGATTATTCTCAGAGAGAAGAGATGGGGTCTGCTGTAGTGCGAGATTTGTCCTCAGCACGTGATGGCACATGTGGAGTCAATGAAGAAGCATTCTGCATGATATCCATCCTTATTCCAGAAAGTCCTCTGTGTGCTTCAGGCTGACCTTGCTCTCTTTCTATTTTATTTCCAGCACAATATCTATTTTTGAACACAGAATCCAGCTAAGCTGTAAACTTCTCCAACTCAGGCTCAGTGTCTTTCATTTTACACTCTTGTTGCTCTGGTGTATGAGAAGAACGTGGTGCTGAGTGAGTAAATGAGTGAATGGATGGATCCTGTGCTATAACATGGTATATCCTTAGGTATAGCCTTCAAGGTAGAGAATTGTGTGTGTGTGTGTGTGTGTGTGTGTGTCTGTCTGTCTGTCTATCTGTTTGTCTATGTGTATGAATGGAAAGGGGAGGAGAATTCAAAGCATTGTATTGAGGCCTAGACCTCATCCTATTTAAAAGATAAACCACTGAAACAAAAATGAGGCTAAGAGGTTAGAAGACAAGTTGTCAAAGACAGAGGCCACTTGAGCCTCTTGCGTTGGAAATCTGGAATGTTAATTTTAGAAAACTGCTTAGTCAACCTGACTTTCTAGCATTTATTACAAATAGAGGCTCTCATTTCTATTCAAAGAGATGATTAAATACAAAATTCTTGCCCAAGAGAAAAAGAAAGAATATGAAACCTCAAGAGATCTCAAAGAGTATACATTTAGAATAGGAAAATTAGAATGTTCCATTTTCTGTGTAAAATCATGCTTCTACTTTCTAGACCCTAAAATCTAGAGCATTGATGGAGTCTTAAGACATGGTTATTACTAAGAATATTTGTGGTCAAGAGATATTGGAGTTCATTTCTTTCACTATAATGTTTTTTTGAAACAGGATTTCTTTTTGTAGTCCTGGCTGTCTTGGAACTCACTCTGTAGACCAGTCTGGCCTCAAAGTCATAGATATCCACCCGTCTCTGCCTCCTGAGTGCTGGGATTAAAGGTGTGCACCTCCACTGTGTGGCTTGTTATAGTTTTTGAATTTCACTAGCTAGCTCTCACAGAACAAGATCCCTGCTATTCAATCTACGTGAGGAGTTGAGGGCTTTGGAGGATTTTTGTCCCAGGAAGACTAAGATGTCCCACTTGCCTCTGATTTCCTTCTCTGACACCAAAGACCATATAATACGACCCAGAGTGTATTCATTATGTGATGTGACACACTATTTATTAAATTTCGCTGTAGGTGATATGGTCCCATGAGGTTCTGCACAAAGGTTTCTTTAAAATTAGTTTGAGAATGCAATTTATTCTGTTTCCTTGGAGATTTATAATACATGTTACCATGGAAAAGGCCAGGAGAAGACAACAAACTGTTTAGATTCTCAAACTCATTTGGCAATGTAGCTTTCAGATGTATGTGCCAGCACACTACTAACACACATGCAGAAATTGCATGATAAATGAAATACTTTGAACACTGGAGTCATAGATGCAAGTTTGAATTAATTGTTGCTACTTAACTGCTATATGTGACCTAAGATAACTGGTTTAACTCTTCTGGGTTCCATTTCCCTTCTGTAAATTGGATAGCACATTAGCCTCCTAAGATGGTTGTGAATATTAAATAAGATAGTGCTGATTCTAATATTTGACTGAGAGTCTGGAAGAAAAGTTCTGAAAGGTACTGCTGACTGTACAAGCTAACAACTATACACACACACACACACACACACACACACACATACATGTGATGTGTGTGTGTGTGTATGTGTAATTTAAAACATTGTGGCAAGATACATGTGATATAAATCTGAAAAAATACTATACCTTAAAGAGTTATACCTGTTAGGTATTATGAAATATATGTTGATAGTCCTCTGGGTCCCACTTCTAGGCATCTGGGGGAGGCAGAACTATTTAAGTTAGCAAGGGCCTTACTCTCATGATCTTGCTGGGCTGCTCTCTGTGGCATGCACATTCTCACAGCTGGCTTTCTGGGAGAACTTGTTCCCAACATCATGCCTAGTTGGCTTCATCTTGACATTAAGAAATAACCTTGCTTGTTTCACATATTATCTCTTCAGGTGTTTATCTCCAAGGGGCACATTTTAATGCTAGAATCTATCTCTGTGCTCCTTGTAAATGGCATATGTGAAAATGGAGAGTCTCATGGGTGACAATCAGGTGCTTAGGAACTTGGTAGGAGAAGAATCAGATGACAGTGAGGACCCTGCATATGATATAGAGCTTTCGAGAAAACCACAAGGCAGGCATGAACTTCGTTTCTATCCTCCATCAGGAAAAAGGGAGGAAGAAACTCTTCCTAAATTTCAGAAAGAACATTGGCAGTTCTAGTTTAAAGGATGATTTAGCAGCTATTTCATGAAAAATGATTTCAAGACCTAAGCAAACTCCCTATTATGAACACATAACTGTCCTTCTTGTTCACTCCCCTTAGATTTGGGGACTCATATTTACATCTACCTTGAGAATCATGGCAGATGCTTGGAACCATAAAGAAAATGTTTGAGAAGTTCAATTTTTCAAATGGGTTGAAAGGTAGAAAGTGATTTTGCATTCTCTGTAAAAACTCTTTAGCTCCTTTATGTACATGCTTAAAAAAACAGGCGTGCTTTATGAATCATTTGGAAGAGAGGATGCTTCCCTGAGCCCCAGGCAGTCAGCAGTCTGCAGCTTCCAGCTACAGAGCTCTCTTTGAAGGCAATAGAGTTTGCTCAGAAGACTTGAGGAGACTTGGAGGTAAAAAGACAGAAAACATCAACCATGTGACTCCTGAGGGACAGTTTCCTATCCCAAAAAATGACCTTGAAAGGCAATTTAAAACACCAGTGAGAGATGCATGGCTCATTTCGGCTGAGGAATTCATATTCTTAGCAGTGAACTGCACTCTTGGCATAAGTCTGCTTCTGAGCATGGCCTTAGAGCATGCTGTTGGTGTTGCCCACAGCAGAGCCAAGCTGACAGGAGTGTTATTATTTCTCTGTTCCAGGCTTTTGTCATATAATATCACTTTTCTCTCTAAGGCAAGGAGAAAAGGTGTTAGAAAGACCAAGTAGGAGTGAGGTGAGGAATGAGATTGTCTATATTTAAAAGCCGTCATTGAAATGAGCCAGAGAGACTGCTAAATGCTTAGAGTTCATTTTCACTTTGAACCTGCACAGCCGCTCTATGGCAGCTGTATCATTACCTCCAATTTACAGATGATCTTCAATTTTCTGCGGTGTAGCACCATGGTAAAGTGATTTGCTCAAAGTCATATAACTTGTAAGACATGGAACTGGAGTTTGAATCTAGGTGTAAGTCTCTTTTTGATATATATCACACTGCTTATCTGCCAGTCACGGCCACCATCGACTGGTATTACCAACCATGGAGACACCTCATAGCGAGTTCTGTGTATAACTGCCGTGATGAATTATCTCATTTAATCATTTCTAGTAGGCTTCCTGGTACACATGCCCTCATGTATCTTCAGTTTCCCTGTTAGGAAATCTGCAGATATTTCCTTCTCTTCTACACAATAGCATAACATCTGCATGGAATACTGCAGCTTTCCTATATGTTTTAAAACATTGTTAATAAGATGTAAATATTAGGCAACTAGTTGTTATACTGTGCTGTTTGAGAATAACAATGAGAAAAAAAGCATATATATATTCTATCCAGATGCACTTCAAGTATTTTTCATCTGTATGTGGTTGATCTCTCCAATGTGGAACCTGTAGTAGATTCAGAAAGATTACTGTATTATTATGGTATAGTCTCCACTTACAAGTACAAAAAAAGGGCACAGAGTAACTTAATCCAAGACACACACCTAGCAAATGATGGCAGCAAACTTGGAGTCTGCATGAGTTGATTCTTAGCATTTTCCTTAGCCATTACATTACCTCCTCATTAAGAAGTTCAGTCTGTGTCCATCAACTGATAAATAGATACTGATCATGTGGTACATTTACACAATGGAATGTTATTAAACTCTTAAGAAACAAGAAATTATGAAATTGCAGATAAATGGGTGGAGCTGGAAACAATCATCCTAGTGAGGTAATCCAGATCCAGAAAGACAAGCATTGCTTGTTTTCTCTTATATGTGGATATTAGCTTTTATGCTTTAGCTATGCATGTTTTATTTAGAGTATAGATAGCTAGTAGGGGATCATCAGGGAGGAGGGGGTCTTCCAAGGAAGGCATAAAGGAATACAGTCTTACAAAGGGATAAAGGGGGGACTGGAATAGGAAGATTAAATGGGGAAGGGGATGGGAGGGTCAGTTAGAGGAGTGAATGTCAGGAGGGACAACTAATACTAAAGTCTTTTGAAAAGCCACATAGAAACCTTTCATTGTGGAAGCTTCCTAAAATGTGTATACTCATAAAAGGAATTTAAATGGAAAAACAATATAATAGGGGAGACAGTGCCCCAACTAGACATCATAAACTGCCAACACCTATGGCTTGGTATGGTTTGCATCTTCTTTTGAGTCATTGCCCAAAGCAGTCCTATAAACTCTCCCAAATATCAAAGGCTATTGCTATTGCCAATGCTATTGGTTACCTTACACAGCATGATAGTAAGATCCTATTGCTGAAGATAACACATGCTTATGCTGAAGAACCTGGAGAGATCTGTCTGGTCCTCAAATGGAAGCTTCACCACTGCTGACTATCATTTGTAGCATTGGAAGGCGCTACACACACTACTGGAGGAGAAAAGTAATCATTATCTCATTCAGTTACAAACTCTGCAAGCTATAATAGTGACCTGACTGCAAAATATACTTGTGCAAGAGTGGCATGAATGCTATGCCAGTGACCAGTTACTTTTTAATTGGATTTAAGGTCTAATCCAATGAGATGGAACCTATACCTGACACTGTTAACAAGGCCAAGAACCTGAGACTAAATAGATCATGGGCCTAGGGGGAACCTATTACTATTATTCTGCTAAATGAACATAGCAAAAAAAAAAAAAAAGACTCTTAATGACATACTGCTATACCCATAGACCAGTGCATTGCTCAGTCCTTATCAGAGAAGCTTCTTGCAATAGATAGTAATTAATACTGAGACACATAACTGGACAATGTACACAAAGTGAGAAACTTTGGAGAAATCAGTCTTAAAAGTGATGTCTTAGCCGGGCGGTGGTGGCGCACGCCTTTAATCCCAGCACTCGGGAGGCAGAGCCAGGCAGATCTCTGTGAGTTCGAGGCCAGCCTGGGCTACCAAGTGAGTTCCAGGAAAAGCGCAAAGCTACACAAGAGAAACCCTGTCTCAAAAAAAAAAAAAAAAAAAAAAGTGATGTCTTTATCATATTCCCCCACTAAAGTCTAGGGATCTAAGCAGAAGAGGGAGAGGAAAGACTGTAAGAACCAGGGGTGGTGGATGACTCCAAGGAAGCATTGTCTTCCAGACCTAACATGGGCTGATGCACAAATGAACCCACAGATACTGTGGCATCACACAGAAAACCTGCACCAATTCAAGCTAAATGAAGCACCAACAAGGGTTTTGAACCCAGAAGGGGTGGTGGGTTCAAAGATCTACCCCTAACCAAGGAGATATTTGCACTTGATAGCTGATGGGAAAGGGAAAATTCATTTCCTTCAATGGGATGACACTGGGTATATCAAACACACTCCAGGGCAGGCTCATTTTCAGGAGTAGTTGGCCAGTACAAGTCACTGTTCATGGTTGTTTTTATTTATTTATTTATTTTAACTTTTATTTTTTCCCTTTGTGTATGTGTTTTTTCTCCTTTGTTTTATTTTTATTTTTTTTAAAAGAGAGAAAGAACATGGAGTTGTGTGGCTAGGGACGTGAAGGAGGAGCTGGGTGGAGAGGGAAGTAAGATTAAAAAATATATTGTATGAAATTCTTAAAAAACAAAAAATATGTTTATCATTTTCACATCTATCTATTTACTAAAATAAATACTTGGAATTAAAAAAAGAAATTCAGTGTAATGAACACTGTAGACATCACTTTCTAAAATAAGCTCCTGTTATTTCTCTAGAGCTACATTAATAAATCACCACAGACTAGGTGTCTTCAGTAATGACTTTTGTTTTCTCCCAGTTCTGGGAGTTGGGAGTTTAACTTCAATGTGTCGGCAAGGTTGGTTCCTTCTGAAAGCTGTAAACTGTGTAAGTGTTCCAGACCTCCTTCCTGGGCTTGCAGATTGCTAACTTCATATTCACACAGTGTTTTCTCCTTATGTGTGTCTGTTTCCAAATTCTCCTTCTTTGAAAGGAAATCAGAGTGATTTAACTGAATTATTTCAAACATCACTCATTCATGCATGCATGCATGCATGCATCCATTCATCTGTTCATTAGACTTCCAAAGAGTATCTACTTCATTCTGGGTACTGTGGTAACAGCTGGGAGAAAGTGAGGCCAATGACATTGCTTCTGTCCCTAAGGAAAACACAGGCTTTAAACCTTGGCAACCTCCAAGAAGAAAATTCACTATCCTGGAATTAGAGTCCCCTCCAATATATATAACAACAATTCCTGAAAATGCAGGCTGATCACTGCAGCCAGCAATAAATGAGAGCATTTTTGGTACTCCACTTATATTAATTACCACATGCTCCTAGAGACAACACTTGAAAAGAAATTTATGACCTAAAACAAAGACACATTTGAGTTAAGAAAATGCTGTTCTGTTCTTTCCTCAGAGTGGTACTCTCTGGGAGAGAAGAGCTGAGCCCATCTTCATCTCCTCTTGGCCTCTGTCCTTGCAGTTGCCCTTAAGGAAAAAACAAAAACAAAAACAAAAAAACCTTACAGGGGCCATCTATGGGTCAAGCTGGCTGTCACTTGAAGGTTCAGAAAGGAACTCAACTACTCAGAGCTATTCTTCAGTTTGGTGCCCAGAAATGGATGTGTTTTATATGCTTTTAGACTTTGAGGCTGATTGAAGACACAAAAGGCATCTTAGGGAACTGCAGAGGGAGGTATGGAGGAAAGAGCAGGTCACAGAAAGAAGTCATATAGAGATTCTCTTGTTGAGAAGGAAGCCCAGGTTCATAGGCCATACTGAGGGTCAGGAGTAGGGCCATATAAACTCCAAATGGAGGTTCATGCCAATGACAGTATCCATTGACAAGTACATAAAGAGAAATTCAGCACAGTTTCTATTAAGCATTTGGATCAGATCTCAGTTCTTTTTTTTCTTTCCTTCTTTTCCTTCCTTTGTTTCTTTTTGAGTCCAGGTCTCATGTATCCCAGGCTGACCTTGAACTCACAGTAGTGCCAAGGTTGGCCATGCTTTTCATCATCTTGCCTCCACCTCCAAAGCACTGAGATTGTAGACCTTGGCCAACCCCCCTTGGCTTGGATGTAGTCTTCTGAAGGAGAGGTCGGTTCCAGGCCAGCGTGACCAGACACCTCTCCATCCTTGCCACTTTTCTTCCCAGGGCCACTTGGGTCTCATTGAGATTTAAATTACCACCAGGTAATGGAACCAAAGCTCCACACACAGCTCTGTGGAAGAAAGTGACTGATTTTTCTTTCTGCACTAGGACAGATAATGAGAATTAACAAAGGGTCAAAAGGGATTTTTTTATGTGTGAAAATAAATGCAGACTTTGGTTAACTATCTATTTAGAGTAGAAAGGACAGTGTCCCAGAGACTGGTAGTCTATTTTTGTTTAATGAGTTAACCTGTTTAGTCTGGCTTTTACAAAATAAACTTCAATGACAAATCTAAACCTCACTTGTAGTTTCTATTGAAGGCAGGTGGAAGTACAAAGATGGAATTTAATGTCCCTCCTTAGGGGATTGTTTGAGTGACAGCTTTTGGGGAGGAGGGAGTGTGCAGTGCAGGTTCCAGGAGCAAGCAGCGCTTTCTCTTCTCTTTATTTAGAGACTGCTCTCCTAAGAAAAGTGACTGACACTTTGGTTGATACAGAGCAGTAATTGTGCACAGGCATTGGATTCTAGGGAAGAGCTTAAACCTGCAATTTCTCACTGTTCTCAAAAACATGTTTTGGTGGGAAGGATGGGGGTCTCTCTATTTTGCCCACTGCATGAGAGTTCAGAAGGCATTACATTCAGTGGGGGTTCAGATTCTTGATTTCTCCTTTGTCCCAGTTGGACTAGCTTGGGGTCAGGGAGGATGGTTTGCAGAGCCCAGAGGATGCCTTTCTGGGGCAAAACTTGAACCCAGATATTTCTGAGCCTCTCCCTTAAGCAGACTAGCTACTTAGATATTAAGTGAGTTGTCAAGCTATTCTCGTGTGGCTTACATACTGGCAAAGCATAGCTATATGCCACCTTGGAATCTCTGCACACAGAGTGATTCTTAGTTTGGATCCTAGTTTTCTGGGGACTAATCCTTGACATTTTTGGTTTAGGAATCGATGTGTTTGTAATGCACATCCAAATTTTCCTGAACTTAGACTCTATCTTTGTAGTTACTATAATAAATACCTATTTTTAAGTTAGATGTTTAATTTTAAAAGTCAACATGATTCTAAAATATATAATGGATGATTGAACTCACCCACTAATTGATTTATTAATTAAATCATCATTTGATTTGCTGGTGAACCAAATACTTAAACAAATTATAGTCTGTGGGGGTAGAAATGAATATTCTTTCTAAGCACATTTATCTCAAGTCTTAACGCTCTGAAAGAATCCACTTTCAATGATTTACAACAGAGATTTAGCAAACTACGACCCAAGGAACTAATTTGACCTTCCATTTGTTTTTGTAGGCAGATTTATGAGAACATTCGCCTAGTCTTGTAGTTAGGCATTCTGTAGTAGTCATAGTGCCCTAATCACAGAGTCAAGTAGCCCACAAGGTTTAACATATTTGTTACGTTGCCCTTCGTAGAAAAAGTGCTTATTACTAATTTGGAGTCTGATTTTTACTAGGACTTTGTGTGTTTTATACGCTTATATGTATTCATGCTTTAGATTGTGTATTTTACATAATGGGTCCATATTATACTACAGTTTGCTACCACATGGGTGCTGGGTCCTCGAGAAGAACAACTAGGCTCTTTACTATTGTACCATCTCTCCAGCTCCCATACATTGACCTTTTAAAGATTTATTTGTTTTATGTGTATGAGTTTTTGCCTGCATGTATTTATGTGCATTGCATGCATACCTGGTTCAGTCAAAGTGCTGACTCTGATTCATCAGTTCTAGGTTGTGGCAGAAAAGCCTATGCCTCTAGCCAATGTTTGCTATAATGCTGGTTGATAGAATGTATTTTGAGAGGCATAGCTCTTGATCCAAGGTAGTCAAACTTTTGACTGAATCATTAGAATCATCTGGAGGCCTTATTTAAATACAGATTTCTAGAACCATTTAATGGTTTCTGATTTTGTAGGTCTGCAATAAAGCCAAAATTATGTGTGTATCATGATTGTGGGTTTGTGTGAGCACTCAGTGTCAGAACATGCCAGAAGAGGGCGACATATCCCATAAAATTGGAATTACAGGTGGTTAAGTGCTTCCTGATATGGTTTCTGGGAACCAAACTTAGGTCTTTGTCTTAGTTGTTGCTGTGATATACATGACTGAAAGCATCTTGGGGAGGTAAGGGTTTATTTAGCTTACAGGTTACAGTCCATCACCTGGCAAGACTCAGCGGGAACTGAAGCAGAGACCATGCTTATTAGTGTGCTCTTCATGGCAGCTTGCTCAACTTTCTTTCTTATAGCACCCAGAACCACTAGCTAAGGGGTACCATCACCCACAGAGTGCTGGGTCCCCCACATAAATCATGAATCAAGAAAATTTCCTACAGGCTTGTCCTCAGGACAGTCTGGAGGGGGGCATTGTCTCAATTGAAGTTGTCTCTGCCCACCTAACTCTAACTTGTATCAAGTTGACCAAAAAAAACCTAACCAGGACTGTCCTCTTCAAGAACAGTATGTGCTCTTAACAACTGAGCTGTCTCCCTAGCCTCAGGAGCCTATATTTCTAACAGATGATGATGATATAGCTGTGGTGATATATTGTGTATCAAATAATGAATGCTTGCCTGAGGGTTAAAGGACAGAGCCAACCACTAGATTAAACATAGAGGTCAGGCAGTGGTGGCACACACCTTTAATCCTAGCACTCAGGAGACAGAGATCCAAATGGATCTTTATCAGTTCAAAGCCACCTTGGACTATATGAGATTGATCCAGTCTAGGAAAGAAACAGAGCCAGGCAGTGGTGGCACATGCCTTTAACCCCAGTACTTGGGAGTCAACAAGCCTTTAATCCCAGCACTTGAGATCTTATGCCTTTGCTACCAGTACTTGGGAGTCACACACCATTAATCCCAGCACTAGGAAGGAAGTGATATGGCTAGGTGGAGAAAGGCATATCAGGCATGAGGAGACAGGAACTCGAAGACTTTCTGCTGAGGATTCAGAGGTTTTCAGTCAGAGGATTCATAGAGATAAAATCTTTCCTTCCATTCCGCCTGAGGACTTGGTAGTGGGGAGAAGTTTCTCTAGTGGCTTGTTCCTTTGTCTCTCTGATCTTTCAGCCTTTACCTCAATATCTGGCTCCGGGTTTTTATTAAAAGACTATTTAGGATTCATGCAACATACAGCTATTTTGGGGACACTGTGAGACTTACTGCTTGAAATCTATGGCACTCGACCTCGGTTCCATATCAGAATTACAGGTGATCATGTGTCTCTAGCTCAGCTCTACTCCACCTGATTTAATCACCTGCAGTGGATTCTAGCCCTTGCATGTTCAAAGGTCACCAAGGAAAGGACACTTATACAAGTTAATTTGTTAGCTTGGCCTTTTCGCAACCCGTCTGTGAATTGACCTCTCTGGATCACACTCTAGTTTGTGGTCTAAACAGCTCCAGTGAAGAATCCATGGGGTTAGGGTAACCTTATAAAGACTCTGTGGTTGGGATGGTTACTGTGAAGAGTACAGTGAGAAATGGCCCAGTTGGTACCCCACTGGGCTAACAATACCCAATTTTGGAATTTGGGGGGCAGTTTCAGTGTAGTTGGTATGGGCTTGCGTCAGCGTAGGCATTCGGGCCTTTGATAAACTAGAAGTAGCTTCTGTCCGAGTTGCAGTGTTGCTCTTCTTGAGTGACAGAGGCTGTGGTAGATGGGCTAAGAGCGTCAGCCTCATTTTGATGGCACTAGAAGCTAAGATTCGTCCATGGTCTACAGACTCCGCACCCATTTGCTTCATTGCTTGGCTCTGTTACCAGTCTGTGGGGCCATACCTCACTTAGAAGCGTTGTGGCTGTCCCAGGACTAAAGGTTGTGACTGATGCATTGTAATACCTTCCTGCTCATGGGAGGAAGGAAGGACACAGACATCACCAAGTAAGGAAGTGCAATCGAGTTGTAGTTGGGGCAGCTCTTATCATAGCATCAGTCTTCAACTCAACCTCAAAAGGGGGGGGGGTCTTTGGATTTTTGTTTGCCCTCTGGAGAATTATTCAACCACATTGAAACAGTTCCTTATGTACTAATCAGCAATCTAACTCACTCCTCCTATTTTCCACATAGGGACACTGAGCCTAGGAGAGTGAAGCGGTCGTTCCCCACCACTGACTTAACATTCAGGGGAGACAGATATTTTTCAGAGGACAGAACCTCAGCATCACTGCTTTCTCTTTCACCCATCACTAAGGAGTTCTCCAAGGTAGGATAGTAGTCACGTTTACACGTGCCAAGCGCTGTGCTAAGGACTGTACTTTATAAATGTGCTGTCATCTTCTTCTGATGTCACACTAACCTTAGAAACTGTTGCTTTCCTTTACCCCCCCTCCCCCCATACAGGCACACATGTGTGCAACTACATGTGCTTGTATGTATATGTATGTATGCCTGAGGCTGATATCAGGGGTCTTCCTCTATTATTCTCCATCTTATTTACTGTGGTTTGGTCTCTCAGTTGAGCCCAGTGCTTGCTGCTACAACCGATCTGGCTAGCTAGCTTGCTGGCTTGGCTAGTCCCTGTCTTTGCCTTCCCAGCAAAGGAATTACAGGAAGGCAGCCACATCCTCTCAGCATTTATGTGGGTTCTGGGAATCGAAACTCTGATTCTTACCACTTGTGTGGCAGGCAAGGCAAGCACCCCACCTGCCGAGTCCTCTTCCCACCCCAAGGCCAACTTTTAAACTAATGTTATTTTCATTATACCTTTAACAGGACCATTTAGAGAATTCCCAGAAAAGAAGGGATAGGTGTGTGGGAAAAATGGGCAAAATCCACTGATGTGTTTCTGGTGTAGTCTGCCTCTTTCAGTGGTACCTAGGTGATCATGGAATTTAAAACCTTCATTGTACCAGCGTATCCAGCCTGTGTCCGACAGCAAAGGGAGCGAGCTTCTTGCAATTGTTCCCCACCTTTCCCACTCAATTCTCCTCTCCTGTTAGGGTATACATGGTCTTGGCAGTGTGCTTAGAAAGAGGTAGCCTTGAATATGAGGGACTTAGTGGCCCTGGAACTTTAAACTTATAAAGTATTTGCAATGCTCTTTCTTAGAGAGCCACTTGAAGTATTTGTGAATCACACTGTGGAAAAAAAAAGTAGTTATTATTTTTCCAGTCTAAATTTTCTTAGCCTTCATTTATCTTAATTGCTGTTACTGCTGGATCCCAAGGGGCACGGGTGAAGAAGGTCTGCGTGGATGTTAACGTGCTATGATTTTAATGGCTTCTCAGAGCACCTGCCATTTCCCGTGTTCACATAAGGACAAATGAACATTTGTAACATTTATCTTCATAACAGAGCAGAAGGAAATACAATGTTGCTGGTGGGGAAGAATCAACCAGAGAGGGTCAACTTGAAGGAGCCTTGTGAGGAGAAAGAGTATGCAGAGAGGTATGTGAACTAGCAGTTTCTTTTCTTTGGATACATTGGTTTAATAGACTGAGGAAAGAGTAAACTTTCAGATTAGACCTGGAGCCCACACAGGTTTAGCCTTACCCCCTTTGACTCTGGAGTATGGTGAGGAAAATGAAGCCATTCACTCCTCTCAATGATGAGCTGGCTGCGAGGAGAATGCACAGTAAGGATTTCCCGTCCCCAAAGCCCCAGGAAGCTGCCTTCAATAGCTTTTATACTCTCCGTGCTTGAGACTTTAATTTATTTGACATTTAGTTGTTGAAGATGATTTATTTTCTCTCACTTGTTTTCATTATCTCAGGCACTTGAGAGAGGATATTTATACTAGGAAATAGGAAAGCAGCTCTGTAGGTAGTTGGCTACTCTCTGGGACCATATCACCTAGGAATTGGGTAAAAAAGTGTGTCATCTCAGGTCCCTCTGTAGATAGACAGAATTAGACCCTGAATTTTAGCAAGATGCTCCGATGATTGGTGTGCACCGTACAATTGAGAAGCATGGCTCCGCTCAGGAATGCCTCTGCCAGTCTTTGGGATGCCTGACAATTGCAAACTGTGCCGATCTCAGGCACGTTTGGTCAGGCTGGTATAACTGTCCATGTGTGGTGACGTAGCACAGTGCCTAGCTTATCTCCCAGCACCTCCTACTGTCTACATTGTCCTG
This sequence comes from Peromyscus leucopus, assembly GCF_004664715.2. Classification (NCBI taxonomy): domain Eukaryota; kingdom Metazoa; phylum Chordata; class Mammalia; order Rodentia; family Cricetidae; genus Peromyscus; species Peromyscus leucopus. Next base: position 70,574,779 of record NC_051066.1, read on the forward strand.
ATGTGGGAGGTTACTGTATGCCAAGGCAAGTTGCATGTGCTTTGCAAACCCATGATGTCATGGACTCTTCAGAACAACTCTGAGGGCATGATGTTTTTACGCTGATTTTATAGATGAAGAAATGGAGACCAGAAAGGTTGATCAATAGTTCTATTCTCAGTGGAATTGCAATTGAAACACTAAACTCAGAGGAGGTAATTTGAGTAGGAAGAGCTCGATCTATGGTTTAGATTGACATTAATGTAATTTGGATGCATTCTGCAGATGGGCAATATTAAATGTTGTGGAATATTGTTTTAACTGGGCAGAGATGTGTTATATTTGTCTGTGCTGTGGAATATTACTTTAACTGTGTAAAGGTGCATTACTTTGGTTCATGCTGCATTTGTTTAATTATGTACAGACGTGTTGCATTTGTTTCACCTTGCCTGCCTAAGGCATTTGCTCTAATAAAGAGTTGAACAGCCAATAGCTAGGCAGAGAGAGAGGACAGGTGGAGCTGGCAGGCAGAGAGAGCAAATAGGAGGAGAAATCTAGGCTCCCGGGAGAATGAGAGAAAGTAGAAAGAGAGGAGAGAATGAGAGAGGCATGCCCGGGGCAGGAAGCCAGGCAGCTGACAGTCAGCTAGCCATGAGGAGCAGTGATAGTAAGATGCACAGAAGAAAGAGAAAGTAAAAAGCCTACAGACAAAAGGTAGATAAAGAGAAACAGATTAATTTAAAAGAGCTAACCAGAAACATGCCTAAGCTAGGCTGAGCATTCAAAACTAATAAGTCTCTGGGTCATGATTTGGGAGCTGGTTGCTGGCCCAAAGAAAAAACCTGGTACATATAATCTTGAGGAGAGAATTATAGATGTACATACATATATAGGACCTGATATGTTGCTATGAAGATAAAGTACCATGGCCTCTGGGGAAGGTCCAGCCAAAATCCTGGATCATTGCAGGTTCTCAATCCACCTTTCCTTCCATTCTCATGTGGTGTTTCCTCCTTGTTCTCTCCCTTTACTGTTCTACTCCCCTGCCCCGTGTTAGCCAACTGCTAGCTAACTTCTGGTTAGCTTTTAGCCATGTCTTTCTGTGCTAAGGACCTCTGCCTAGAAACCCTTAGGGGTGTGGGACAAAGGTTTTAGAATGTATGTAGAATCCAAATACTGCTTAGAAAGGATTGTAAAATGAAAACTTAAAAAAGAGTAGTCAATTAATTAGTAAGCATTCAAGAATTAAATGCTTACCCTTGTAAGTGATTACAAGGGTCTGGATTGGTACTAGGGAGGAATTTAGATTCAGGGGTCTGGGAGATAGCTCAGTAGGTCAAGTGCTTTACCAGTGTGAGGAATGGGAGCTCAACTCTCAGGACCCATGCAACGAAGCCAGGTTTAGTGGCATATTCTTGTAGCCCCAGCACTGGGGAAGCAGAGACAGGGCTTGCTAACCAGCCAGCCTAGCCTGCTTGGTCAGTTCCAGGTCTGTCTCAAAAGAGAGAAAGAAGGAAAGAAAAAACCCTGAAAACAAACAAACAAAATGGTAGATAGTGACACTTGAGATTATCCTCTGGCCTCTACATGCACACACATACTTGTGCATGAGCATCTGTGCACACACGCACCTAGGCACATGTGCATTGGTGCACACATGCACCTATGTACACACACACACACCTATGCACATGCACATGCACATGCACATATACCTCTGCAAAGGAATTTAGATTCTGGTTTGCATTGAAAGTAAGTAACTTCAGGAGAAATGGGTGGCAACATAGATTCAACGACTTTCCTTCAAGTGCCATCTTGACTATCTGCTGTCATCATGACCTAGTGTAATCTGAGAACAAAACCATACTGTGTTAAATATCTAGGCTAAATGCCCAGTTACTTGGATTGGATTCTTGATTCTGGTGTTGAGGAGCTGCAAGAAACTGCAAAGTTGTCTAACCATGTCTGTGCCTCAATGTGCTCATCCGTAGTGTGGGGGTAATTATACTTCCTAGGTTATTGGGACAATCAAGTTCATTCGTTTGAAGGTTCCAGAACATCAATGACTCATGTAGATACTTATTTCCACTGTTCATAACCATTTCTGAGTCCTGATTTCCTTGCCTGTGTAATGGGGAAATCTGATCTCTAGCACAGAGCTGGGTATGAACAGACACTTGGGTTTCCTCTCTGCTGCACTCGTGATGCACAGGGAACCAGCCTGAGAGTCCAGCCAAGTATTCATACTCTGCTTTTCTGTGCCTTTGGGGTAAAAGAGGGGATCTTTTCCAGGCCTAATTTAATTTAGTCATTGTTGTTTTCCCATGAGTCCCTAAAGAGAGACATAGATGTCATATGAGCTGACAAATACATGGGGAAGTAGAAATCAGAATACTAGCCTTGATGAAACGATGGACTATTTTCCTAATTCTCCTTGGAGACTCACACTGGTCTCTGGGGTGGGGGAGGTGGTAGGGCAGATGTTGACTAAAATGTCATTTAGATAAGGAGTTGCATCCATGGCAACTAATGAGACTGGAAAGAGGCAGGGGAGACCCCACTGGCCGTGGGTCAGGTAACAGAACGATGAAACTGGCCTTCTTCAAATGCTTTCCTGCCAATCATCAGCTAAACTTGGCATTCAGTCTGCCCCAGGTGAGAGGTGATCATAGTGGGTCTGTACGACTGATTTCTTCATAGTATTGGGATGCATTATGACAACATCAGCTGTGACCTTGCGAGCCTTCTGAGAGGTGTGAAGACCAGAATGACATTCTCCTTATTGGACAGATTGGCAAGGTTGTTTCCAGCTAACACTGAGGTGTAATTTAGTGGCTGTGTTCTAGCTCCCTCCCCCAAATGTTGCTTGTCTCGAATCCCTCCTCAGGAAACCTGACCCTTCCGTTCCTTCTGAAGCTCTTTCTCTGTCTGGTTAAAATGAGGAGTTTCGATGATTCATGATAGATTTGGAGGATGAATTATACAGTTAAGGATATCTCTTGCCCTTATGTCTTAAGACTTACAACCGTGCTGCAGGACACAGAATGGTTCCCCTCTGAAAACACTTTGTTTATCTTCAGGGCTGGTTGTGGGTTTCAGAGAGGCAGCTATTGCTCCACACAACTTTTCATCTGTCCTGCTCTAAGTCCCAGCTCTTCATTTTTAATTTAGTTTCTTGCCTACACTCAGCCAAACCTCCCAGGTACTTACATGGTTCTATGGAGCACACAACTGGGTCTGAAAACATAAAGGGTTACTAAACTCAGCTTGAGCAACAAAGCCTTAACAAATGCCTCAAATGCATAGTGTCTTGAAGCAGCCGAAGGTAGCTGTAAGGTCAACTAATTAAAAACACACTTCCTGCCATTACTTTCAGCATCCAATAGGCAGAAGCAGCGGCAGGAGGGACCGGAGTTCAAGGATAGCCTGGATGCTTATCAATACTTTGATTGACAGACACAGACACAGACACAGACACAGACACAGACACAGACACAGACACAGACACACACACACACACACACACACACACAAAGAGAAGGGGTTATACATACACATATGCATACAGAGAAATGTATACGTACATGTCTTAGTTACTGTTTTATGCTGTGAGGCGTAACCAGGACCAGGGCAACTTACAATACAAATGGAAGCATTTAATTGGGGACTTGCTGACAGTTTTAGAAAGTTAGTCGGCAGGGAGCATGGCAGAAGACAGGAGGGCATGGCACTGGAGATGTAGCTAAGAGCTTACAACCTGATCTGCAGGCAGCAGGCAGCAGACTGAAAAAGGGTAAGATTGGGTCTGGAATGGGCTTTTGAAACCCTAAAGCCCACCCCCAGTGACACAGGACAAAACAAGGCCACACCTACTCCAGCAAGATCTCACCTCCTAATGCTTCTCAAGCTAACTAGGACCAAGCATTCAAACATATGAGCCTATAGAGGCCATTATCATTTAAATCAGCACAGTACACACACACACACACACACACACACACACACACACACACACACACACACACACATACCACAGTTATTTTCTACTTTAATAGAATTTTAGTCACACATCCTTGGGTATCTCCTTGTGTATGATCTCATTTTAGACTTTGGAAGTAAGCTAGGTCACTGATCTCTAAATCCAGATCTTAAAGAAGTGTCAAGTTTGTTTCTGAAGCTCTGCCCCAGTGTCATGGAGTCAGTCTGCTGGTTGCAATCCAGAAACTCTGGACTGTGCATTATCATGAATACCAGAAATGGTAACTCCACTCCACACACATACAGAGGCCATCAACCTCGACTCCATGCACCAGCATTTGGAAACTGATTCAACACTTCTGGCGTGATCACAGTTGAGACCTCAGTCCAGAAAGATGGCCAAGTTCACAGTGTGAGGCCCTCAGCAAGGTGCATTCACATCTGGCTTTGCAGTTCTCGTTAGCTTTCCCCTTAGTGTGGCCACTAGGAAGTGCTGACAGCCAAATGCCCTGGGTGAGCAGGTGCCAGTGCCTTTCCTCTCCAAGCCCTGAGTCACTCCTTTCTCTGCAAGGGTATTCATGTGCCTCATCCTGTCTGTATTAGTCAGGGTTTTCTAAAGGAATAGAACTGATAGAGTAAGAAATCACACACACACACACACACACACACACACACACACACACACACTCATACACACACTCTAAAAAAGGATTTATTAGAGTGACTTACAGGATGTGATCTGAGTAGTCTAACAGTGGGTGTCTGCTGACAGAAGGTCAAGGATCCAGTAGTTAGTGCACAGGACTGAATGTCTCAGCACTTCAAATACACTGCTGGTGTCTCAGAAGGTTCCTAGAGAGCTGCTGGTCTTCAGACTACATTGGAAGCCTGAAAAGGTAGGTTTTAATATCAGCAGGAGTGCCTCAGCAATTGGATAGATGAACTTGCTAGCAAGAGTGCTGAGAAGCAGATAAAAAGCAAAAGCTTCCTTCTTCCATGCCCTTGGATGTAAATTGCCACTACAAGCTGTAGCCCAGATTTAGGGTGGGTCTTCTCACCTCAAATGATTCAGTCATGAAAATCCTTCACAGGTGTGTCTAGCTGCTTGAGTTTTAGTTGATTCCTGATATAGTCAAGTTGGCAACCAAGATTAGTCATAACACTCTCCTATCAGCAGTGGCTTTTAGGTTTCTAATATCCTACCAGGGCCACTTTTTATTTAAAGGCCTCTCTATTATGGTTAAAGAATAGTTTATTGTTGCTTAATTTCCAAATCAAGTGTGCATAAGTAATTTATTGATGCAATGTTACACTCAGGTAATTTTTTTTGATCTCCCTGTGTAACTTTATTAAGTGTGGAAGGTGTAATGTTAATTTGTCCAATTAGAAAGGGGAAAATGATCTATATATCATGGAGCCATTCAGGTGGTAAACAACATTACCCCCTACTCTAAAGCCCTGATACGTTTTTAGTCATCAGATTTAAATTGTAAATGAAACAGTGTTGATGCATTAGGAAAATGCATGCCATGTTTTGTTAACATAATCAAAAAAATGGAGCCGATAGCCACTCTTCCCCCACCTGCCAGTCATTGTATTAAATGCTTCTGCAATTTTATTAGAATTCTCTGTCTCTGCAGATGCCACTCGGCTGTGAAATTGAAATCGAAAACAGAAATACTACATTTTCATCCACAGTGGAAACTGAGAAAGTCCATTTTTATGGCGGGCAAAGAACCACCATGACCTTGTCAACTGGGTCACTCACTGTTTAGGCTTGAAGGCAGTTTGCAGCTGGCGTCTTGAAAGTGAGGAAGGAAGGAGGCCCTGAATTTGTTGGTTTTCTCTGGCAATCTGACCAACAAGTGTTCTCCATGGTTCAAAGATGGAGAGCTTCAGTGCAACCCAATTTTCTTTCTTCTTTCTCCGAGTGACTTGAGGTTGTGCTGAAGAAGTTTTAGTTCTTGCAAGGGGCAGAAATTTCAACAAAACCTTGGCTCTAAAATGTCAGTGTTTTGGTAGATAGGGAGGGTGATTGACATAAATGAAAATGGACGAATTGTGACCTAAGTTGGATTTGCATTGAGAGTCAAATTTGGAAGTTGGGTCATCTTTGCTTGGAATACTCTGATCTCTTGTTTCTGTGGGCAACTCTGGAACATTTTTGAGGTCTTTAATGTTGCTTTGTCTTGGAAAGTGTCCTCAATCAACTGCAACCACTTACCCAACACCAGGTTATTTGTACCTATGAATATAGGTTCATTTTTTAAGCCTTCCTTTAGAAGACATAGAACCGAAGCACAGGGTGTTCTGATTTGTACAAGCTCACACAGACAATGAGGAAGCGGTAGTTTGACTTTGACTATTGAATTTCAGAGCTCAGCAAATGTTAACTCCTAATAAGAGAGCTGCATCTCTTCACAAACCAAAATTGGTGCTTGATCAAGCTTCACTTAATTGCCCAGAAGCATTATAGGAATAACCGGAGGGCAGTCCACTGCATGCACCACACAACTCCCAGTTACCTGGAAATGAGGCAGCCAGGAAGGGGCTTCTCTTCCCTCAGTGGGGGCACGTGGGGGTGGTTTCTTGGCCTTGGAGCTGTCCAGGTGCTGCCGGCTGTTTTTTTTTTTTTTTTTTGCAGAGCTGTCTGAGCTCTTGCTGCTTTCCAGACTTGGAAGGCTGCTTCCTTGGAAACCTAGGTATAAAGAAAGCAGCAGGGAAGGGTGGTCCTTCTGGAACATCCTGGGTGATATGCCAGTTGTGCTTGAAGCCAGCACATCTGTGAGGTGCTGAGAGAGCGGGGTCATGTGAGGGTTCCCGCTTGCTCTTAGGCGGTACGTAGGTAACCTTTGTTTATCCTCTGCTTGTTGTGATCAGATGAAAGATGTAAGATACCCCTTAAAGTAGGGGCGACAAAGAAAAAGACACAAACAGGTAACACAAAGGCTTGCTGGCCATTCTTCCCTTGTCATGAGTTTCTGTGTGTGGGTGGCCTTAGTGTTTGCTCCCGATAGCCACATCCTGTGTGTTTGTGTCTGTATATTCAAATGTCTGTGCGTGTGGTGGGGGAGGGGGGCAAGGAGAGGCTAGATGTCTATATTGGGCATCTTCCTCCATCATTTTTCCACCTTGTCTTTTGAGCCAGAGCCTTTCCCTGAACCTGAACTCACCGATTTGGCTATAGTGGCTGGCCAGCAAACCACAAGGATCCACTATCCTCTACTGCCCGGGTCTGAAATTTCAGATGCCTGATGCCGTGCCTGGATTTTCTGTGGGTGCCGGAGATCTGAACTCAGGCCCTCATGCTTGTGTGCCAGCTACTTTACTGAGACATTGCTCCAGCCTCCACATACATTGTTTTCTCCAGTCAATTGTCACCTTAAAGGGGAATAACCTTTTAAAAACTCTCTTGCCTTGTATCGTACTATGAGTTGGTTGTCTTATTACAGTGTAATTTACTCTTTACAATACTGTTCTGGTTCAGGAAATATAATTTCTAATTATAGAAAAAAAATGAACATGACTAGACTTAGTTATTTCCCTAAGATCACGTATTAGGAAGTTGTTGGGCCTTCCAAACACCAAGGTTCTTTTGGCTCCAGAGTCTCACTCTAAGGTCCTTAGATCCTGCTGTCATTTAGTACAATGCAGAAGAACTAGTCAGGCAACATCAATGGCCATGGTCTTATGTATATATATATATATATATATATATATATATATATATATATATATATATGTGTGTGTGTGCGTGTGTGTGTGTGTGTGTGTGTGTGTATCTGTGTGTGATGTAATGCCTGTGTACTTGTGTGCATAGATGCATGCACCCTTGAACCTGCGTGTGGAGGTCAGAGGAGGACATCGGTGTCTTCTATCATTCTCTATCTTGTTTTATTTTTATTATATGTGTGTGTGTGTATGTGTGTGTGTGTAAGTCTGTTACATATGTATGTGTGCCCATGAGTGGCACAGCGCACTGGTGGAAGCCAGAAGACAACTTGTAGGAGCCAGTTTTCTTCTTCTACCATGTGGGTTTCAGGGATTGAACTCAGGTCATCAAGCTTGGCAGCAGGTGCTTATATTTTATATTTTATAATATATTTTATTTTAAGGTAGAGTCTCTCACTGAACTTGAAGCTCACCTTTAGACTAGGTGAGCTCCTGGGGTCTAGCTTGGTTCCCCATAATAGGCACAAAGCCATTGCTCTGGTTCAGTGTGGAGAGGAATAGAGCTGGGGTATAGCCGTGGAAGCAGGTGGACAGCTATTTTGTTGTTGTTGCTGCCAAGGCAGCTCCGAGACTGCGGCCACCCCTTCAGCAACAAAGTCTGCGCACAGCTGAAGGGCCCCAGAGGCAATCAGATGTTCTTTGCCAAGGGATATAAAAACAGCAGCAGCTCTCTCTGGTGTCCTGCATAGAGCTTGCTGGACACTTAGCTTTAGCAGTGTTTTTATCCCTGTCAGCCTGATGCCTCAGAGAAGCCTCCCTGGCAGAAAACCTCTAGCAGGCACCTGCTATTTTTGAATACTGTCTTCCTCTGCTGGCGTGGTTCTGGAACTTAATTATGTAGCCTGGATTAGTGTAAGGCCATGTTCCATCTGCTACTGTACTTACTTCTTTTCCCCTCAAGAAAAGAAATGGTTTCCACCTCTCTTTTCCAATTTCTATTTGGAGGCAAGCTTGTCAAGGGGCTTAACTAGTGTCTGGTGCAAGCCTTCGCATTGGTAGTATCCTTTCTGATTTCTGCCCAGACTGGCTGCCACCAACCTTGAGCCTGTTTTATCAGAGCCTTACCCTGCAAACACTCTTTTTTTTTATGAAGTCCATAACAGACTTGATTATAACAAATGTCAGGGTAGATAGACTTTTGAATGTGGACAAAATTCTGCCATTTCTCTTGATCAAAGGCATCCGGAGATCAGCAGTACATTTGAGAAGCTACAAATTGGCATCACACAAAGTCCCTTTAAGTATTTTCGTAAGTATGCTCATGCCTCAAAGCCTGGGCTTGTTCTGAAGAACCGCCGGCATGAAGTACATGTTCTGGGCTTAGCCTAGCAGATGGGTGGGCTGCAGACTCAGAGCATCAGCCATCAAGCCCATGCACCAGAGCATCTTAATCTTGGATTTGATACATTTTTGGGAAACTAAAATTTAAGATTTGGAAAGTTGGACTGACAAAGTGGCAAGAAGGGGATTGTTTAACTTATAGGACCCTGTTATTGAACATTTTAATGTGTGTGCATGTGTGTGTGTGTGTGTGTGTGTGTGTGTGTGTGTGTCTGTGTGTCTCTGTGTGTGGATTATTGAATTTCTTGTAGTGGGGTTTACCTGCACCAGGGCACCATCACTGATATTAGATTTTGGAGAGTTAAAAGTAATTGTTCCTTTTCCGTGGGGGTGGAGAGATGGCTGAGTGCTTAAGAAGCTTGCTGTTCCAATCCTGCAGAGGATTGGAGTTTGGTTCCTAGCACCCACATTGGACAGATCACAGCCACCTATAATGCCAGTTCCAGGGGATCTGATGCCTTCTTCTGGTCTCTGATGGTACACACAATTATATGTTCATATTTCTAGACATCTATGCCCATAGATAAAAATAAATCTTTAAAAATATGCTCTTTTCCCCAAAATATTCACATCAAATCCCTGGAATTTGTTGCCTTTTTTTCAAAATGGGTCTTTGCAGATGTTATTAAGGACTTTTGAGATGAGATTATCCTGGATTTCCTGGCTGAACCCCAAATGCTGTCACAAGCATTCTCTTTTAGAGAGAAGGGGCAGCTCATAAGTCAGAGAATGCTGACAGGGGCAACTTACAAGCAGAAGGGGAGCAGCTTTTTTCTGGGGAATAGACTTGTGGATACAGTGTTTCGGAACTTCCAAGACAAACTGTTTCTGCTGTTTTCAGCCACCCAGCATGTCATCAGTTGTTACCAAAGCAGCAGGAAACAAAAACCCCTCTTTTATCGAGATCAAGCATGTTCTTCATCATGTCCTCTCGCCTTAAGAGAATGTCCTTCTTTGCCTGTGTATGAATCCTTTGCTGGGTGTATATGTAAGAATGAATGCTGACTTCAAGACCCTAATTTTTAAAGTTCTTTGAACATAACTGTAAAGGTGAACAAGATTCAAGCAATCATGGACCTCTTAGGGGTTAGATGCCTAGGCTGTGGAGTTTACCTAGATTTGGAGGACAGCGTTGCATAGCTTCAGGAACATTACTTTTCCACACATCTCTGAGCATGTCATTGTTGGACTCTGTCCTCCTTGAAAACAGAGTCAAGGACATGGACCACCAAGAAGTACGTTACAAGAAAGTTCTGAATCAGTTTGTTTGGCTCAAGTGGCTGCCTTTATTATCCCATTATTATCAGCTGTGTGTCTTCAAATAAGTAACTTAATCCCTTTGTGCTTCGGTTTTCTTACCTGTGAAATGGGAATAATGCTATCTACCTCACAGGGCTTTTATGAAGGGTGAATGATTAACTCTATGAGACACACTTATTCAGGCAGGAGGAGATCCTAAACAATACACTTTTCGTGATACAAACTTATTATTTTTATTAGCTTGGTGCCTGGCGCCAGCACAGGGGCAAATAAATAGGCTGTATTGCCGTGTCACAGGGAAGGAAACCCACGCTTAGCAGAGGACAGTAATGTGCCCTGTATCAACTAGCAGTGGATGGCAGAGTGGGGGACACCCAGTTTAGACTCCGGCTCCTGTAAATCACAGGGAAGAAAGTCTTCCTATATTTGAATTGTATTGAATATTATTAAATCGCCTGTGACTTTGAAGAAGCATATTCTCCAGTTCCTGGCCCTCAGGGCAGTTGGCTTTCAGGTTCTGCCTTTCAGTTTCTTCTTTCAACTCTTTTCTCGGTTGCTCATGAATATTACCCTGGCTCACATCCCTCTTCTCTGGCTCTGTTTCCTGATGGAGGTGATTATTTACTCCAAGGTATACATGCCAGGGCTAAAGGATATGTGAGTGTCAGTCTGTTCACGTCAGATCCTCTCAGTAAAAGGTCTCCATTTCCACAAGACTGTTTGGTTCATGGCGGTGGAATATTTGGAGGGGGAGGGAGAGTGGGGAAGAGTAAACCAAATTAACATTACCCCTTTATTTTTGACTGTCCAAATGTGTCCAAGTGAGTTAGACAAACTTTCAATGTACTTCAGTACTTTGAGAGCTGTAGGGCATGAGATGACACCTCACGGAGAATACAACTTTACCAGCTCATCTGTGGCTTTATAATATGCTTAAGCAGGAACCTTGGTTTATTCTCATGGCAAAAACCAGACCACCATTCACATTCTTGGCAAGGGATTCATTCCCCAAAGAGAATAGGGAGGCTGCTCCTTACTTCATTTGTCAATCAAGGAAGTAGAACCTAATAGCTTGTAAACATCTCTACCCTCCCTCTTAATAGTCAATGCAATTTAATTATGAACACCTGCCAGTTCACTTGCCTCTATCCATGTGGTGGGGTGCGCACTAGAATCGAGGAAAGTTGATCTTGCCTGTGGTCTCTGTTCTTCACTCTGCCCTGATTTCCTCAATATATTTATTTTGAAGGTAGAGTGAAAGTTAGTGTCACTACCCTGAAATAATACATTCAAAGAGCCATATAATATTTATAATGCATATTGGAAATGTGCTGTGTTTTTTCCCAGAGATAAACCTGATCGTTAGACTGATGTAAACAACTGTCCACTTGGGAGAGTTTTAATTACCAACTCCAGATGTCTGGAAAAGGTGGTTCCAGGATGTCAGCAAACTGGTACTCTCACTGCCAGCAGTTCTCACCCACCCTTCCCCCAACCATATTTGCATGTTGGCCACCTCACATCTGGGCAGTAAAAGCAGATGCTCCAGATATCTAGAAATAAGAAAGATGCGACTAACAATAAAAATGCAAGGGTTCCTGGACCACATGAGGCCTCAAAAATTCTTTTTTCCTTTTCTTTGGTTTTTGAGATGTCTAATTCATTCTCCAAAGTATTCCTACTTCGGAGAATTTCTGATATTTTGGCACATTGTTCTTCATGGCCCCGTGTAATTGGTAGCACACTTTTTTTTTTCTTTTAAAGGAAATAATCACTGATATACAAAAAAGAGAGACTCTATCACTCAAAGCTGCAGTATGGTAGAGATGTTCACTGCTCTACAAGCTATGGCTGTCAGAATCAAAACCTATGACTTAGGTCTGGAGAGATGTCACAGTGGGAAAGAGGATTTGCTGTTCTTGCAAAGGACCTGTATTTGATTCCCATTATTCACATACCAGCTTATAACCACCTGTAACTCCAGTTCCAGGGGATCCAGTGGTCTCTTCTTGACTCTACAGGCAATTGAATACATGTGGTACACATACATACACACAGGTACACACATACATATAGAAGAAACTTAATAAATTCATCACATAAAACATACTTGCATTTGGTCCAAATTATGTATCATTTCCCTCTACTTACTCTGCAGTTAACTGAAGATCCCTGGCTTCAATCATGCAGTTCTCAAATCTATGTCTCCAACTCTGACCTCTTTTTAGAATGTCAACTCAATTGCCTACTATACACATGATCCTCACTCAGTCTTCCCACTGAAGACACTGTCTCAGCTCTAAACCTCCCACATATGAAGGAACAATCCTTCCAACATAGCTGCCTGCCTCATCTACTCAATTTCTTTAGATGTCTGCAAAATAATTAGTTTTTGGAACATATTTGCAAATTTTCTTATAGGAGACTAGGAATTTCAATATTAAAAATGCATCTTTAATAGGGAGGAAAAATCCAATGACCCTGTTGGATAATACAAATGGGCTCTTCAGAAAAAGAGCACATGTCAAGAATGGCAAACGGAATTGTTAACAGTGTGAGGGGTTCTCCATCTTACCTATAGTAAGAGAAATTCCGGTCAGAACCGTACCCAAAGTTAACCATCATTGACCATATGCTTTTTTTTTTTTTTTTTTTTTTTTTTCAAAAATCACACTTTATTTAAAAGCAAACAGACTTTAAATTTTTTTTGGGGGGGGTTCTAATAGTGCATACAAAATTTAAAAAGACAGCTAATGTTCAGTATTAATGGGATGGATCCTTTCGGGAAAGCTTGGGGAATCAGGCTTTTTCAGCCACCACTGCTGGGAATTCAGTGTGGTGCAAGCACCTAGAAGGTACTCAGGATGAGAGAAAGATTATTCCAATGTTTGTTTTTTTACTTAGAGATTCCACTTGTAAGAAGCCACTGGGATCTGGATTTAAAGGAGAATGGACTAAGGAGAGGTAAATATTTATTTTGACCGCAAGGTCAACTACAGTGATGGAGCCATTGATGCAATTTGTCCCCCTAGCATCCTTCCCTGTGCCCATAGAAAATGTGTTTCCAAAACCTGCGTGGAGAAATAGGTGAGTTTGGGATGAGGCATGAACTCTTGGTCTCCTATACTTGTTTTCCTTCTTATTTGCCATCATCTACCTCATTACATAATTATCGATTTATAGTTACCTTTCTCATTGGAATGTAAGGTCCCTAAGAGGGGGGACTCCATCTCCAATTCCTGCATTAACATTTTGGAAACAGCACTTGGCTCATAAAGAAGCAATAGTAATATTTTTTGCTAAATTAAAAAAAAGGTTGAATGAATATTGAATCAGTGACTTTTATTTTATATTTTGTATGTATGTACATCTTTTCTGATACAAGTCTTGATTAAGATTTATAGAAATAGACAATTGTTTTTATTGCTTTCTGTGGTGCTTGGGATCAAACCTGAACCTCACACATGTTGGGCAAGCATTCTACCATGGTATTATACCCTAGTGTCCCTATATAATGATTTTAACTATCCAAAAAAGGAAACATTGGTAATAATGGCAAGAATTATTTTCATCCAATGATTCTGTAACTCAGTTATGGTTGATCTGAACTAATCACATTTTTACTAGTGGCTACTTAATATTTTTTATTGTTAGCAGTGTTTTTATATATCTCTTTTCTTGGATGTGGGTATGAATATTTAAAATCTTAATTGGTACTAAATTACTCCCTCATGTGGTTTCACCAACTTCCCATGCCATCTGTGATGTGCTAACGCCCCTCTCCACATCATTGCTCAAACTTGGCATTGTACTTGAATATTGTGTCTGTAAAAATGAGCATGACTTTATATTTTTGTTGACCATTTATGACTTCTGTCCCGTGAATTACCTGTTTGTGTTGTTGTTCATTTTCCCATTATCTGCCCATATTATTGGTCTGCAAATGTTTTTATATAACCCAGATATTCAACCAGCAATGATAAGCATGCAGTGTCCCCATAGCTTGTATCTTGCATTTTTCTTTATTTTGCATCCTTTCATGCAAAGCTTGAAGATTTTGGCCTAGTCAGTCTTTTTCTTAACCTGCAAGTATTTTGCTTTATTTGGATTAAGGTAAGCTTTGCAGCTTCTAGGACAGTATATTCATCTCTGATTCCTTTCCTTATTTTTATATTAGACCTTTAATCAGCCTGAAAACACTTATCCGATTTTCACATCAAATTCATCATATATCTATCCACTCATATGGCACAATAAACAATAACAAATAAAGTTAATAGTGCATATCAACACCAATGAATTAAATGATAATCTCTGAATAGATATGCTCAAATTTCATTTTGACAGGTTTTGAAACAATGAGGAGGAAGGCATTGGTTCATTTTCTGTCATGTAGAGATTCATGTTTCTCATATCTTTGAAAGTTAAATCTAATATTTTTTTTTTTTTGGTTTTTCGAGACAGGGTTTCTCTGTGTAGCTTTGTGCCTTTCCTGGATCTCGCTCTGTACACCAGCCTGGCCTGGAACTCACAAAGATCTGCCTGCCTCTGCCTCCCGAGTGCTGGGATTAAAGGCGTGTGCCACCACCGCCCAGCTAAATCTAATATTTTATTAATGTTTGAGGATTTTTTTACATGTACACAACACATTTGATCGTATTCCTTCCTCATTTCTTCACCTGACTCTTCCAAGATCCACCCACATTCGCCCCAACTTCAAGTCCTCTGTTTTTTTTTTTCTCACAACCCACCAAGCTCAGTTTGTGCTGCCCAACTACTCTTGGGTATGGGGTTGTCCACTGGAGTGGTTGACCTACTGGGTCTCACAGCCTTAAGAAAGCTGACCCTTCCTGAGAAGTCATCGTCAATAGCCCTGCAGCTCGGTTCGGGAGCTTGTGAGCCCCTTCCCCCTCACATAGAGATTATTTGTATAGTAAGCATCTCAGCTCCTAACACCATTTGCATTAATACCTATCTGTGAATGACATGGTTTGCTTCTTTTGAGTGTGGTCTATTTGTAAGCCTGGACACCTTACATGAATGATGAATTAATTTGGATCACTCTGTTTCAGAAAGATTTTTCAGATATTGGCCCTTCTGGCTTTTGTCTTTTTTCCTCCCTCCTGTTTTCTCCTCATGGATTAAAAACCTAAGACATACAATTAATTAAATAAATTAATTAATTAAAATGTCAAGACATACAATAAGGTAGAGGAGATGCTTCCCACTTACCACTCAGAAGATGAATATCTGCGTTATACAAATGACTGCTACAGATCAATAATACAAACAGATAATAGAAATATGGGCAAAAATACAAACAGGCAATTCATTGGAGAGAAGCTATCATCAATAATATATTTAAGCTTATTCATAATTAATTAACCATTGATTAAAAACACAAGGATTGCTATCCAGGTATGCAAACACCAGACACTGAAGCATCTCAGGAGCCAACACCTTACTATTCTACTTTCTGAAGGCTTACAGTTCTGCTATCAGAGGAGAGCTGGTGCCTTTCCCAGTCTGAGGAGAAACTAAGTGCACAGGACTCCAAGAGCAGGCTTATCAGACGAGTTCTTACTGAGGAGTGACCGCTCCTTTGCTGCAAGTGAATATGAACAGGATATGTAAGAGTCAAGTGACAACTTGAAAAAAGAGGAGACCTTGGGGAAAGAACCAAGGTCCTTGTTTGCTCACCTTGAAGACTGGCATAATTGTAGTATCTCCTTCCTAGACTGATTGTGAGCAACTCGGTGGGATACTGAGTGCTCAGAAATTACCATAACCAACTATGTCCCAGGCATTATAAATAGCATGAAACTGAAATTCACCACCACTACTCTTATATCTGAGAACTGAGGTGTCTTCTGTGATGTATGTATGTACATCCTTAGGCTGTGTAGTTCTGATGAGGATAGCTCAGATGGGTGCCTGTGACCTCTAGGCTAATCAGAGTTCGTCATTCTTTTGGAGATAGTTGGGTCAGGGATCAGTCATGACTCGAGTTTGTCTAATGAGTAGCATCCCTGGAAGTCTAGGTGAAACCAATGGTGGGCAGTTTTCTTTTGGCCTGGCATTGCTAATCTGAGAGAATGGTGTCCCAGAGCTTCGGGCTTGTCCTTGCTTTATAATAAACTAACGCAGGAGGAAGCAGAATTGATAGAAAGATTTGTGCTGGTACCACTTGAGTTTGGATGCAGACATGCCCAGACAAGAATATGTCCAGTTTCCTTGTTACTGGGGACCACAGATGTCCTCTCTGCTATGTCAATGAGGGTCGAGTTTCCAGTATAGTGAATTTAAGGTTTGTTCATGGGAGAGTTTAGGGAAATTTATTTGAAGCAGACATGAACCTTTATAATTGCATCTGTATGCAGACTCCCTGTCAAATGCAAGCTGCTGCCTTCTATTCCAGTCAGGATGGCTGAGGGCTTCTTGGGGGGTCAGTTAGAAATGAGGGAGTTAAAGAAAACTGGACTCTTAGGGCTCTGTAATATCAGCTTTTATTTTTCTTAGAACATTAAGAATGCTGTTTGGCAGGGAAATCACAAAAGTGGAAACAGCAGGGTTTTCTTAAAGCACAGTAGTCTGAGGTTTCCAATTAATTCACTGCCTGCCCACCCACTGTCCATTTGGAAATGCTTTTTATTAACATATAGCACCCTAGGACTTCTTGAAGGTGTCAGGGCTTGAAAGTAATTCATGAGAAAGGAAAAAAAAAATCTGAAAGAAATTAGGAAAAAAGCTCCATGCCACACACACACAAAAGCTTAATTTAAGATACCTGCACAGTGGGTTGGCGTGGGACACCCAGGTTGCATTAATACATTTTGGTAAGCAGATGTCTTTAAAGTGAGGCTCAGAAGTTGGTTCCTTCCCAGACCCCTGTGGGATACCTTAGTCATCTCAAAGTTTTGAAAAATTATAAATTGATACCTCAATGTTGCTCTTCCAAATTAACTTTGGGTTTGATGGAGGTAGTTTTAATGGCAAGGACATTTGTGGTGATCTACCAGAAAACTCCAGAACTCTGCATGCTTGTCCTGTTCTATGGACTTGTCATTAGGGCGATGTACTGACTAGTTTTGTGCGTCAACTTGACATAAGCTAGAGTTATCAAAAAGGAAGGAGCCTCAGTTGAAAAAAAAATGCCTTCATAAGATCCATCTGTAAGGCATTTTCTCAAATAGTAATCAATGTGGGAGGGCCCATGGTGGGTGGTGCCATCCCTGGGTTGGTGGTCCTGGGTTCTGTAAGCAAGACAGGGGAATCCAGCCAATAGGCAGCTCCCCTCCATGGCCTCTGCTTCAGTTCCTGCCTCCAGATTCCAGCCCTGTTCTGACTTCCTCCAATAATGGACTATGATCTGGAAGTGTAAGCCAAATAAACCCTTTCCTCTAAAACTTGTTTTTTTGAGGGGTGGGTGGGGCGTGGTGGTCATGATGTTTTGTTGTAGCAATAGAAACCCTGAGACAGACAGCCTGGTGATTTCCATATGGCAGATGTGCAGTGTTCTTCAGGTGTGTGTGTGTGTGTGTGTGTGTATGTGTGTCTGAGAAAGATGTTTCTTGATAGTCCTTTCTGGGCCCTTCCCACTGGCTGGGGTAACTTCCTCTCTGTTCCTGAGTGTTCTTTGACATAACATTAGATTGTAGTTATTCAAGATGTTTACCATTTTCAGTTATCTTTTTAGCAGAATTGCTCTGGACTGTGTTCCCTGTTTGAGAATATTTAAACCTGGAGACTGGACTCCACTGTTTGCAGGATTCTAGAAGATTCTATAAGTGAGACAATAGGAAGATCTATGTTTCTCTGATGATGTATAAACACTGGTGATGTCCTGATGATGCTTACTCGTCACTGCTGAGTGTCCTATGAGGGTCACCTATTTGATGATGTAGGTGACTCCAACTACTGGTGAAGTTTTCCTGGGTATGATAGTTGATTTTAATGTCAACAGGCCACAAATTAGGGTCACCTATGGAGAGCTTCAACTGAGAGACTATCTTCACTAATGTGATAAAATCAACTCCAAAATGTGGGTGCCACCTTCTGCCAGTAGTCCAGATAAAAAAGGGTGTATCAGAAGGAAACTTACTTGCCTTTTGCTTGATCAAGCTTCCTTTCTACGACCAAGCTGATTTACCTTGTTGCTGCTGCTGATCCCAAAGTTTCTAGGCTTCTATCATTGACTAAGGACCAGTACCTCCCTAGGAAACTTCCAGGTTTTCAGCACCAGATTGGGACTGCTAAGGTACTCAGCCTCATGAACTGAGCAACCACTGGTTTCTCAGCTTCTCTGACATGAGATTGTAGCTAGAGTTTTCCTGCCTTGCCCACAGTGAAGACAAATCTTTGTCACCCGCCAGTCCTACAGCTTCTCAGACCCAACCAAGTAAACACAGAGACTTATATTGCTTACAAACTGTATGGCCATGGCAGGCTTCTTGCTAACTGTTCTTTTTTTTTTCATTTTATTTTATTTCATTTTTATTTTATTTTACAATACCATTCAGTTCTACATATCAGCCACGGGTTCCCCTATTCTCCCCCCTCCCACTCCCTCCCCTTACCCCCAGCCCACCTCCCATTCCCATCTCCTCCAGGGCAAATCCTCCCCCGAGGACTGAGATCAACCTGGTAGACTCAGTCCAGGCAGGTCCAGTCCCTTCCTCCCAGCCTGAGCGAGTGTCCCTGCATAAGCTCCAGCTTTCAAACAGCAACTCATGCAATGAGCACAGGACTTGGTCACAATGCCTAGATGCCTCCCAAACTGATCAAGCCAATCAACTGTCACACCTATTCAGAGGGCCTGATCCAGCTGGGGGCCCTCAGCCTTTGGTTCATAGTTCATGTGTTTCCATTCATTTGGCTATTTTTTTTTCAATAATTGAGTAAAGCCGAAATTTATTATAAGCCACAGTCGTTTTAGGGACTTCCATGGTATATATATATAGCCTTTATGGTTCTATGGGTTGTGGTCTGATTGTTCTTTATTTTATATCTAGAATCCACTTATGAGTGAGTACATACCATGACTGTCTTTCTGGGTTTGGGTTACCTCACTCAGGATGATTTTTTCTAGTTCCATCCATTTGCCTGCAAATTTCATGCTTTCATTGTTTTTCTCTGCTGAGTAATACTCCATTGTGTATATGTACCACATTTTTTTCATCCATTCTTTCATTGACGGGCATCTAGGTTGTTTCCAGGTTCTGGCTATTACAAATAGTGCTGCTATGAACATAGCTGAGCATGTATCTTTATGGTATGAATCAGCATTCCTTGGGTATATGCCCAAGAGTGGGATGGCTGGGTCTTGAGGTAGTTCGATTCCTAATTTTCTGAGTAACCGCCATACTGATTTCCACAGTGGTTGTACAAGTTTACATCCCCACCAACAGTGGAGGAGTGTTCCCTTTGCTCCACATCCTCTCCAACATTGACTGTCATTGGTGTTTTTGATCTTAGCCATTCTGACAGGTGTAAGGTGGTATCTCAGAGTCGTTTTGATTTGCATTTCTCTGATGATTAAGGATGTTAAGCATTTCTTTAAATGTCTTTCAGCCATTTGTATTTCTCGTTTTGTGAATTCTCTGTTTAGCTCTTTAGCCCATTTTTTAATTGGACTGTTCAGTATTTTGATGTCTAGTTTCTTGAGTTCTTTATTTTTATTTTTATTTATTTATTTATTTATTTGTTTGTTTATTTATTTATTTATTTTTTTTTTTTTCGAGACAGGGTTTCAGGTTTTCTCTGTGTAGCTTTGCGCCTTTCCTGGAACTCACTTGGTAGCCCAGGCTGGCCTCGAACTCACAGAGATCCGTCTGGCTCTGCCTCTCGAGTGCTGGGATTAAAGGCGTGGCCGCCACCACCGCCTGGCCCTTGAGTTTTATATACTGTGGACATCAATCCTCTGTCAGATGTGGGGTTGGTGAAGATCTTTTCCCATTCTGTTGGCTGTCTTTTTGTCTTATTGACTGTGTCTTTTGCCCTGCAAAAGCTTCTGTTTCGAGAGGTCTCATTTATTAATTGTTATGCTCAGGGTCTGTGCTGTTGGTGTTTTATTTAGGAAATGGTCTCCGGTGCCAATGCGTTCAAGAGTGCTTCCTACTTTCTTTTCTATTAAGTTTAGTGTAACTGGATTTATGTTCAGGTCTTTGATCCTCTTGGACTTGAGTTTTGTGCATGGTGACAGATATGGATCTATTTGTAATCTTTTACATATTGACATCCAGTTATGCCAGCACCATTTGTTGAAGATACTTTCTTTTTTCCATTGTATAGTTTTGGCTCCTTTGTCAAAAATCAGGTGTTCATATGTGCATGGATTAATGTCAGGGTCTTCAATTCTATTCCATTGGTCCGTATGTCGATTTTTATACCAGTACCAAGCTGTTTTTATTACTATAGCTCTATAGTAGAGTTTGAGGTCAGGGATGGTGATGCCTCCAATGGTTGCTTTATCATATAGGATTCTTTTAGCTATCCTGGGTCTTTTGTTTTTCCATATGAAGTTGAGTATTTTTCTTTCCAAGTCTGTGAAGAATTGTGTTGATATTTCGATGGGGATTGCAATGAATCTGTAGATTGCTTTTGGTAAAATTGCCATTTTTACTATGTTAATCCTACCTATCCATGAGCATGGGAGATCCTTCCATTTTCTGATATCTTCTTCAATTTCTTTCTTTAGAGATTTAAAGTTCTTGTCAAAAAGGTCCTTCACTTGTTTAGTTAGTGTTATCCCAAGGTATTTTATATTATTTGTGGCTATTGTAAAGGGTGATGTTTCTCTGACTTCTTTCTCAGCCCTTTTATCATTTGTGTATAGGAGGGCTACTGATTTTTTGAGTCGATCTTGTATCCTGCCACTTTACTGAAGGAGTTTATCACCTGTAGGAGTTCCCTGGTAGAGTTTTTGGGGTCACTTATGTATACTATCATATCATCTGCAAATAGTGAAAGCTTGACTTCTTCCTTGCCAATTTGTATCCCTTTGATCTCCTTTTGTTGTCTTATTGCTCTAGCTAGAACTTCTAGTACTATATTGAATAAATATGGGGAGAGTGGACAGCCTTGTCTTGTTCCTGAATTTAGTGGTATCGCTTTGAGTTTCTCTCCGTTTAATTTGATGTTTGCTGTTGGCTTGCTATAAATTGCTTTTATTATGTTTAGAAATGTTCCTTGTATTCCTGATCTTTCTAAGACCTTTATCATGAAGGGATGTTGGATTTTGTCAAAGGCTTTTTCAGCATCTAAGGAGACGATCATGTGGATTTTTTCTTTCAGTTTGTTTATATGGTGTATTACATTGACTGATTTTCGTATGTTGAACCATCCTTGCATCCCTGGGATGAATCCTACTTGGTCGTGATGGATAATTGTTTTGATGTATTCTTGGATTCGGTTTGCCAATATTTTGTTGAGTATTTTTGCATCAATGTTCATGAGGGAGATTGGTCTGTAGTTCTCTTTCTTTGTTGCATCTTTATGTGGTTTGGGTATCAGGATAATTATAGCCTCATAAAAAGAGTTTGGTAGTGCTCCTTCTGTTTCTATTGTGTGGAACACTTTGAAGAATATTGGTATTAGTTCTTCTTTGAAAGTCTGGTAGAATTCTGCACTGAAACCATCTGGCCCTGGGCTTTTTTTTTTTTTTTTTTTTGGTTGGGAGACTTTTGATGACTGTTTCTATTTCTTTAGGGGTTATTGGTCTATTTAAATGGTTTATCTGGTCTTGATTTAATTTTGGCATGTGGTATTTATCCAGAAAATTGTCAATTTCTTCCTGGTTTTCCATTTTTGTGGAGTACAGGTTTTTGAAGTATGATCTGATGATTCTCTGGATTTCCTCATTGTCTGTTGTTATGTCTCCCTTTTCATTTCTGATTTTGTGAATTTGGGTGCTCTCTCTTTGCCTTTTGGTTAATTTGGCTAGGGGTTTGTCTATGTTGACTTTTTTTCAAAGAACCAACTCTTTGTTTCATTGATTTTTTTTTTGTATTGTTCTCTTGTTTTCTATTTCGTTGATTTCAGCCCTCAATTGATTATTTCCTGGCGTCTATTTCTCTTGGGTGAGTATGTTTCTTTTTGTTCTAGAGCTTTCAGTTGTGCTGTTAATTCATTGGTATGGGATTGCTCCATCTTCTTTATGTGTGCATTTAGAGCTATGAATTTTCCTCTTAGCACTGCTTTCATAGTGTCCCATAAGTTTGGGTATGTTGTACTTTCATTTTCATTGAATTCTAGGAAATCTTTAATTTCTTTCTTTATTTCTTTCTTGACCCATTGATGTTTCAGGTGGGCATTATTCAGTTTCCATGAGTTTGTGGGTTTTCTATAATTTTTGTTGTTGTTGAGGTCTAACTTTAAGGCATGGTGGTCTGATAAGATACAGGAGGTTATTCCAATTTTTTGGTATCTGTTGAGATTTGTTTTGTGGCCAAGCATGTGGTCAGTTTTTGAGAAGTTCCATGGGGTGCTGAGAAGAAGGTATATTCTTTTGTGTTAGGATGGAATGCTCTGTAGATATTTATTAAGTCCATTTGAGTCATAATATCTGTTAGGTCCTTTATTTCTTTGTTAAGTTTCAGTCTGGTAGATCTGTCTTTTGGTGAGAGTGGTGTGTTAAAATCTCCCACTACTAATGTGTGGGGTTTGATGTGCGTTTTAAACTTTAGTAGTGTTTCTTTTATGAATGTGGGTGCTTTTGTATTTAGAGCATAAATGTTTAGAATCGAGACTTCTTTTTGGTGGATTTTTCCCGTGATAAATATGTAATGTCCATCCTGATCTCTTTTGCTTGATTTTAGTTTGAAGTCTATTTAATTAGATATTAGCTAGCTACACCAGCTTGTTTCTTAGGTCCATTTGCTTGGAAAGCCTTTTCCCAGCCCTTTACTCGGAGGTAGTGTCTGTCTTTGAAGTTAAGGTATGTTTCTTGTATGCAGTAGATGGATGGGTCCTGTTTTCTTATGCATTCTGTTAGCCTGTGTCTTTCTATAGGTGAGTTGAGACCATTGATATTGATGGATATTAATGACCAATGATTGTTAATTCCTGTTATTTTTTGTGGTTGTGTTGTGTTATCCTTCTTTGGTGTATGTTGGTGTGGGATTATCTATTGCTTGTTTTTCATGGATGTGTTTAGCTTCTTTGGGTTGGATTTTCCCTTCTAGTGCTTTCTGTAGGGCTGGGTTTGTGGACAGGTATTGATTAAATCTGGTTTTATCCTGGAATATTTTGTTTACTCCGCCTATGGTGATTGAGAGTTTTGCTGGCTATAATAGTCTGGATTGGCACCCGTGGTCTCTTAGTGTCTGCATAAGATTTGTCCATGATCTTCTAGCTTTCATAGTCTCTATTGAGAAGTCTGGTGTTATTCTGATGGGTTTGCCTTTATATGTTACTTGGTCTTTTTCCTTTCCTGCTCATAACATTTTTTCTTTGTTCTGTGTGTTTAGTGTTTTGATTATTATGTGGCGAGGGGATTTTTTGTTTTTTGGATCCAGCCTATTCGGTGTTCTGTAAGCTTCTTGTATCTTCATAGGTATTTCTTTCTTTAGGTTAGGAAAGTTTTCATTTATGATTTTGTTGAATATATTTTCTGTGCCTTTGAGTTGGTATTCTTCTCCTTCTATCCCTATTATTCTTAGGTTTGGTCTTTTCATGGTGTCCCAAATTTCCTGGACATTTTGTGTTATGACTTTTTTGTCTTTAGTGTTTTCTTTGACTGACGAATCTATTTTCTCTATTGTGTCTTCAGTGTCAGAGATTCTATGTTCCATCTCTTGCAATGGATTGGTTATGCTTGTTTCTGTAGTTCCTGTTCGTTTAGTCAGGATTTCTATTTCCAGCATCCCCTCAGCATGTGTTTTCTTTATTGTCTCGAATTCATTTTTCAGATCTTGGAATGTTTCTTTAATCTGTTTAATAGCTTTTTCTTGGCTTTCTTTGATTTCTTCCCATTTTTTGTTTGTTTTTTCTTCCATTTCTTTAAGGGAGTTTTTTATTTCCTCTTTAATGGAGTTTTTCATTACCTCTTTAAGGGAATTTTTTATTTCCTCTTTGAGGGAATGTTTTATTTCTTCTTTAAGGGCCTCTATCATCTTCTTAACGTCGTTTTTAGGGTTGATTTCTTCTGTTTCTTCTGTCTTGGTATGTTCAGGTCTTGCAGGTGTAGAATCACTAGGTTCTGATGTTGCCATATAGGTCTTTATGTTGTTGCCTGTATTTTTGCACTGGCGTCTACTCATCTCTTCCTCTGTTCGGTGCAGGTGGTATCTGTGTCTGAGAGTGCCTCCCTTGTTCTAATTTTTAGTCTTGGTTCAGTAGGAGTTCTTGGTTAAATTGGTGCTATTGGGCTGTTTCTTCAGGGGCAGCTGATCTCAGTCGGTGAAGTATATACTTATGATTCTGGTGATCTGGTTTGGTGGCTGGGTAGCGCCTTCTTCTGTGTTCCCAGGTCACGTTTTGTTCATTCGTCAACTCCTCAGCTGATCTTGTTTCTTCAGACTTCAAACTGTAGGGATCTGAATCCTCTCCCAGGTGGATTTCAGCTGAGCGGGGTAGTCTCACCAACACCTCCAAGTTGTTGGGTTTTACAGGATCAGCAGCTGGGCCCTGGGTTGTCCTCAGATGAAGTGTTCAGATTCGTTCTGGTTCCGTCCCACGGAGATAGCTTCTTCCCCGGTTGTTGGAATTAGAGGCGTCCCTGCCTCTGCTTGTCGCTGCTGCTGGGCTCGTCTACCTCTGCAGGCCGCCGCTGGGCCTGTATGTGTCTGCCCGCTGCCGCCGTGGGCCTACCTGCCTCTGCTTGTTGCTGCTGCTGGGCTCGTCTACTGCTAACTGTTCTTACAGCTTAAATTAATCCATTTCCATAAATCTATACCTTGCCACGTGGCTTGTGGCTTACCGGCGTCTTCACATGCTGCTTGTCATGGTGGTGGCTGGCAGGGACTCCTCTGCCTTCCTGTTCTTTCAATTCTCCTCTCTGTTAGTCCTGCCTATACTTCCTGCCTGGCCACTGGCCAATCAGTGTTTTATTTATTGACCAATCAGAGCAACAGATTTGACATACAGACCATCCCACAGCATGAGATACTGTTGTTACTGTTTTAGTGTAAACTGATTGAATAAATCACACACACACACACACACACACACACACACACACACACACACACACACTTACAAATTCTGCTCCTCTGTACAATCCTGACTCAACATTGGGATTCTCTCATTCCTTGATTACCTGAGAAGAGCCTTCCTGTCCTCTGACTCTGAAGCCTTCTAATGGTCAAGCAAGTCCCTATTTTTCTATAGTGAAGCAAATGCTATTCTTAATATCTGTTGTCTTTATACTTTGTCCAGCTCAGCTTAGAGTAATGAAATAAGCTGCTGGCTGATTACCTGACCAAACAGTTATGACACCTAATGATTTTGACTTTCTGATTTCTGATCATTTTAACTTTCACATTGGAAAATGTAGCTGGTGAGTGAGCTCAGGAGACATACCAGAGCTACATCTTACCCCTCTAACCCCAATTCAGCTCTAAAGACACCGCACCTTTGTACTGCCTACCAGTTTCTGCCACTGGCCTTTAAGGAGCAGCTAACTAATGTGGTCATGTATTCCTTCCCTGAGCCAACATTACTTAGTTGCTCCTATGGGTCAGGGATGGAAATAGAAAATGGATATTCAGTAGTGAAATAGGCTAGCAATATTCTGTTCTCTCAGAATGTGGACTACTGAGAAGAAATTATCATTAAAATGTGTAACATGATATGTTTTTAGGGCATATTCTTTTTTATAGATGAATTTCCTGCAGCCTACATGACACAGAAACATCAGCAATGCAAATGGAGTGTGAGGGGGTTCCCAGCTGGCACCAGGAGATGTGAGTGCCATACAGTGGGCACAACCTACCTACCAACAGCAAGAAGGTCAATCTGGTTAGAGCATAGTGCCTGGGTATAGGAGGAAGAGTAAGAAGAGGCTGAGCAGGCAGGGCCAGAAGAGAAGCCACCGGAAGAAGACAGAATTTTTTCAAATTCCAATAGTACATATTATGGAATTTGTACTTTGCAGAATCTTTTCCTCTTCTCTTTTGTTAGTAAGTTTTGGAGGCAGGGATGATTCTACTCTGGTTTCTGTGAGAATGTAAGTTGCTTTGAAAAATCTAAGTCATCTTTCCTCTGTGTAGTCATTACCCAGTACACACTGAAGACAAGAGACTGATACTCTACACTCAGCTTCTTCCATTATCAGGCTGTACACCAGCTTACCACCAGCAGATGCTAAATCTTGTCCTGTTTGGGCTAAGGAAACTCAGGTAGACCTGGTAGAGTTGTGGATGTTCAGATGGTAGTAATCTTATTTCAGTTTCTTCAGGGTAACCAGGAACCTAAAACATCTGATCATCTGGTGAAGTATTTTCTTCTTGGTGGAATACCTTCATCCCATACTTACTTTAAGTCTTTTCATTCACCTTCAGGAATTGTGTTCCTAATACGTTTTTATGTTGCCAACTGTGAGGATGTATTGGGTCTTCCCTTTACCAGGTTTCTCAGTCTGATGCATTTTCCCCAATGTCTACTGTCTAGCTCAGAGACTTAAACCCCACACTCCTCATCTTCAGCCTTGAAGCAGTCAATACTTCAGTTTGTCTCTGCTCCATAACCTCTCAAGTGGTTAATGGCTCATAAACAAGTAATGAGGGCTCAGTGTAAGTTTAAAAGAGTCCATGGTGAGCAATACTTTGTGTTGTGAATAATTACCCAATAATTTATCTGTTTACTAGTATAGATTTGGGGACTTTTTATTAGAGGATGTCCTTGTAGCAGCATTAAGGGTAATTAAAAGAACAGTTTTGGAGACTCTTGGTCTAGTAGAAGAGAAATACAATGAGTACTCAAGGTATGTGATGTGTGATTATGGGATGTATAAACCTTTTGTGGGAAGAGTTTTAGAGAAATAACTCCAAGACATGGACGTCCTGAGGTAGCATTCTTGAAGAAATATTGGGGTGGGAATAGATTTTGAGGTAGAAAAGCCTGTACAATGCTTTACTCCACGCAGCTTCCACATCTGTGAAACAGAAAATACAGTTAAAAAGAAGTCTAAACTGTCAGACACTTCACATATGAGCAGGCAAGGCATTGGCTACATATTCCATGGGACCCAGTAAAACATGAAAATTTAGGGCCTTCTGTTGACTAATTACTAAGAATTTTGAAAGTACTCACAGGCAGTGGGACCAGGCATGGGCCCTTCTGTGAACTCTGAGCGGGACAGTAGCTGGATGGGGGTGTAAAAGGAATGTGAGCTTTACAATGGGCAGGCATGGGTTTTAAACAATCACAACTTTGGTGGCCGAAGGAAAAATCATAAACTCTCTGAGCTTCAGTGTCATTATATACAAGATATAGACCTTTCTCTTCAGCTTGACTATTATTGAAATCAGTAAAGGTTTGGTAATGCCTCACTACGTATGCTTTGTGAGAAATGAACATTCAACAAATAGTGGCTGTAATGACAATTTCATAAATGAGTAGAAAAGCTGAAGCTCTTTACTGAAATGGCTTTCATTGTTTTTTTTTTTTTTTTTCTCTCTCCAGTTGTCGGTCTCTTCAAGAGTCCTTGCAGCACGTAGAGACTTGAAATTCCAAGATCAAGTCTTGGACCTCAAGGGCCACAGCTACACAGAGGGATTAGAAGTAGAGTCAGAGATTCAATATGAAATTTTTCTTCTGTGGTGATATTTGTGATCTAGATACTGGGGTAAGATGAGAGTGTGTTAATCATGCCTCTTCATGTGGAGCATGGTAACTGGTATAGACAAGGCACTTGGCCAAATAATGAAGAGTCAAATAAAAATGAATCCTAAAGCAGTCTTTTCACTGCTACAGAAGATGAAATTATTAAAGCTGAAGAAAAAAGGCACTGCTATGAATTGAAATTAGCTTGACTGCCTCAGTAAGAATCCCTGGAATGAAGAGTAAGCTGTTGGCTTGGTGACCCCAATAAACGCTGCCTCTCGGTGTTCCTGTGCTTGTGTCGCATGCCCACTTGAACCAGGATGACCTTGTGAACTACTGCATTCAGTGAAATTTGGCAGAAGAGTGCTATGCAATTTCAGTCCCAAACATTAAGAAGGTTCATTCTATAACTTCTATAATTACACAGTTCTGGAGAGAAAAGAGCAAACTATGGAGGAGAACAAAGGATCCCAGTTGACAGTGATCCAGGTATGACAATGTTAACTGTAGAAGACAATCCCTGGGTCCATAGTTGATTCATGAAACTTCAGGTAGTGTTGAACTGTGTGTGTGTGTGTGTGTGTTTATGCATATATAAAATGTTTTTTCCTATATATATGTACTGTACACCATGGATGTACTAAATAAGTAGGTAATTCACATCCTAGGTGGGATGGAGTGAGATTTTTCTTACAGAACTCAGATCATCATACAACTTAAAACTTGTAAATTCTTTATGTCCACAATTTTTCATTTGATACTTTTGGGCCAAAATTGACTATATGTAATGCAGCTGTGGAAAGCAAACCCCTACATTGTGGGGCTAGGGTCACTATACACAATTCTGGTCATGCTGTCTCAACCAGTCCCCAAGTATTTGAGTCTTTCCAGCTGAAGTGTTAGACTGGAGTCAAGAGATTATCTAGAATTTTCCAGCTCTAGCATATATCATGTGGGGGCAGAGATAGGAAAGAGCCATGCTTTGTCTAAGTTCTTGACATGTAGACACATAGAAGGTAATGAGAGAGCATATTAAGGCAATGAAATAGCATATTAAGTCATTGAGTTTTGAGGATAGATCATTTTATAAATATGAATAGTTGACACACAAATTGGTATTTAGACTGCTGATATAATCAAGGGCATAAAATAAATATGGCTGATTTTAGAAATGTGAAGTAGCAAAGGCCAGAGGGCTTGTTTGAGACTAGAAGGATGGTAAGACAGTACTATGGAGGTTGGAGAAGAGGGCTGGCATCTAATATCTGTTGGCAGAATAACGGGTCATACTGTTGCTGTGGCCATTTTGAAGGGACACTAGCATAAGAACTGGGGTGGGGAACTGGCTCAGTAAAGTGCTTGACTTGTAAGCATGAGGATCTGAGGTTGACTCCCTAGAGCTCACATTGGAAAAACGTGGGTGTGGTGACATATGATTGTAACTCTAGTGCTGAGGAGGCAGATAGGTGGATCTGTAGGGCTCACTGGTTCACCAGCATGGTTGACTTAATGAGTTCTAGGCCCGTGAGAGACCCTATCTTAAAAACATAGATGGGAGGTCCCTAAGGGATGACAGTCAAGGTTGTCCTCTGGCTTCACATGCACACACATAGATATGCACCCAAGCATATACACATACTCACACATACACTCATGATAATAACAGGAGAATGTGTCAAGTACTACTTCATTCATCCTGGATGTCTGCTGAAAAGTACATAGAAGGACTGTTTAATTTTCGCACACAAGTTAGAGAAAAATCCAAAGTGTTAGAAATTGCTGAATTTGGTATATATGCATTTTGCTAATTCCAGCTTCTGCAACTGCCATAGGATTAAAATAGTGTCATATATAACGCTTGCACATTGACTTTAAATCTACAACCACTTATTTTAAGTTGGCACCCAGATCAAGCAGTTCACGTTAATGCAGTTCTCTGCCCTTTCCAGTTCATAGGCGTGTTGTATACCTCCAATGTTACCTACTGCACCACTGTTTTCCCTCTCACACCATCATTTGAGACTTCCCAGAGGAGCAAAAGATGGAACAAAGGACTTTAATTCACCTATCCAGTGCCAACCATTTTACCAACCCTGCATTTGTTCCATTAATTCTGTTTGTCCTACAAAGAGAAAAATGAAGTGCCATGGTCCTGTCCAAACTTTTTACTACACACTAATTCATGTAGATGAGGATTCAGCACCAGAAACTGCCTCCATTGCAGCATAAAATCCCCACTGGGTTATTTCCATTGGCAATCAAGCCTAACTTCTGCTGCTTTAAAAATACACTCTTGACTCCTTGTTTCTTGAAAGCTTCAAAAGTCCACCTTATTTACCTTTTCTTCCATGGAGAGACATTCCTTGAATTAGTATCAAGTCATGCCCTTCACTCTTCCATTCTTCAGCATCTTCCAGTCTTTTTAAAGAAATTTTGTCTCACTCTTAGGCAAGAGCCACACAGTAACACTGTCAGAGTATCCAGGAGCTCAGACACTAGCTACATGGTAGCACCCTGATAGTATGCAGGAGCATAGAAAATAGTCATGTGAACATGTTCAAAATATAAGTGACATCAACAGTAATCACATGAAACACCCTCACAGTATCTGGGATCTCAGACACTAGTCAGATGGTAACATGCTAAGAGTATCCAGGAGTTCAGACTCTAGTCAGATGGTAACATGATCACAGCATCCAGAACCTCAGACACTAGTTGGATGGTAACATGATCACAACATCTGGGAGTTCAGATACTAGTGAGATAGTCACACCCTGGAGGTACCCAGGATCACAGACACTTGTTATATGGTAACATGATCATCGTGTCAGTGATCTCAACACCAGTCACATCTTAATACCTCCACAGTATCCAGAACCTTAGATAGTAGTCACATGGTAGTGCCCTCATTGTATCTAGGACCTAGAAGTTCAGACACTAGTCACTTAGTAACATATTCACTGGTAACATGATAGCATGTTCCAGTTTCAGTGGCTATAACAAGAGCAACAAGGTAACATGCTCATAATATTTGTGAGTAAGACAGTAGTCCTATGGCAACATGCTCAAATACCCATGCACTATCATACTAGTTGTATGGTAACATCCTCACAATATCTAGGAGGTCAGATATTAGTGACATGTTAACATGAACACACTCTACAGGAGCTGAGATACTAGTAACATGATAGTATGCTCCCAGCATCCAAGAGTCCATATGTTGGTTGCCTGGTAACACAATCATAGAAGCTCAGACATTAATCATATGGTAACACCTTCAAAGTATCTATAATATCAGACACCTCCACAGTATTCAGAGACTAAGATACTTGCACATGATAACACACTGGCAGAATCCATAGGCTTAGAATATTGCCACATGGTAAATACCTCATAGTATGCAGGAGTTTGGATACCTGGTAACATGCTAACACCCTCACACTATCTAGGAGCTAATCTTGAGCATTGCATGCTAACATACTCACAGTGTCCAGGAGCTAATACTGAGAGTGACATAGTAACATACTTACAGTGCCCAGGAGCTCACATACTAGTCACATGGAACACAGTATCCCGAGGCTAAGAGACTAGTTACATTGTAACATGTTTTCAGTATCTATAGTTAAGGTACTAGTCACAATGTAACCCCCTCACAGTATCTAGGAGCTCAGACACTAGTCACATGAGAAAACCCTCATAATATCCACAGTCTAAGACACTTGTCACATGGCAACATGCTGAAGACCTAAAACACTGAACACTGAGTATCACCCTCACTGTATCCAGAAGCCCAGACACTTGGCAACAACTCATAGTAACTAGGAGGGAAGACACTGGACATCTGGAAATATCATCAGTGTATTCAGGATTTCAGACACAAATCATGTGGTAACATGCTCAGAAATAACGAGAGGCTCAGTCATTAGTCACACAGTAACATGCTCACTATAACCAGTGGTTTAGACATTATTTACATTGTAACATGTTCACAGTAACTAGAGGCTAAGACATTAGTCACATGGTAACATGCTCATGGTAACCAGCAGTTCAGACACAAGTTACAAGGTAACACATGGTGTCCTAAGACTAAGACATTGGTCACATGATAACACACAGTATCCAATTGGTCAGACATTAGTTACATGATAATGTGTTCACAGTATGTAGGAGTTCAGACACTAGTCATTTAGTAACATATTCACTGTAACCATCTCTCAGACACTTGTCACATGATAACACCCTCACAGTGTCTAAAGGGTAACTAATACACTAGTCACATTGTATCTATGAGTTAAGACAAAAGTTATGACATGGCAACGCCCTCACAGTATCTAAAGGGTAACTAATACACTAGTCACATTGTATCCAGGAGTTAGGACAAAAGTTGTGACATGGTAACACCCTCACAGTTTCTAAAGGGTAACTAATACACTAGTCACATTGTATCTATGAGTTAAGACAAAAGTTGTCACATGGTAATACTCTCACAGTTTCAAGCAGCTCGGAAGTTAGGTACATGATAACACCCTCAATGTGTCCAGGAGTTCAGTAACATCTAAAGCTCCTAGATATTGTGAGGGGGTTACCATGTGACTAGTACCATAACTATAGATACTGAGAACATGTTACAATGTAACTAGTCTCTTAGCCTTGGGATACTGTGTTCCATGTGGCTAGTATATGAGCTCCTAAGCACTGTAAGCATGTTATTATGTAACTCTCAGTATTAGCTCCTGGACACTGTGAGTGTGTTAGCATGTAACTCTCAAGATTAGCTCCTGGATAGTCACATGGTAACATCCTCCTGGTGTTCAGAGGGTAACATACTGGTCATATGGTAACATACAGTATTCATAGGCTCAAATACATGCCACATTGGAAAATCCTCACAGTATTCAGAGGCTAACACACTGGTCACATGTTAACAGGCTCACAGCATTCAGAAGGTCAGACACTAACCACAAGGTAACATGCTCATAGTGTCTAGGAGCTCAGATATTAGTCACATGGAAACACCCTCCCAGTATGCACAGTCTAAAACATGTCACATTGCAACACCCTAAGAGTATCTAAGAGAAGTCACGTGGTCTGAGAGCTCAGAGGCTAGTCATGTGTTAACACTTTCACAGTGTCCTTGAGTTCAGACATTGGTCACATGGTAATGTGTCCACAGTATCTCAGCGCTCAGACACTAGTCCCATTTCCAGTATCTGATGGCCAAAGGAACATGATCAGAGTGACTCCATTTTGCTTTATTTTTTTAAGGTAGTCATGTTTTGCTGTTAGCCTGATATCATCTATGACTTAGACCTTGGATTTCAGAGGAAGAAGTAATTCTTATTGGACAAAGCCAGGTTAATGGATTTTTTTCTTTTGTTGTTTAATGACATTCATGATGCTCTTAGAGATCACATAAATAGGTGATGTTGAAGGAAAACTGGGGATATGCTAAGTCCTATGCACCTCCCCTGTGACATCATTTGTTCTTTATCCTTGAATAATCCTCTAATGAATGTGTACCACATTTTCTTTATTCCCTCATCTATCCATCAGCATCTATAGTGAGTCCATTACATGAGTGACTTGTTTCTTTATCCAGACGTGGGTAACATGTTTCTTTAGCCATTAGTCCCTTGACAGGACCTTTGTTGACTTCTGCATTTAGATCAGAGCATAAAAAGGGGACTGATAGAAAAGATTTTTAAGTACAGAGATGAAAAATTAAGTGCTAAAACAAAAAAAAGTGTACGGCAGAGAAAATGGGTTTGCATGAAACATACTGTGTTGATCTGCTGTCACAAGCTTCTAGCCCACAGGGGTCTGAAGAGGAGACAGCCACCTAGTTATCAGCTTGGAGTCTTCTGATTTATTCTGAAGACCTGCGAAGACCCCTCATTTCTCATTTGCAGTGTGGCTACGATTCATCAGTTCGGACTCACTTCTGCAAACACTTTCTGACTGGCTGTGATTTTCCATTGTGGCATCTAAATTAAAGAAGTTTGCTTTTGGCTGCATGTCATAGCATCCCCTATCATGACATTATTCATATCATAGCAATTTATTTCTTTCTTATATAAAAAATTCCTGTGTTAGTTTAACTGATTCATAGACTTGTTAAGGACTCAGATCCCCCCCCCTTTTGCTAACACTAACTTTTTAGAAAAAAACTTAATTGACACAGAAAAATTGTATATATCCTTGGTGTAAAACTTGGTTTTGGGTATATGCATATGCTGTGGCATGGCCAAATCAAATCACTTCAAATACTTATCACTTCATTTTTTGGTACATGGTGACAACCTTCATGGTTTGTTCACTCTGCCCTAAGACCAGTGTGATTCTTCTTCTCCGGACGACATGAGAAGCTTTTCTATTCTCAGGTACTACATTCATACTCCAAAGCAGGAAAGGGAGATGGGGAGGGGAGTCGGTCAGAAGCTTCTGTCCTCATTATCAAATCAGATTATGTCAGCATCGGGAGGGTCTCACAGGGAGGGCATCAGTGGGCCCTCGGGTTGGGGGAGTGTGTTTGACCTGGTGTTAGTGCTGCTAATACAACAGTCTGTGATTAAGGAACAGAAACGTGGGAGCTACACAAGGTTTGGTGTTTGTCATGATGTTCCCTGGGCTAATTAACATCTGTATATTCTCTTCCTTTCAGGCACTGGTCATCACCACCCCACACATCCAAGTTCCCATTCAATTCTAGCACTCAGCTCACAGTTCAAAAGTACTTGTCTGGTTCTTGAGTTTGTGCACTGAACAAAATTAGTGACTTTTTTTCTTGCTTTCTATGTCTATGTACACCCACATAACGTACTGGAGGAAGAAGGTCATCACAACAATAAAACAACAATACATAGCAGATGGTTGGAGACCCACTAGCAAGGCAACAAGAGAGATTCCTTTTTGCTCTAGCTGTGGAGTAGTCAGTGTCTAAATGGCTACCAGGCAGCCTGAGCTCTTCTCTTTGGAATAGTAACCCTCCCTCCTTCCCCCTAATGCCACATTTGAGGAGGGCTTCAGGGAGGAAGTCCTTCTGTCCAACTGCACAGATTCCAAAGAACAACTTCTCATGATGGAGGCCAGGGACCTGGGGTTTCACTAGGAGTTAAAAACAACAGACCGCAGGTGGCCGAGCTTGAAGTATTTAAAGCAAAATTTCCCTCAAAATTCTTGGCAGACTCCCAGGCCATTCATTACCTGCGGGAGTAATAACAGCACAATCTTGTTTAGATGTTGTTTTTAAGCCTGAAGCTTTCCCTTTTTACCTATTGCTCTGTGTGCTGTGACCGCCATCCTGTGTCTTAGCTTAATGGCTTCTCTTTGGAGGCAATCAAAACAGTAGGCTCCAGTGACAGGACCACCTCTTAATCCCCTTGTTGCCAGCATGTTGACCTCCTCTCCCTGGTGGAGAACCATTAAGAGAAGGTATTTGGGAGAGGCCTGCAGCTTGGTGGCTGCCTCTTTTATCAGTTTTATTTTGGAGTTATTGAGGAACTTGCCTTCTTCAATTGTAAGACTTCAAATTGCAGGACTTCCACTTAACTTAAATTGCAAGTCGGTGGCAGAGAACTTTCCCTTAATAAATTGATGTTTCTCTCTATCTCCTCCTGTGTAGCCCCAGACCAGTTTCATCTGTCTCCTTTGTACAGCCCTGGGAGCCGCACTAAGGGCTCTCTTCTCCACTGGCCATCTCTAATGTTTACACAGAACTTTACCTCAGTCACCTCACAGGGCAGACAGTCACATCCCAAGAGTTGGACTCTTGACAGCTCAGCTTGAGACATTCTAATGTCAGGTTCAGGATGTAACTTCCTTGAAGGTCACAAAATATGTGGAAGTAAAATGAAGGAGTTAACTTCTTTTAAGTAAATTTATTTTGCATTCTGGCCACAGTTTCCCCTTCCTCCTCTCCTGCCAGTATCCCGCCAACTTTCTCTGTTTCTAACCCCTCATACACTGTTCCTCTGTTCCATTCAGGAAAAGCAGGTCTCCCATGAGTATCAATAAAACATGGCATAACAAGTTGCAGTAAGTCTAAGCACCTCCACATGTATGAAGGCTACACAATATGAGGAGTAGGGTCCTGAAAGCCAGTGAAAGAGTCAGAGACAGCACATGTTCCCACTGTTAGGAGTCTCACAAGAGGAGCAAGCTACACAACTGTAACATATATGTAGGGTGCCTAGGTCAGTGCCATGTAGGCCCCCTGGTTGTTGCTTTAGTCTCTGGGAGTCCCAATGAGCCCAGGTTAGTTGATTCTGTGGCTCCTACAATCCTTCTCCCTCTTCTGAAGGATTCTCCAAACTCTAATGTTTGGCTGTGGGTCTGCATCTGTTTCCATCAGTTACTGGATGACACCTTTCTAATGACAATTGTGCTATGCACCAATCTGGTCACAGGAGACTGTCGGTTCAGGCTGTTATTGCTAGGAGTCTAGTTTGGGGTCTTCCTTGTAAATTTCTAGGAGATTTCCTTATACCAGGTTTTTACCTGACCCTGAAATGCACCCCCTCTTCCAGTAGTCTCTTTCAGTACTCTCTCCTTCTGTCCTCTACCCCACCCCTAACCTGATCATTCATGTTCCCTCCCCCCACCCCACCCTCAGTCCACTCATGAAATTTCTTGTATTTTCCTTTCCTAGGGAGATCTTGGTGTCCCCCATGCACGCTCCTTGTTATCTAGCCTTTCTGGAACTGTAGACTGTAGCATGGTTATCCTTTATTTTTCAGCTGATATTCACTTATGAGTGAGTGCATGCCATGGTTTTCTTTCTTGGTCAGGGTTACTCACTCAGGATGACTATTTTCTAGTTTCATCCATTTGCCTTCAAATTTCCTGGTGTCCTTCTTTTTAACAGCTGAGTAATACTCCATTATGTAAATGTACCACAGTTTCTTTATCCATTCCTTGGTTGAGGGACATTTAGGGTGTTTCCAGGTTCTTGTTATTGCAAGTAAAGCCTCTATGAACATAGTTGAACAAGTGTCCTTATGGTATGATTGAGCATCCTTTGGGCATATGCCCCAGGATGGTATTGCTGTGTCTTGAGGTAGATTGATCCCCAGTTTTCTGAGGAACCACCACACTGACTTCCATAGTGGATGTATATGTTTGTACTCCCACCAGCAGTGGAAGAGTGTTCCCCTTGCTCCACATCCTCTCCAGCATGAGATGTTGCTTGTGTTTTTGATCTTAGCCATCCTGACTGGTGTAACACGGAATCTCAGAGTCATTTTGATTTTCATTTCCCTGATGGCTAAGGAAGTTGAACATCTCAAGAGTTTCTTGACCATTTGACATTCTTCTGTTGAGAATTCTCTGTTTACATCTGTACCCCATTTTAAAAATTGGATTATTTGGTTTGTTGATGTCTAGTTTCTTGAGTTCTTTATATGTTTTGGAAATCAGCCCTCTGTCAGATGTGAAGTTGGTGAAGTTCTTTTTCCATTCTGTAGGCTACTGTTTTGTCCTATTGACAGTGTCCTTTGCCTTACAGAAACTTTTCAATTTCATGAGGTTCCATTTATTAATTGTCGATCTTAGTGCCTATGCTATTGGTGTTCTGTTCAGGAAGTTGTAGGAGTTAATTTTTTTTATGGAATGAACTTCCTTCACTGGATATGTGATGGTGAATAGTGTCAACTTGGCAGGATCTACAATCACCTAGGAGACAAGAGTCTGGGCATGCCTGCGAGGGATTATCTTAATTAGATTAATTGAAGTGGGGAGAGTGATCCTAAATGTGGGCTGGACCATTCGTGCACTGGGAGCCAAGAGACTGAATAAACAGTACAAAGACAACTGAGCACAGACATTCTCAGATCCAAGGTGACTCACTGTCTCAGGATCTGGTCACTATGACAACCCCACCCAATGATGGACTCTATCTTCGAACTGTGAGCTGAAATCAACCCTGCCCCTTTACATTTGCTTCTTATCAATTATTTTGTCACAGAAGCAGGAAAAATAGTTAACATAGCATGAATGGCGACAGAGGGAACAAGGAACATGCATCACGTCTCCTTCTTTCTAACTGACACCATCTAGTCAAGATTTTGCTTTTATCATACACCTGACTGGGGAGGAGGGCCTGCGACTTAGCAGAGGTACCCCGCCTGATGCCAGCCATGCCTTTGACTGTCTCCCCATAGTCATCACTGTCGAGGTTGAACCAACCTGTGTCACTTCCCCATCTCTTCCCTTAGTTCTACTTTTCTCCCCCAGCATTGAAATTTTACTTCTTAAATAAAATTACAGCACCTGATCCTAACCCAACTCTGTTTCCTAGGAAATCTGAGAAAATCCCCCAACATTGGGACTTTTTTCTTACTATGTCCCAGATTAGCTTTAGGACTGTTTTACACCTCTGAGATCAAAACAGGAAAAAGAACCTCACAGGTTAAGGGTTCTGTTTGCAGTTAAGACCACTAAGAAGTTCTTCATGTTTGTCGTGGGCAGGTTAAGGTTTCTCTTTGTAATTAAGAATAACTTCCTGGCTGTGGATCTCTGCATCTGCCTCCATCAGTCACTGGACAAAGGCTCTATGATGACAGCTAGGTTATTTGCTAGACTGGTCACCAGAGTAGACCAGTCCAGGCACCCTCTGGACCACTGCCAGCAGACCAAGGTGGGGCCATCCTTGTGGATTCCTGAGAGCCTCCCCAGCACCCTGCCTCTTCCTATTCCCAAGATGTCCTCATCTATCATAGTATCTTCCTCCCTGCCCTCCTACTCTGTCCCTGTTCCAGCTTGATCCTCCCATTTCCCTATGTTCTCATGCCCCACTTCTCACCCTCTGCCGCACCCCCACACACACAACACACCCAGTCTGCTCATGTAGATCTCATCCACTTCTCCTTCGCAGGGTCATCCATGTGTCCCTCCTAGGGTCTTTACCTATTAGCTAGCCTCTCTGGAGATGTGGGTTGCAGTTTGGCCATCCCTTCCCTCACATTTAGTATCCACTTATGAGTGAGTACATCCTATGTTTGTCCTTCTGAGTCTGGGTTACCTCATTCAGGATGATATTTTCTAGCTCCATCCATTTGCCTGCAAATTTCATGATATCATTTTTTTTTTTTTTTTTTTTTTTTTTTTTTTTTTTTTTTTTTTTTTTTTTTACAGCAGAGTAGTATTCCATTGTGTATATGTGCCACATTTTCTTTATCCATTCTTCAGTTGAGGGGCATCTAGGTTGATGAGAGAGAGGAGAGATTCTGCAGGTGAAGGACGTGGAGATCATGATCAGAAGACATGCAGAGATGACTGGCCACACTAGTGGAAGCCTCTGAACTGTGGACTGGTGGTTATGAAGCACCCATAGGACTAGATTAGGCCCTCTGGATATGGAAGATGGTTGTTTCGCTTGAACTGCTTGGGGGGCACCCAGGCAGGGGGATCAGGATCTGTCCCTGATCTATGGGCAGGCTTCTGGGAATCCGGTGTCTGTGGTGTGACACCTTGCACAGCCTTGGTGTGGTGGGAAGGAGCTTGGACCTGCCTAGGCTCAGTGTGCTGGGCTCTGCTGACTCCCCATGGGAGACCTCGATTTGGGGGATGTGGGGATGTGGAGTGACTTGGAAAAGAGGGCTCGGGGGTAGGAGGAAGGAGAAGGGAGGGGGTCTGTGGATCGTATGTGGAGTGAGTAGAAAATTTCTTAATAAAGAAAAAAAATAACTTCCTGTTTCTTAGATCTAATTTAAACTGCCAAACTGGGTTTTCAACTTACACTAAACTTGCAGCCCCATCCACCGTGACTCTTCCTTTCCTTGTATTTTCTAACAATGCATAACAGCCAACTCTCTGGCCCCTGTGAACACCCTAGCTCTCCTATAAGAGGGACCTCAAGAGGCCGATAGGAGCTGCTCTCTCGAATCCCACCTAGGGTGAGACAGCTGC
Organism: Peromyscus leucopus; assembly: GCF_004664715.2. Lineage (NCBI taxonomy): Eukaryota > Metazoa > Chordata > Mammalia > Rodentia > Cricetidae > Peromyscus > Peromyscus leucopus. The sequence goes on from NC_051066.1 coordinate 70,614,736, forward strand.
CTAGCTGGTCCTGGGTGCACCCCCAAGTGTTGTTTGCTTTGATTGGACAACCGTGGATTTGGTCTTTTCTCTTTGTAATTCTCAGGTTTAATATTTGTAGTTCCCCAGTGAGATGGGACTAACCCCCCAAATTCTGAAGCCAGATCCTTGGCTCCAGAACTTCGCAGAGGCTGAGCTGCCCCAGGGTGTGCTGTACACTTTGAAATGTTAATCCCGGGCTCCAGGGCATGCCTTTGGTCTTACAGACTCCTGGAGTTAAATGGCTGTGCCTGAAAAAGGAGATAGCACACATTTTATTTTTTTATTTGAGGCTCCCTTTTGGTAAGTCATAGAAGCCTTTTTTAAGCTTTCTGTGACAACTGTCTGTCTTGTTTCTGGTTCTTGTTCTGGGGATCCCTATCTGGGGATGGAGGGGCCCTGAGGAGGCCTGCTATTCCTATGTCCAGGAAAAATCGAAAAGATGCATGGCCCTCTGGTCATTTCTGGTAAATCCAGAGTTCAAACAGACCATCAGTTCTTTTACTGACCTGCCTTGAGACACTGGGGTTTCCCTGGTGAAGACTGGAAACTGACAAACTTGAAGAAATCCGGCACCTGGGTGCCCATCAACAGGAATTCAATGCTAGGCTGCACAACGGAGCTGAGGAACCCTAAGAACATTCCACCACACTGGGGGCTAAGCCAAGGATGTGGAAAGATCCAGCATGGGATGTCAGGTATTCTGGGAATGGATGGAGAAGAACTCAGAAAGACCTGGGCTCTGGTGGATTCCAGGCATCTGGGTTGTGTGGGGAGGCTATCGAGAGAACGGGGGCGGGGGTCTCTGTTGTCATTTTTACTCTGTGTCTCGTGTTGTGTTTTACCTCTCTTTATGTGTTCCAACTTGGGGCAACTGAAACAGAAGAGCGATGTGGGTCACAAGACTGGTAAACTGGATGACCCTCTCTGCCTTGTGTTCTAAAAATTTTGATAAACTTTATCCCCCTCTAAATATCCTATCACCAAGAGCCTCCTCATTGCTCTTGCAGAGCTCATTCCAGAGGCATCAGAGCTTTGGGGGCATTGGAGGTTAATGGCAGTATGTGGCAGGTCTGTGCACAGGAGGCCCAGACTGCAAACGCCCAGGCCTGGGCTTGGAGCTTGGTGGGTAGCTTTGAAGGAAAGCCCCAGGCCCCCATGTGGGAGTTCTTGGGCAGGCCTGTAGTGGCTCATTGCAGCAGCCCGTCCCTGAACCACCGGGTCTCTGGTGTTGCTGGAGTTTCATCACCATACCACATGGCCGCTTATTGTAGCAGCTCCTGGGGTCACCCCCGTCGCCGCTCTTAGAGCCTCCTGCCATACCAGGAGGTTCCATTGCCTTCCCTTTCCCCTGTGGTACAGGCAGGCACTGAAGCCCTCCGGACACTGGATTCAGCAGCAGCAGCCGCAGCCGTAGCCGCAGCCGCAGCCGCAGCCGCAGCCGCAGCGCAGCAGCAGCAGCAGTTCCTAAGGTGGGCCCCCTTGGAATTACAATAACTGACTATCAGGCTCTGATAGAAGGGAAAGTTTTGTCTATTTTGTGTGTGTGGAAGTGTCTGTGTTTTCTAATGTACGTATAAGTTTTGTTACCAACCTGGAGCCGAGGCAGAAATGGGTCAGGCTCAGTTGAATGTGTGAGCGATAGCATGCTTTGTTTCTGACTGGTTTCCCTTGAGTGTGTGAGCTTCCATCCCTGCCATGGTTACTCTGATGGCTGGGGCTCAGAATTTATCTCTGAGCTTTCTGGCTACTGGGTGCAGTTTAGTAGGGATTCAAATGTCATTTGGGTGTGGATAATGTTGAAGTTGTTTTGTGATGTACTGCTTTACTGAAAAGTTGGCTCTGAAATTGGGTTATGGCTCCCCCTTTCATTCCCAGACGTGCTTTTAAAGTCTCTCTGTCTGGGGTCAAGAGAACTACCTGATGTTGTGACAAGGAGAAGAGAGCAAAGTAGAACAGCTAAAAAAGATGATTTGTTTCATTTAGTTGCTTAAGACGTTTGCTAAGATATAAACCTTATCTGAAGATTTATAAGTTTATTTGGTATGGTTAAAAATCTGAAAAATCCATGAAAAAAGTTAACTTAAAACTCATGACACAGAAGGTTTATATTTAAAAGTCTGTGCATAGGTAACCTTAAAGGAACCATGTGGCATGACACCATCTTGGGATATAAGCAACATGTGACTTCACTACCCTCTTTAGTCAGCTGTGTGGCTGGCAGACATCTTTGATAGGGTTGGATGAGTGTCACGTGATTTAGTTGCCATCTTGCCTAAAGGTGATCACATGATGAGGGATGACCAAGGAGGCAACAACAGTTGTCTAAGATATTATGGATTAGGATAGATTTTTGTATAATTCCTGTCCCGAAAACAAGGTTTATGAAAGATAGGATTTAAAAGCAATGCTTGTTTAATAAGGCATTAAAGCTATACAATCATTCATTCATATATAAGAATGTATCTCATGCTGGCAGCCAAATTTTATAATGTAAGAGTCGCCCAGGTGGTACTGGTTTTAAAGGCATGAAGGGGTCTTGAAGAGCAGCTGAGGCTTGGTACTGTGTAGCAGGGCTAGAGTTCCTAATGAGAGCCCAGTTGCAATGGAGACTCAGGCAGTTTTGGAGATGCCAGTGCCATGTGATAGCCACTAGAAACCACAGCTGCAATGAAATTAAGCTGGTTGGGGCCTAGAAATCAGGCTGTATGTGCTGCTGAGGAAGAGACCAGAGAGGTGATCCAAGCCCCTTGAGAAAGCCCAGAGGATGGCGAATGAATCTCAGATATTGAATTGTTTGTGCTGTTGGAGCTTGGCTTTGATTTGGGTAGATTGTGTTTGTACCCTGTATCTTCTCTTTTGAAGTAAAAAAGTCACTTTATTCTTTTGATATTGCAGGAGCACGGGGTTGAGAGATTTTTAACTTCTTTAAGGGGAAACTTTGGCGCTCTACAGAAAATTTAAATAAAAAAGGTATTTTTTAGGGATAGCTTTTAAAAATATTTAAATTTATAAGGCTATGGAAGATTTTAAGTTATAAGATATTGTAGATGTAACCAACCATCTTATTAAATAAGAAATACAGAACCAATGCAAAGAAGAAAGCCAAGAGATCAGAGCTAAGAGCCTTACCCACCTGCTGCAGCTAGCCTCTTCAGCCAAGAGACCTCTCCAAAAGAGAGCTACTTCCTGTCAGTTTGTCTTTATATAGACTTTCTGTTCTGCCTTCTCATTGGTTGTAAAACCAACCACATGACTGCCTCATCACTCTCTGTTGGCTGTATCCTTGAACACACAAAGGCGTGTGCCACCAATGCCCAGCTTTTGCTAAGGCTCTAATAGCTCTGACCCCCAGGCAACTTTATTTATTAACATACAATTAAAATCACATTTCAGTACAAATAAAATATCACCATAAGATATTTTATATTATGATGTCTTTACTAATATTTAATCTTAAAAAATACACAAATAAAAGACAAAAGAGTTAGGACCACCGCTATGAGCATCAAACACTAAACACCAGAAACTGTGATGATTGTATCTTATGATGCAGCAAGAAAATGACCTAAGCAATCTGGCAAAGGGTCTCTCCTTGCCTAATGTCTAGTCAAGGCTAACAGAGACTGATTTAAGAATGAATGTCTAATCCCCTTGTCCCTACTAACTTTGTTATGCTTTAGCTATTTTGATAAACTGAGTCATACAAGAAATTGTGATGTTCTGTAATGGTGCTCTATATAAGGACCAGGGAAGTAAAGCTGCCAGTCTCCCTATGGACTATATTCATGATTTAAAATTTTAATTTGATACTAAAAGAAGCTTCAATTCAGAAATTGTTATTTTGTAAGGCTCAAACTTAACAGAGATAAATCTGTGAAGTCCTAATCTTATAAGAGCTACTAACTTATTGTAAACTGTTAAAGATAATTAAGACATGATGGAAATGGTCAGTGTTGGCAGATATTTCTTTCCTACCTGCCAGTTCCTAAATAATTGACATGGAGATTTAATATTAATTACAGATGTTCAGCCAATAGCTCAGGCTTGTTACTAGCTAACTCTTACATTTAAATTAACCCATATTTCTTATCTGTGCTTTGCAATGTGACTTGGTACCTTTTCTCAGTATAGCATTTTCATCTTGCTTCTCTCTGCTTCTGTTGGTGACTCCTTAGACTTTGCCCTTCTTTCCCCCAGCATTCTTAATTTGATTCTCCCATCTAGCCTTATTCTGTTCAGCTATGGATTCCTTTATTTATACCAATTATAGTGACATATATTGACACAATATAAAGGAATATTTCACCCACAGTTCCCGAATAATTACTCAGAAACTTAATATTAATTGTAAATCCTCAGCCAATAGGTCAGACTTGTGACTGCCTAACTTTTACACTTAAATTAACCCATATTTCTTATCTATGTTTTGGCATGTGACTTGTTACCTTTTGTCAGTATGGCATGCCCATTTTGCTTCTCTCTGGATTTCCACGGTAGTCCAAACTTTGCCCTCCTTCTTCCCAGTATCCTCCTAGTATGATTCTCCCACCCAATCTCTTCCTGCTCAGTTATAGGCCAGTTAGTTCTTTATTAACCAATAAGAGTAATACATGTTCAGAGTGTACAGAAGATTATTCCACAGCAGGTCAGTCACCTTATAAAGGATCAAATACTTTAAAGTGTTCAAAACTATACTTGTAGTCATGCTAAGCACTGATGTAATTAATTACAAAAATAAGCCTTATTTAGCTTCCTGTGTGTGTTTTCAAGGTTAAGCCTAAAGAAAGTAACTAAAAACAAGCAAAGTTTAACTCAAAAATACTTGATAATGGTCCTCAAACTTGTCAGACTTCAGCTGAATATGGTATTTAAGCTGTTTAATGGAAAAAGCTTACTAAGACAGACAGACCCTAATCTTAGTGGTGAGCCCAAGGTCTCCAAAGAAGATTATGGGGCATGCAGATTCCACCTAGATTGTAGTAATGCTAACCACTGGGTAAAACTACCCCAATGCCTCCCTTAACATTAGGACCCTGCCCAAACTGTGGACAAGCAGGACTCTGGAGAGTTGATTATATCATACTTTGCCTAGAAAAGCAAGGTCAGTCTCCTAAGCTTCTCCTCTATAAGAAAATCTCAGAAAAATCTCTCAGACTTGGGCCTGGCTGCTGAAGACTAATGCTGCCCTAGGACCTCTGCCCCCCCACTGAAGCCATTGACACCAGAGGAGCCTGGGGTGACCATCTAGGTAATGGATAAGTCTCTGTCATTTTAATCGATACATAGTCCATTTGGATTATACTCCATGCTATAATTTATCCTTCTCAGATCTCTAAAGGCATTGATGACTAGACTAACTGTAGCTTTGTCAGCTTGTCAGCAACAAGCAACCAACTCCTTCCCCCAAGGTTGCAGCCACCTTGTTAATTCATTTCATATGTACAAATCAGGCCTTGGTTTTTCTAGCTATACTGGGTGTCCTGCTGAGAAAGGCAGACAGGTTTGCCTTGCTAACAGGTTTCATATTAAAGAACAAACAGGTTTCAAATATCATTTTTCCTGTTCCTTTATTTAAAGGAACTTGCTTTACAATGACTGTTGTCAGTAGTGACTACTCATGCCTCTGATAAATGATTAGATGGAAAAAAAGTTTAAGGACTGTGCAAGTTCTGAGGGTCTAAGAAAGTGTTCTAAGATGTATGAAAGTCTGAAGATGAGAAAGCTTAAGTGAGTTCTAAGGGTATAAGATAATGGTTTAAGGTATGTGAATAATGGGAAATGTTTCTGACTCTCCCCATGCTATTGTTGTAATGAGATTTTTTTTTCCAAGCCAAACTGTATCCAGCTTTATTAAAGATACTTTCCATAAACAATCATGGTTTTTCAGGCAGGACATGGGCAGACAGTCATTAACAGTATACAAGAACTTCCAAACTCCCTTCTTGTATAGACTACCAAAATCAGAAAGCCACTATAAAACCCAATGACTCTTCATTCGATGCTTTGAAAAGGGGGAGAACTTAGAGTGAGGGCTGACAGTTCACATTGAGGATGTTGTTTAACAACTTTTCACAAGCCGACCCTGACTTTCAGGAAACCAAATGAACACGGCAGAATTATCAATCTGAAGATCCACAATCTTTTATAAAAGGAACTGCTGCTCTTTTGAGGACACAATGATACCACTGCAAAGTCCAGATTGCCTGATAGACTGGCAAAACCAATTTTGGGGGTCAGGTTCCAACAGGTCTCTGGTTTGAAGGGAGTTAAGTCTATGTTGATGGTCCAGGGGAGGAAGACACAGAAATGAATTTAGTTTCCCACACTAGGCCATGGTGGTCACACATGTCAACACCAGGACGTCTCCCCTGAGAGCCAAGAGGAGTCTTTCAATATTAGCAGGGAAAGATGTTTTCCAACATCAACCATCATCAATCCAGCTTGGGAGACATTTTGTTAGTGACACATGTTCCTTCCCCCCCAAAACAATGAAGTGTTCTGTGTGCTAACAACATAGTTTAAAAAAAAAGTAAAACAAAATTCTGCATTTTTATAAAACTTGATAAAAAATAGTATTTCAGACTGTACAGTCACCAGAAGTACACAGTTATCAAAAATGCACACATTTTACTTGGCATCTCCAGCACCTTCAGCTTTTTGTGCCTGGTCTGCTTTGGCATCTCGGTTCTCTGCAGGATTATTCGCATCCTTCCCAGCATCGGCTTTCCCCTTCTTCCCTTTGGGGACCTTCTCTCCCTTCTTTGCAGGGGCCATTTTAGGCTTGGGCTCTGGCTTTGGAGGAGCAGGTTTAGCAGACAACCTTGCAGATCTTCTCTGTGGCTCGTCCTTCACCTTGGCTTTATCTCCTTTAGTATCCCCTTCAGCCTTTCTTTTGGGCACGGCGGTGGCGGGGGACGTCGGCACTGAACGCGGGGATGCGGCGGTGGGTGGGTTTGGTCTGTCCAGGGGTCGTTCTCGCTGCTTCTTCACACTGCTCATAATGAGATTTCTTACAGACACCTGTTAGCTGCTTGTTCTAAAATGTGGAGTTTAGTACAGATTACAAACAGTGGTAACACTAATATATCTAAAACTTTTATTCCATTTTGTAAACTAAAAAAAATAATCATAAACTTCAGGGAATTGTGGGAGTCATAAGACTTGGAACCACTTCTCACAGGTCAAATGGACTCCAGATAACTACAGCCTGTTTCCCTATCTGCCTATTCCTGAGGATGGGATGAATGTCTCTCCTCCCTGGTCTTGGACCGCCCCACCCCACCCCCCAGCCAACTATCAGGAAAGTTCCCATCTTCCTTTAATTTCCTTAACTTCTGTCCCTAGTCTATTATCTGTCTCCACAGATTTCCACTTGGTTGACAGATACATCCAGGAATCAGCTGCAGACTACAAACTGCTCCCAAAGGCTGTGAGATCTGGACTTGCAGAAAGTTGACGTGAACCAGTTCAGCTGATGTGACTGCTCCCTGTCTCTTCAGCTCAGCCAGCTAGACAGATGCTTTTGATGAAGGTCCCATTGCCTGAATCCCCTCCAAGCATTTAACTAGCATTCTAGCCTTCCAGTATTCCTGGGCTGTGACAACAGTGTCCTGGTTTCTGAGGAAGTAGTTACAGAAGAGGGTACATTGCCCCCTGTCCTCAAGAGGCAGGGCTGTTAGGTCAAAAGGTAAGTCCCTGGCATAGGGGGCAAAATGCCTATTGGTATACCAGGAAAGGTACCCGCTAAAACCAAATAGGTTCAGATCTATAGGCAAATAGGTTCATTAGCTACATTAACTCTATAATATGATAGGACACTGGACCTGCTCTATGTAGAATGAGGATATATTATATGGCTTTAAGAAAAAACTGTTGTTTCTATATCAACCACTAGGGAATCATTAGAGTTAATCTGGCTGTATTCAAAGAAACATTTAAAAAAAAAAGGGGGGGGGACCTGATAGGAAATAAATGGCTGGTGCCCATTCTTATTTTTGGGCTCCTCCTGGACAGTGACTGATGCCAGCCATCACAGGGCCTTTGACCCTTCTGTTTCTGCTAATTATTGTTGGCCCTTGAATCATTAATGTCTTAATTAGATACATAAATTCCCATCTGTGTGCCATTAGTTGATGGTTATTAGTTCCCAATATAATTAGACGCCAACTACACAGTCGAGGATTTGACTCAGGATACAGTTCAAAGGGGGAATATGAGACCAAAACAGGAAGGGCATACTTTGCCAGTTAATGGGAGACCAAAATAGGAAACATGTACCTTTCAGGTTAAGGGTTCTGTTTGCAGTTAAGTCAGTTAAGAACAAGTTCATGTTTGTCCTATACAGGTTTATGGGAGCCCACAGAGGCTTCCTAGGGAGAAATTACTCAGGGTCAGAGAATCTGAACTTGCTTTACCCAGTAGGGCTGCATAATGGGATGATTTGACCACGGATGTGTTCACCAGGTGTTTAGAAGGGTCTACACTTGGCTATATGGTGTGCTTTGATCTTGTAAGGGCGAGAGGTCTTGCCTCTACCCTTGGCATATTATAAAATTCCCTTTTCAAAAAAGGATGAGGCTGCTGGATATTGATCCAGGCCCTCCTGACGTTATCCTGTGTTTCTATCTTTCTTCTCATCATCTAGGTCTCTCTTTATATCGATCATTTCTTAATTCATGTCTCCTCCACCTAAGAACCCTTTGAAAGGTGGGAGCTGGACTTCCACATAGGTTAAGGTTCTGTTTGTAGTTAAAAAATAAGTTCCTGTTTGTCCTGTGTTAAGTTCTTGCAAGTTAAGGTTTCTATTTGTAATTAAGAATAAGTTCCTGTTTCCTCCATTTTTCAACCTACGGTAAACGCGCAACCCCATTCGCCCTTGTTCCTCCCCTTTCATTGTATTCTCTAACCATGTGTAACAGCCAAGTATCTCACCCATTGGGGGGTGTCTCTTTCAAGTCCACTTAGGGTGAGACAGCCAGCTGGCCAGTACTGGGTGCACCCCAAAATACAGCTTGCTTTAATTGGATTTGGTCTTTTCTCCTCACAATTTTCAGGTTTAACACACCCCAGAGTGTAATAATCAGAAGTTGATCTTAATGGCTTTTCATAACAGAATCCTTTACTGTTAGGCCGTCAAAACCAGCTCCCCCCTCCCCATAGTCCCTTAAACCTCTCTTCATATAAGATAATGTCCAAGAGACTTCGTAGTTCAAAAATCAAGATGAAAGTACTCTTGCAAGCACTACATGCAAGGCTTTTGTATTCTTCTTAATTTTTCTTTTGATGCATGCAATCCTGGTTTTACATTAACTATGGGAACACTTGTTTTGTGGGATTATGGAAATTCCACAGTTTGTCTTTGATTGCTTGTACTTGATGTTGCATTTTCTTTCTGCTGGAACTGTGAAAATGTAGCACAACGCAATTTACATCTTTCTCCTTTGTCTACCAGCACTTCCTTAGGATTTCCTGATGGATGAGGAAGGGCAGGCAGGAAGAGAGGTCACCCACATTTCCTTTATCTTGTGTGTGTGTGTGTGTGTGTGTGTGTGTGTGTGTGTGTGTGTGTGTGAGCTGTCTCAGACTGCTGTCACAAAATACTGGACTCAGAAGCTTAACCAATAGAAATTTATTTTCTCCCAGGTCTGGAGTTAAGTCTGTGATCAGGTTCAAGTATGCTTGCTTGCTTTTGCGGGCCCTCTTTATGCCTCCAACATAGCTACCTGTGCACTCTGCCTTCCTTTTGAGGAAAGAGACTAGAAAAGATCTCCCCCTGCCTTCCTCTTTCTCTGTCTGTCAGTTTATAAATCCTGTCTTCAATTTCTGTCTTCTCTCATGACCACAGTTCATTTATTTCCTCAAATAGGGTTTTACTGTGTATCTATGCTGGTCTTGAACTCACTATATTCCCCAGGCTTCCTCAAAGATGTGGAGTTCCCCCAGGATCAGCCTCTTGGGCTATCCCACCACTCCTAGCCCCAAGTTAAACTTAATTATCTCCTAAAATATTGTCTCCAGACCAAGCCATTCTGGGGATTATGGCTTCTGGGCACATGTTTGGGTTCATAGCATTTGGTGTCACTATTTTCCACATGAGTGGTTAGCCATTACAGGAGAGTAAGGTGATTAAACAAAGGGTCTGATAAGGTTTCTTGATTAATCTTTTTTCCCCTACGGATTGGTGTGTCTGTTTTGTGCATTTGTGGTGGACTCTCGGGTCTGTTAGTGCTTCCCAGCCTCTTCCAGCTTCTTCAGTCTTAGATACAGAGAATTTGCCCTGTATTTCTGATACACTTCCCTGAATGTCCATGTGTTAGGGGACCACAGAATCCTCTGCTCGTGGGTCACTGAAAAGATCATTTGTGAAGGTATGGCAGTGAACCACAGATACATATATTGTGTCTTTCTCCTCTGCTCCTTCATTATCTCTTTGAAATTTACTTATGAAATATAAATTCAAAAATATTATTTAAAAGTTTAATAAAGGGATAGCAGAACATGAAATCAGACTTGGGAACTTTTAGAGGTCCCATTGTAAGAAATAATATTAAATATTAGGCCAAGCATCCCTGCATAAATCCCAAGTTTCAAACAGCTAACTCATGCAATGAACCCAGGACCTGGTACCACTGCCTAGTTGCCTCCCAAACAGATCAAGCCAATCAACTGTCTTACCTATTCAGAGGGCCTGATCCAGTTGGGGACCCCTCAGCCTTTGGTTCATAGTTCATCTGGGAGGAGGGGACTGGACCTGCCTGCCTGGACTGAGTCTATCAGGTCGATCTCATTCCTCAGGGTAGGCCTTGCTCTGGAGGAGGTGGGAATGAGGGGTGGGCTGGGGGGAAGGGGAGGGGGGCAGGAAGGGGGAGAACAAGGGAATCTGTGGCTGTTATGTAGAACTGAATAGTATTGTAAAATAAAATAAAATAATAAAAAATATTAAATATTAGGTTTTTTTTTTTTTTTTTTTTTTTTTTTTTTTTTTTTTCCTGTCAGACACTATAAAACTTTCGTTTAGGACAAGGAATTCAAATCTTGATCTTAACAGCATTTCATAACAGGATCCTTGACTGTCTAGCCAACAAAACCAGCCCCCCACTTCCCATAGTCCCTTAAACCTCTCTTCAGGTATATGGACATAACACGATGTGCAAGACTCATAGTTCAAAAATCCAGAAGAAAGTACTCTTGCAAGCACTACATCTCACCCACTTTGTAAGACTTTTATGCAAATCTTTTTTATGTCCCTCATTTGTAAAACCTTTGTGCCAATGTTTTACCCCTCTCCAACACACCACTAACTACCTTGTAAAGCTTTAATTTATGCAAAGTCCCCAACTACACCCCCTTGCATTTCAGGAACTTAAACTTCTGGAGTGGCTGACATCTTCCCCTTTTCCTTTATTTCTTCTGTACCATATCTTTTAAAACTAACCAACCAATTGCAAAAGACTGTGAGGTTGAACCCCAGTCAGTGGTGGAAAGATACAGTTTTCACCTGCCTGCATTAAAACAAAAGCCAAGAGTACTTCCTGTCATGGCATGATTACTCTTCTGCTTGAGGAGTGCCACATCCTTCTGATCACAAGTATATCTTCGGTTTGACAAGTCTCTTTGATTGGAATGTTGTTGTCTTTTTCATAGCCCCAAACTAACTTCGAACCCCACAAACAAAGCCAGTCCTGCTCAGTCAAACTCTGCGAAGCCACATTTCAGCTTTTGTGGCCTGCTGTGCCACCTTTTGCTACCAGTTACATTTGGCCACATGTAGCAGAGAATTCTGATTACAGATTGCTCTGGGCTGGTGAAATGGCTCTGTGGTGACAGTGTTTGCTGTGCCAGCCTGACGGCCCGAGTTCTATCTCCAGAAGCCAGGCCTTTCCTAGGGAATGGCAAGTTTGAAGAGAACAATGCAGTCTGATATGATGGCCTCACAGGGTCCTCATGAAGTAAGCACATTTCTGAAATCACGTCATACCAGGCTTTGCGTTTGTGGCTCTTGATCTCCTAACGGTAAGGTAATTTCCCTGCATTTTTAGACAGAAAAAACCGCATGCTAGGCAGGAAGAATGAGAAGAGACAAGCACTCAAAAAGCCAGCCATTGCCAAAGAGCTTGACTTTATGTGACGTTTTCTTTTTGGAAGTTTCAACCAGCAATATCAGTTTACTTCTCATTGGTCAAGACTCTGTTACTTGGCCTTAGTTCATTCATGACAGCCTGGGGGAGGGGGGGTGGCATTTTCATCAGAGGTAAACAAAATCAGTGTGATTGACAAAGAAGGGTGGAGTGGATGATGGATAGGACCCAAGTTGGACCTGTCAGTCAAACTGTCCCCCAAATCAGCAGAATGATGTTTTTATGTCTGTGGATCAGAAATACAGACAGGGTGTGGTAGCTCTGACTTGTGGCTATACTGTCTGAGCCCTCAGAATCTGGGACTAACTTAAGCAGCTGGAAGGTAGACTTCACTGAAGTTCCCATCTTGGATAGAATAACTTAAAGATGGTCTCACTGAGGACTATCAGCTGGATAGAATGTGTGCTCTCCATGTGGCTTGGGTTTCTCTCAGCATGGAAGCTGGGTTCTGAGAGAAAATATTTGATGTCTTGACCAAAAGCTCCATGATCATTTCTGACATGCCTGTGAGTTCATCATGTATATTTCCAGGTACAGGCAAGTCATTAAGACTAGACAGGCTTCAAGGAAAGGGGACCTTCACCCGTTGATGAGCAGGTGGCAAGGTGGAGCTCACGTTTTGGAAAGACAGGTTGAGTGATTAATTGCAGCCACTTACCAGAGTTGGCTGTGTAGTTCAAGGATCAATAAGAGTTGGTTATAAAGGTGTTTATTTTCTTTCATGAAAATCTGATCTCATGAGAAGCAGAGCCACGATGAGTTTTTAAACAGATTATTTTTGGTCATTGTATTATTTTATTTTTTTAACCAGGCAAGGATCTAACTATTCATTAGATCTTTTCTCCAGTTTGTTTATTATATAGTGTAAAAATTATATATAACAATAATGAGGCAATAATCATTGTTTTGGTGTGTACAGTCCTATGGAGTTCAGTACTTTGTTAGATTCTTGTTATTACTATCACAAACAGGATTTAGAACTATGCTAATACACTCTCAAATTCTCCCATGCTTCTCTTCTACTTAGGCCCCTGTCCAACTTCTAACCTTTGGCAACCTCCTGCTTCTAGGAAAAGATTGCTTTGTTTAGTAATGTTAAAATATGCCACACATATGCTGGGGGATACTCAAGGTGAGGCCAATTGAAAAAACTGGAAGTAACAGAATTGTTTTTTCCTCTTTGTTATTTCATCTGTCTGTATTATTTATTTATTTATTTATTTATTTATTTATTTATTTATTTATGTTTAAATGCATATATGTATTGTTGTGTGCACATGCAATTTTTAAAGATGTAAATTGGGAGGATTGTTCAAAAATGGATTGCTGGTAAAGATAAATAATCACAAAATTCTTGTAGGCTGCAGACTTAGATTAGCACCCAAAGCAATTTCCTCTGGGGTGAAAGTGGCAGTGTTGTTTAAACCCAGCCTTTTCCTCGGCAGATGGGATAATGTAAAAGGTGAGGAGGAAGAGGGAAAAATAATGTAGTTTTCAGAGTTGGAATTCTGATTACCAAAGGAGATTGTAAAGATTCTGAAATTACTTCCTCAAATTTTTACCTACTCAGATAGCTCGTATGCTCCATGGAAACCGGAGCCATTTCTCAAATCCATTCCAATTCATGACCAACATAGTGGCAGAGTCCGTGGACGTTGGCAGGGGCAGGGCAATTGGTGTTTTGATTCTACTGTATTTTCTGAAGCAGGAAATAAACAGCATCAAATAAGCAAATAACTTAAAAATTTTCGGATAGCTCTAAAATCTCTACAGAAGTAGAACGGGTTACGAGACAGATGGATGTGTTATGATTGGTCATCTGGAAGGTTTTTATAAGAAGGTCACATTTGACTTGACATCTGAATGGCAGTACAGCCACAGCCACTAGACAATCAGATAGTTTTGGAATTTGATAGCAGATGGGATTAATGAGTATTATTTTTGGCTTGTCTGCATTACTGATTAATTTTGAAAGACTATGTGAGCCTGAGAGTGTTTAGAATTCTTAATAAGTAGTAATTTGAGTGGCTCCATCATTGGAGACTGGAGCATGGCTTGCACCTAAGAAGGTACCAGTTTGGCAACTATGAATTCTTACATGGGTTGTGCTCATCTGAATCATAGTTATCCCATGGGGCAGCGAGGCAAATGAGTCAGTTCTCTGATAGTCTCTCTAGTTTTCTCTTCATGGGAGAGGGCTCTCTTCTGGGATGGTAGCTTGGGACCTGTAGGAAGCCCCCGCAAAAAGAAAACTAAAAATTCAAAAGATTGTTTTTCCTCTGGAAACTCAGAAGAGAAAGAGAAGATGGAGAAGGAGCAGATAAAGTCTGCACCCATGACAAGGATCTGACACCTGTGAATGAAGAGTGGGAAGGAGGGAGGATCATCCTGGAAGACTCAGACTTCAGTGCAGTTCCATGAAGTCCTGTGGAGCATGAGAGGGAAACACAGATGGTTGTCTATTAGAGGAATCCTGTTCTCAATGGAAATTGTCCAGCTTTGGAGGCTCCATTGTCCCTAGGTAACACATGCCCTTGTTCAGAATGCTACAGCAGGTCTCAAAGGCACTGTCAGCTCACCATAGCAGGCTCTTCCTGAAAGGAAGGGAGAACAGTGCATTTTTTTTCCTGTCCAATATTCCTTTGCCTTGACTAGCACCCCATATGCTAGCTTACTTTCATACACAGAATGCCACCATCGGGCCTTTGCCCTCTTCAAATTAATTTAATGAGCTATTTAGAAAATGAGCATAGTGCAGTTTGTTTCTGTTGATATGCAAGGAATATCAATCACCACGATAAAATTGATGACCATTAACTTATTACTTAATTAAGGTGTATGTTTTTTTTTAATGTGTGTGTAGGTTGGTTCTACAGGTGGAGAATTTGACTATTTGACTCTGAATTCAGATATGTAAATGCATACTGACTGATGTGAATGGCTTGCAGACTTTTGCTGGGAATTCAGGGCCCAAAGATGATAAAACATTATTGGTGATGTTGGAGCATGGGGATGAAGGCACTTGGGATCACCCGAAAGTTTTGCGGAATTATGTACAGAAGAACTTACCTTTATATACCTAGGAGTCAGTTAAGCAGATTGAGAATAAAATTAGGGCTGAGGTTAGTGTTCAGCACTTGCAGCTGGATCGAGCTTGTGGATCAGGATTAATGTCATGGGCTTCATTCGCCTCTACGCAGAAGTCATCTCCCATCCTAAATGAAGCTGAGTGTGCTGCCCCTCCATCGGACTCAGGAAATTCTTTCCACTGCAAAGACCCCTTACAGTTGCTGCCTACTTGAGTTACACCTCCAGTTTCTGATGACTCTGGTTTGAACTCTCTTTTTGTCCCTCCCCACCCTTAAATCAATAGCTGAGTTATTATTCTTTTCTCTTTCTCCAGATGCCATTAGTAATTCTCTGAAGCAAGACACACTTGACCCAGTGGTGACCAGGAGTCTCCAACCAGCTTTCTGACCTTGTTTAGGAAATGTATAGATTTTTCAGGTTGTGTGATAAGTCACCAGGTGGCACTGGGAGAGCAAAGAGAAGAGTAGAAAATAAATGGAGTTGAGACTCTTGCAGAACA
Organism: Peromyscus leucopus; assembly: GCF_004664715.2. NCBI lineage: Eukaryota > Metazoa > Chordata > Mammalia > Rodentia > Cricetidae > Peromyscus > Peromyscus leucopus. Next base: position 70,630,483 of record NC_051066.1, read on the forward strand.
AATGCCATGTTAACTTAGGAAGTCAATATGTAGAAGGAGTTGTCTAATTCTCTGGTAATTAAACTTTAAAGAGAGGCTTGTCTGGTTCCAAGTAAACAAACATAATGATCTTTTGGATTTTTAGTTTGAATGTATCATTAAGTCTTGAGCTGGAAAATTTGGTTTCCATTTCATTCATTTTCTTGGGTTGGGAAAAAATGAGAATGATGTGGGGAAAAAGAAATTGCTTTTGGAGTAATAAGGGAGGGGTGTCCACCACCCCTCCTGACTTAAGCCTTCCACACCCAGTGTCCCCATCTACTTTCATATTAACTATGACTTGCTATCTACCCTCTTCCTGAGAAGAAAAACGATCCACAGAATCTGAACTGTGTAATCACAGAGACTCCAGCGTTGATTTCATGTAGCAGATGGCGAGGCAGCAGCATGAAGATGGAGCAGAAAGAACAGAGCCACAAAGGTTCAGCCAGTAGTTGTGTCAGTAATGATCTCTATGACTCTGTAAGCAGCTTTGATGCCAGGATCCTGCCCCAGGAAGTGGGCTTTTCTAAGCTTTGCAGACTTTCTCAAAGGCTAACTGAGCATTTTAGACATGTTAGGCAATGTGCCTGGCTCTTGCTGGCCTTTTGAGCTAGACACAGGTTAAGTCTCAGTTGCATGTCACTACATGCCTTGCAATCCAATCTCTGCACCTATCACCACTGTAGCTAGGGTTAAGCAGAGTAATCTGGATGATTCAATGTTTGTTCCTATTTGGGGAATGTTCCTCTGAATATCCTCACTTGATTATTCTTGGATGGTGAGACTCATAGGTCAATTAACATTTGAAAGCTTCCATCTGGATTTTTGGCATTAAAATAATAACATTTTCCTCATATTTAACATCAGCAGTAAGGTCTGCACGACATATAGAGGGATGGAAAAAATTGGATTAACTAAATCTGCCACTGTAAAGATTGAAACAACTGGAATGCCTATGTGGCACCAGCCAATGAGGAGCAGAGAGGGACATTAGTACTGGGGGACCACTGCCCTTTGCCCTGTGTAGCTGTCACTCACCCCAGTTCTATCACAGCCCTCAGAGTTTAAAATCTCTCTCACATACATAACCTCTCAAATCTGTTTTATTACCCCTCACATGGTAGACACATTCATCCTTGCCCTTAGGCCATATGAAAGAACAGATTAAATAGTGTCGTTTTTAAAAGCTGAAAGCATGGGGCTGGGAAGACAGTTCAGTAGACAAGAGTGTGCAAGCGTGAGGATCCGAGTTTGAATCCCAGGCACTCATGTAAAAAGTTTGGCATGATGTGTGTGTCTATAACCCCAGCATTGAGGAGCAGAGATAAATGGATTCTGGAACTTGCTGGTCATCCTTCCTAGCAGAAATGGCAAGCTCCCAGAACAGAGACCCCTGACATGCACGCACGCACGCACGCACGCACGCACGCACGCACGCACGCACGCACTCACGCGCGCGCACGCACGCACACACACGCATACATAGAGCTTGAAAATGCTATTAGCATGTTAGATGTTTCCTTTTTAGTTACTATTGAGATTAGAAAGGAGGATTCTGGGGGTGATTTAGGTTCCTTTTCACAGCTTTGGGGGAAGTTAGGAATAGCAGTAGTTTGTAGAGAAGCAAACACACTCTTGCAAACAGAAAGGAAGTCAGCACTAGTGCATAGCATCCTTCTGGTAAACCATTAAAACTTGTGGCAGGTAGTGTTATTCCTGGCATATTGTAGGTCTTCGGGACTCTATGAATCTACCCAACGGCTGAAGGGAAAGAACCATGGTGGGGTTGGGCTTTGAGAAGGAGTTACCCTTTTAGTCCAAGCACAGAGATATGGTTATCCCCTTTTCTCCCACATGAGAATAGAGGAGAGGTGGCTGTGAGGTAGCATAACATCTGGGATGTCTTCAGCAGTAGGATCTTATCATGTAGTTCTTATCCAAGAGCCATTGCTTAGCTTTTCTTGTTTGTGGCCTTCTAAGTCCTTCATGACTAACGTTTCTTAAGGAAGTTGTCCCACACCTGGCACTGGGCTTTTGGTTACAAACCTATAGCTTCAAGGAGGAGCTTTTACCAGCCTTTCAGGGTATCTTTGAGATTGTAGGTTTCAATATGGATTTTTTCATATCTTTTGTCTTGCTTAGTCCTCCTCTTTTCTATGTGTCTCTTTATTTTCCGACTCCCTCCCTACTTAAAGAACTCCACTCCTAGCGTTCCCCTCTCTTCTTTCATATTACCTATGATCTATTATCTGCCTAGACTTCTGTCCTCAACATGAACTTTTGCAAAGATTTGAGGAAAGGGACAATTGTGCGCCCACTTGTGGCCACATCAAACTCCAGGAGACAGTCTCAATCCAGTGGTCATGCAAATGGCCCTGATTAAATCAAGTAGCTCATAGAACAAAGCCAGAAGTCATGATTCTGGGAAAGGGACTGGTAGAAGAGGGGGGCAGCTGGTTGGGGAGGGAGGAAATGAGAGAGGGAAGAAAGGATAGAGGAACCAGGATGCATTGTATACATGTATGGATTGTCAAAGAACTAACAATAATAAGAATAGAAGTCCAGGCTGTTCATGTAGATCTCATCCATTTCTCTGTCATTGGGCGATCCCCATGTCTTTCTTGGGGTCCTGTTTTCCAGGTAGCCTCCCTGGTGATGTGAGTAGCAGTCCATTCATCCTTGTCCCACATCTAGCATCCTCCTATGAGTGAGTACATACCATGTTGTCTTTCTGAGTCTGGGGTACCTCACTCAGGATGATTTATTTCTAGATCCATCCATTTGCCTGCAAACCTCATGATGTCATTGTTTTTCTCTGCTGAGTAGTTTTCCATTGTGTATATGTACCACATTTTATTTATCCATTCTTCAGTTGAAGGGCATCTAGGTTGTTTCCAGGTTCTGGCTATTACAAACAATGCTCATATGAACATAGCTGAGCAAGTGCTCTTGTGGTATGATTGAGCATTCCTTGGGTATATGCCCATCCAATGACTGAGGGATCTGGATACAGAGATCCAAGGCTAGGCCCCAGGTGGAGCTCTGGGAGTCCAATTAGCAAGAAAGAGGAGGGTTTATATGAGTGAGAATTGTTGAGACCAAGGTTGGATAAAGCACAGGGACAAATAGCCAAATGAATGGAAACACATGAACAATGAACCAATGGCTGAGGGGCCCCCAACTGGATCAGGCCCTTTGAATGGGTGAGACAGTTGATTGGCTTGATCTGTTTGGGAGGCATCTAGGCAGTGGGACCGGGTCCTGTGCTCATTGCATGAGTTGGCTGTTTGAAACCTGGGGCTTATGCAGGGTCGCTTGGCTAGGCCTGGAAGGAGGGGACTGGACCTGCCTGGACTGAGTCTACCAGGTTGATCTCAGTCCTCAGGGGAGGCTTTGCCCTGAAGAAGGTGGGAATGGGGGGTGTGCTGGGGGGAAGGGAAGGGGGCGGGAGAGTGGAGAACAAGGGAATCTGTGGCTGATATGTAGAACTGAGTTGTATTGTAAAATAAAATAAAAAAAAGAAGAGAAATCCTTGAGGATGTTTAGCATGAATGCTCATAAATACAGCTCAAAGATTCCCTGAAATTAGGGCATTAGGAATCATCAGGAGAACTAACTTGAGGTTATTTGTCTGTTTCTTAATACTTTTGTCCCAAGGGCTACTTCTCCAGCCTTTGTTCCTATGGTATCATATTTCACTTCCTTGCTCCAACTTCTAATTCTTTAAAGGGGGCCTGTAAATTCACTTGCTTGTCATCATTGTTATCACAGGAGATAAAGAAATCTATCAATTTTACTATTTCCTGCTGCCTTAGTAATAACTCAGACTGTGTCTTGGTCATTTACTTCAAGGGACACTATAGTGATACCACCATGGATCACATCTATCCAAATCATTCCAAAGCCATCGGTGTTTACTTAAGTTTTAACAGATCAAATCCTATTAACATATTTTTCCTGAGGCCAGTAACCATTACTGGGAGAGAATTAGGGAGTCTTATCTCTCAATAATGGATTTAAAGTTTCAGTTTGTCTCTGTGCAATGATTTTTCAATGGTATCTTGTCTCATAAACCTTTAAGAAAGCATTCCTAGCTACTGAATAATGATGCAAAGCATGTTAACTGTCAATATTTTCTAACTTTTCTTTTTGGGAAGAGGGAGGCGGGAAAGCTTTTATACCTTATAGTCCTGAACTTTCATCTCTAGACATTCATTCAGCACACACTTACTGAATTTGAGCACTTTCTGTATGCAAAGCACCAAGTCAAGGGCTGAAAGTACAAGAGAATTAAGAAGATTGTCCTGGGACTTGGAATGTCTAATATGTGAATGCTGGCTCTCTTTTTCGATTCAGGAAGCAAGCACCCAGGGTTTCCATGGGTGGTGCTATATTTCTCAAAGGTCTGGTGTTAAAATTCGATGGCTTCCTCAATGCCTTTATGTGCTGTATCCTGACAGAACAGCATTGGCTGTAAGTGTATGCTGTATTACTATACAGTTACTGAACCCAGAGGCCTGCTATGAGTAATCCAAGCCACATGTGTATGTGGTGAGTATTATTAGACAGGTGTATACACAGACCATTGAAAGCACAGAACAGAGGTGGGTAATGGAGACAGTAATACTCGAGCTTGGCTGTAAGAGGTGAGAGAGTTCTCTGGGTAAAGGTATTCAGAGAGTAAGCCTTCCTAATCTCTTCCCCACACTGTAGAAACCTTTCCTTGATGCCACTCACACGACATTCAAAGTCATTTTCATTTACTTGTGTGCTCTGCTCTTGTCAGGAATCACATTTCTACTTAAAAAACTTATCCTCTGAACTTCAGGACCCTCCAAACTCTCCAAGCCAATCTGATGCACAGCTTTCTCGGATTCATGATGACTTGTGAGATAAAGGTTGTTGAGATGTTGATGAGAACGAGAGAAAGCAGACTGAAAAGTAGAGGCGTTTGTGAGCTGGCCGCGCCAGTTCGCTACCAGATGAACGCTGTTGCACCTCTGCTCTGGTTGCGGGGTTTTCAGCTAAGTGTGCTTGTCTTTTTATGTCTGTCCGTTTAATGCTTGCTGAACACATCAGTTCTTTAAAAGAGTCACATAGACATTTGATGGTGTTTATTTCTCCTCCTGTGTAAATGAAGCATATTTAAGTCATGCGTGACATGCATGGGTTCATTGCATGCATGTATGTAATACTTACATTGAGATATGATAGTAAAGAGGCCCCTTAGGCTACAGCTTTATGTGTCCTGTCTACTGCTGAAGAGAGACTTGTATATTATAGGCCACAGTTGGACTTTGTAATGTAGCTTAGTATGTTATGTAATGTATAATGTTAATGTCTAATATTTGCTGTGTGGTCTGTGGTGTTTGATTGCTGGTATCTCATTTTATTAAATTATACACTGTATTTTGCAATGCCATTACAAAAAACATTTTTCCTTCTTCTCAATTCAGTATTGTATTGGTGTTAATCTGGGAATCAACAGAGTTGGAAGTTACATGCTTGACCATGTCTAACACTACCTAATTTTCATTTTACAAAGGACTAAAAATGAGTTTCACTTCCTATTTTTATGCCAGACCCCAATTTACAACAATCTAAATGCGGTCTGATGTTTGGTCTCTGTGTCTACACATATGTTGTTATGAACTTCATATTCTGTTACTTCTTGAATATATTTGAGTGAACTATTTGAGTATTGAAAAGTGTTTAAAAATGAACAACACAAACATATTTAGGGCAGATTAATCAAACTCTCTTAAATACAGGTAATCATACACCGACCTTAGAGGAATTCGGTGAAGATTAATTGGGACAATTTTTATAATATATTTACTTAGTACCTGGTGCATCATGGATGATCAATAATTTTCAACTATTTTGATGTCAGTGTGTTACTGTTGTCTCATTTTCTGGCATCAATGGTTAGACCCATGAATCATAAAAAAATTACAAAACACAGGTGCTGAATATAGCACAGTTGATCATTGAGTATGGCTATGACAAAGTGGTAGCTATTCTTACTCTATAAATATCTCTAAGCTGGTGAACCTACCATTTCTAAATTCATTGGCTTGAATTCTTGTAGTTGCTGTGTTATCTTATTGTTAGCTTGAGTTTGTAAAGTTAACCCTCATATGTCTCCTAAATTCTTCTAAGAAATTAGTTTATAAGTCAGGTGGGTACTCACACGTTGACTGTGAACTCAGCCCTTAACTGTAAGGAAAGCTAGATGTCAATATACCATCTTAACAATGAACACTTTACCCTCCAGGCAGTGCTATCTTGTGGCCCCCAAACCATAGACTCATACACCAAATTGCCTCTTTAGTCTTTTTTAGGGACACATTGACCCCAAACTTTTAAATCAAGATGCACAGATTTACTTTTCCAGATTCTTATTTCATAGCATCATTATAACAATCTACCTGAAGGGGAGTAGCAACTTTATATGAACCAAGAAAAGAGCTGGAGAGATGGTCCAGTGGGTAAAGGCATTTTTGCTGAGCCTGGCAAACCTAGTTCAATCCATAGGACCCACATGTGGAAGGAGAGAATTGACTCCCTCAAGTTGTACTATGACCTTTACGTGAATGCAATGACATGCATGAGAACACACACACACACACACACACACACACACACACACACACACACACACAAAATGAATAAAATATAATAAAAACATTAAGAGTATAGATATTGAAATAATTTGTGAATTTGTTGTGATATTTTTTCCTATTGGAAAACAGGGGTAGCAAATGCTCACAGACTTGATACCTAAGAGGATAAAACATGAAACAAACAACACAATATCAATATACAATATAATACCTATAAGTCCTACCTTCCAAAGCGTTTTCTACATGATCACCATTTTGTAGTGACTAGCGGTTAATGCACAAACTCCTAACTCTTCAAAGTCCCCAGAATGAGTGATTGTGAGTGCTTGGCCATTGCTGAGATGTCTATATCAACCACTTCCTCGAGGCTCAGGAAACACTGCAGAAGAGGAGGAAGAAAGAATTTAAGAGCGGGAGGATGGGGAGGACAGCTGTGAAATGTTGACCCTGGACAGGGCCTGGCTGTTGAACTCATAAACTCACAGGAGCTGTGATTACCTACACAAAACAAAGCCAGCCAAAAGTCAAGCATAGATGGGAGAGGGGTTCAGGAAGCCCTAGCTGAGGAGGGATTGGCAGTTGGTGGTTGCTAGGAAAGGGGAAGTAATGTTTTTTAGGGGTGTGGCAACTGGTAGGTTGTCCATGAGCAGACACACCCTCATTCTTATGCCTATGAGCAGAACTGATTTTACTTAGTAGGATTTTTTTTTAAAGAGAGGGATAAAATGTGGTACATATACATAATGGAGTACTACTCAGCAGAGAAAAACAATGGCATCATGAGGTTTACAGGAAAATGGATGGATCTAGAAAAAATCATCCTGAGTGAGGTAACCCAGACTCAGAAAGACAAACATGGTATGTACTCATTCATAGGAGGATACTAGATGTAAAACAAAGGATGACTCGACTGCTACTCACAACTCGAGGGAGACTACCTAGTAAAGAGGACCCTAAGGAAGACACAGGGATCACCCAATGACAGAGAAATGGATGAGATCTACATGAGCAAACTGGTCGTGAAGGGGGGTAATGAAGGGCAAGGGTTGAGGGAAAGAGAGCTTAGGGGAGTGGGAGATCCGAGCTGGATCAAGAAGAGAGAGGGAGAATAAGGAAAGAGATACCATGATAAATGCAGACCCCATGGGAATAGGAAGAAGCAAAGTGCTAGAGAGGTCCCCAGAAATCCACAAAGATGCCTCCACTATAGACTACTGGCAATGGTTGAGAGAAAGCCCCCCCCCCCCCCCGACCTACTCTGGTGATCGGATGGCCAAACACCCTAACTGTCATGATAGAACCCTCATCCAATGACTGATGGAAGCAGATGCAGAGATCCACGGCCAGGCCCCAGGTGGAGCTCTGGGAGTTCAATTGGCAAGAGAGAGGAGGGGTTGTATGAGTGAGAGATGTTGAGACCACGATTTGAAAAATCACAGGGACAAATAGCCAAACTAGTGGAAACACATAAACTATGAACCAATAGCTGAGGAGCCCCCAACTGGATCAGGCCCTCTGGATAAGTTGAGACAGTGGATGTGCTTGAAGTGTTTGGGAGGCTTCCAGGCCGTGGGACTGGGACCTGTCCTTAGTGCATGAGCTGGGTGTTTGGAGCCTGGGGCCTATGCTGGGACACTTTGCTTAGCCTGGGTGAAGGGAGGAGGGGACTGGACCTGCCTGGACTGAATCTACCAGGCTGAGCTGAATCCCCAGGGGAGTCCTTGACCTGGAGAAAATGAGAATGGGGGGTGGTTTGGGAGGAAGACGGGGGGGGGGGCAGAGGGAGGACAGGGGAATCCATGGCTGATATGTAAAATTAAATTAATTATAAAATTAAAAAAAAGAGAGGGATAAAGGGACATTAAGTTGGAAGGGAGAAATGTTGAGAGTTCGTAGAGAGTTGGAGTAGGAAAGGGGAGTGGATATAATCAAATTACAATGCATGTGTGTATTTCTCAAGAATAAATAAAAAAGTCAAAGTAAATAAACACATAAAAGAAAAAAAATCTTCCCAAAATTTAAGCTTCGCTTTCAGTTTTAGAAGTGTTGTGTTAGGAAATTTAGAATGTAACATTTCTCATTTTCCCTGGCTTTTTTTTTTTTTTTCAATGTACTTGGTGTTAGAATGTCTTCCCCAATATCAGTTGAATTCTTAACTTGTCCTTTTGAGGACTTCATCTCTGGAAACACAAATTTTAGATTCCTTTATTTCCCTGGCCAAGGTACTGAAGTGGCAGGTGACTTGAGAATATTAACCATGTTGTGTTCATCACAGGGATGAAAGAAAGTAATGTTTTGAGGCGTTACTCCAGGGCTGTGTTTCCAATATTCTAGACATAAAATGATTCTCTATGGTAATCAGGAAGCCCAGAGAAGTAAACATGCTGGCTCTGAAGTCATACATTAACCCTTTGATAAAGACATCATGGGGCTGGGGAGAGCGCTCAATGGTTAAAGTACGTGCCACCCAAGTGTGAGCACCAGAGTTTGGATCCCCAGAACCCACATAAATGCTGGCTGGAGGGTGGTAGTCCTCCTTTAATCCCAACATTCTGCAGAGAGACACAGGGTATCCTGGAACAAGCTGGCTGGCTAGACTAGCTGATACAGCAAGCTAGGTACTACTGAAAGTCTCAATGAATATGGTAGAGAGCAGTTTCTCCACTGCTAAAACAAACACGGTTCCAGGCAAACCAGGATAATTGGTCTCTCTATAGAACAAGCACAGGTGGATGGAGGCATATCTTTCTTCATATCTTTTCACACATTCTGGTTAAAGAGCACTTGAGTCTCCAGGGGGGAAATAAGTGTTTTTTTGGCCTTGCTGATAGGGAATGATGGCACTCTTCCAGGTCTTCTCTGGTCTCTGAATGAATGTGACTTACCCATTTGTCCACCTGCCTAGATAAAAGATTTGAAAGAGAACTTTTGCTATGTAAAAATAAAATATCCTTCATTTCAATTAGCCCGTGAACTGCGGGACTGGAATGAAGGGGTTCAAGACAGTGAGTATCGCATAAAGGCTGTGGCAGAATTGCTTCTGAGCCTTTTCACGCTCTCTAACCTTCCTTATCCAACTACATTCTCCATTAGCATGGACCATGCCTGTGCAGTGCATGCCACATGCCCTTCACTTGATGAAGATATTGTTCCCTGCTCACACCACTCCAGCTGTCAGGACTACAGTAAGACTCTTTACTTATTCACATTCTTGAGACATAACTTCCAGTCTGGGATTAGAGAGGAAAAAGTGACAGACACCACACTCTTGAGACTTCATGCATATTTCCAGTCAAACTCCAGTTCCCTTTCTTTTTTTTTCTTTTTTTTCTGTATCTATAATATTTATTCATGGTTTCTATATATGGTAAAAATAGTCACTGAATATATTAAATTATTTTTACATTGTACAAGGGAAAAATCAACTTAGCACAACTTAACACCTTGGAAAGCTAAAGGAAATGGCTCCTATCTCCACACTGAAAAGCCAAGTTGAATTTGATTGTTTGGAAATGTGGTTTATCATTCTTGAACTCACACCAACAGTTCTGCCCCTTGGCTCTAGACGGTTTGTCATACATACTGAATTATATATACCACACAATCAAATAAAAAGCTGTCTCATACCATATTCTAGCTAGAAAATTCCCCTCTCAATTTTTACATCATTCCCCATTTTATATGTAATCAACAAGGAGAAAGGCTTAATTGTGAATTAACAAATAAATAGGCTCAATTTGTTGAAATACAAAAAGTGCCCCAAAGGAATCTTCAAATGGCATTAGAACAAGGGTGACATTCAGTCCCTACTTAGCTTGTACCAGCTGAAGACAATAGTAAGCGAGGTATTTGGTACCTCAGTGCCTGTAAGTTAAAGCTGCAATTGTCTAGTAATGTCATAAAGTGACAAGCTTTGTGATGACTCTCCACTCAGTGGCACAATGGGGATTTTACCTAAGCAGGTTTACCCTTCTGTTACTGACTCACTAGCTTCAACCCAAATTCTCTACTCAATTTTAAATCCATAATATGGGGAGGAGGGTATAATTGTCCTGTTGTGACTACCACATAAAATCACAGATTGCTTCTGGTTAAAGCAGGATGATTCCTGTCTAGTTGCTCATTATTCTATGCAATCTAATAAAGGTGATCCCTTGATTGGGTGTTCACCTGCACTTGAGTCTAACCACACCATGGTTGAAAAAAAAAAAAAACCTCAAGTCTGTAGAGGAAAGAAAAACACTAGGTAGATTAAAGGAGGGTAAATAGTAAATAGTAATGCATTTTTAGAGCAAAAATTTCTGTACGGCAAATATGACAGTGGTTAGCAGAGGTTGTCCATTTTTTTTTCAATTCCTTTTTTTTTATTATTATTTTACAACACCATTCAGTTCAACATAATAGCCACAGATTCCCCTGTTCTCCCCCTCTCGCGCCCCTCCCCCCAGCCCACCCCCCATTCCCACCTCCTCCAGATCAAGGTCTCCCCGGAGGACCAGGGTCGACTCCAGTTCCCTTTCTTGAGATTGTGATGGATCGAATGTATACTTGCAATGAAGAATGTATCATAGGAAACTGTCATTTACTGCGTGTCTTTATGTGACTGTGAGTCTCTCAAAGATATAGATTGGCTGGTACCCACAGAGAGTAGTAAGAGTTTAATTGGTTGAATGCTGGAGATACTGAAATGTATTCTTACCTGGGTTCATAAGCAATTAAACATATACTTAAAGAATATTGACAGATACATTAGTATCAGCTTTGAACTCTTTCTAAGAGATATTTCTAGCTGTTTTCCTTCTATTAATGGCCAGAATGAAGACAGAACTCATTGTTTACATTTGGGAGTGACGAGAGGCCAGAAGGGCAAACCAATGCCCTGAGCAAGAGTCTGAATCTACAGAGAGAGGAGGAGGAAGAAGGAATGATGAACTAAGTACAGGATAATTGAATTTGGAGAAAATACAAATCACTCCAGTTTCACTTAAAACAATCATCCACATTCTGGACTAGGGGGAGATGTAGTTTTAAAATAAAGTGTTCGTTAAGAGTCTAGTGGGAGCTTTAGTCAGTCAACAAGCTAATATGGCTTTTACTCAATTTTGCATATTATTTGCAGAAGTGAAGAGAAGTATGGGAAATCCCCACTGCATGTCTTACTTATTGGTTACAGTTCCATACATACATTTTTTTTTAAAGGATCACGCTAAAAAATTCAGAACCATAGTTTAAAGTGAGAGTTAAGAGGAGACTGGGGGACTCAGACACAGGAGAGATTTTTTATGAGGGAGTCATTGCATACCTACTATATTAACAGATACTTCATGTTTTGTGGCTCAAATGGTGGATATTTTAAACAAGTAAGGGAGAGGTTGTTGCTCATTAAAAAATGTAGAAATCAGGTACTTCTATTAAGCAAATGGAAGCTTTCCAATAGGCTCTGGTTTACTTTTCTTAATTTGTGATTTGCATTGGGGATGAGATTCGGGTGAGTCCTGAAGCAGCTTCCAATTCAAAGATGAGACCATCTAACCATGTTACACTTAATTTGTGGCTTAGTTGGAGAGTGCTCTATGACACAGGTGAATAAGAATGGCCTTTAGTCCAAGTGGAAATGCTGGAGAGAGGTGCTTTGCTCAGAAAAGAGTTGCCAAGGCTTCCTTTGTCCCTCACTTTGTATTCAGGGAGCATAAAAGAAAAGATCGAGGCTGATGGATGGTAATTCATCTGAAAGGGAAGGAAATAACTCTGGTGCATGCGGATGGTAAGGGACGGTGATGATGCTTCTCTATGTCCTGGATTCTGCACCGGGAGAAACAAAGGAGCTCAATCAATGAAAGTGTTTGGGGTGGGGGATGAATGATGAAGAGGTATGAGTTCCATTTGAGAGAGTAATGGTGGTTTAGTCTCACAGACTGTGGCTCTAAGCCCAGCAGGTGAATCTGGGACAATTGATGGCTTCTGATATCCAGCAGTTGCAGTGTTTCTGATCTAGTACTGGGGCCAAGCAGCACTCAAAGCTGCAGACAGCTTCATTTGTGTGGGCCCATCCTTCATGTAACAGCAAACCACCTTCCATCAGAAAAGATGAATGAGAAAACCATTTGGCTTCATATGTTTTCATCATTGTGTTCTGTATTCTGTTCACACTAGTTTTGGTTTATGTATTTTGCCTCCTTCCCTCTGAACTATGGTGCAGAAGGTACTTGGCATTACCATACCTCAGGTGATGGGTGAAATATGGATAACAGGACTTCCTTCATGAGCTGTGTAGAGGGGTGGACCTCCTCAGGAGCCAGAGAACAATATGCCCTGTCTTGTCTAGGAATGGGCAGAGGTTCACTGCTGCTTTAATTCTTCAAGAGCAATTCCTTTCTCAATTATGAACAAGCAGAACTCCTTTCAAAAATTAGAGAGGGGAACTAGTCAAGCTTAATTGAACGTCAGCAGAAGGTAGGATGTGTCCTGGTGTTAGATGTAACGTGAAGCAGTCCACTCAAGACATTGAACTCAATGTCTTGTGTGTTCAAATTGCAAATGTACCATCTCTGAACATCTATGAAGTTAAAAATATATTGCTTTCTTCCTAGTGAATTAAAAGAGAAAAAGCAGTTAATAAACACATTCAATATGAATGCTCTGGACTTGTGTCTGAAGGTGACAAGTGACCCCTATAGCTGGAAGTCTAAGGGAAATCCATGAGTCTCCAAGATGCATGCAGAGTAAGTCAGGCATTCATTCTTTCATCTCAAGACTTGATAAAATATTGTGCTGTAGAGCACAGGACCTGACTTTTTGAGTGACTGGTAGTAGGTCAGATGACCAAATATGGATGTATAGAAAACACGTTTCTCATGATCAGAAATGATAAATATTTGAACAGATGGATATGCCTTTCATTCCTTGAACATTAAAATATAAGCTTGTACCAAAACATCACATATAGATACATCATATGCCACAAATATGTGGTAATAAAAAAATAAGAATCAGGAGTGCTTAGAAGAATGGTCATCTGAATCTTTGTCGAGTACCTAGTGGCTGGCCTGTTTGGAAGAGTAGGAGTCAGTGTTACTAAACATAGGGACTGGCACCTGGTTTTGCTAAAGGGATCTGTAAATGGGAAGCCACCAGCACAGCACATACCATGGGCCTGACAAAAATGAGAATGAGCTATGTCTGAGAAGACTGAAGCACTTTCTCCATTTTTCCTTCAGTTTTGCTTCAGAGTGTTTGGATATAGCAGTTTCTGAGGTTATCTTCAGAGGGGCTCAGATGTGAAAGGGAGGGATGCAGCTGATGGTTATCTAGATAGTCAATAAGTTCAGCAATGGGATGTTTGAGCCACACAAAGGGACATGGGTTTGTACAGTTGTCTAATAGCCAAGACTTGTGAGAAAAGTCACCTTTATTTTTGAATAGGCCACTGGAAAGAACCAGAAAGTTTAGCTGTAACACACACACACACACACACACACACACACTGACATGAAGGAGCCCACTGCACATGCAGGCTGTGAGCACTGAATGAAACCCAGATGATCCAGTGTGAGGGCAGACTCATCTACATATGTGATGTGAGTACAGACACTGAAGCAGTGTATACACCCCCCTCTGGCCTCCCAGCCCCAATCCCAGCGTGTCTCCCTGGAGGAGGGGCACACCCATGGCCTTGCTTTCCCTACCCTCAGAAGCCAGGGCCACATTTCTGAGCTGTACTGGTCTTGAGGACATGGTAGGGGTCTCTTGGTTCTTGCCTTAAATTCAGCCAAGAGACAGATAGTTGAACATGCATTTATTTAATAAAGCAGTTGAAGCACACTCTTGAGAGAGATGGGAGTGAGCTGCCTCATGGAAGGTTCAGAAGCCTAGTGGATTCTGCACTGGGAAGTGTAAGGATGTTTCTGATGAATACTTAAATGAGGGGTGTATTCATGATATAATATGACCCATTTCTGTCTCAAAGTACAGTGGGCCTTATCTTTTATGATATTTTGTCCCATAGTCTCCAGAAAAGAAGAGTGGTGTCAAAATCACAATGTAAGTGATATTATAATGGTATCAGGTCGAGGATGCAGAACCTATGTTAGTGTATATGTGAGGGTGGAGACAGTGAGAACAACCTATCAGTAGCTTCACAGGGCATTCTGACAATCCAAACGCATAACCATCAAGGTTTAACTGAAGATTACCTGTATTATTAAATATCTAAGTCCTTGTCCATGAGGATGGCCTTCTTTCTGGAGCGGATAGAGGCATTCTTAAAAGATGTTCTAGTCAGCTTTAGTGAGTTAGAAATACTTGGGAAGAGGGACTTTCAGTTGAGGAATCACCTCTGGCTGAATGGCCTGTGGGTATGTTTGTGGGGTATTTTCTTGATTGATAGCTGATGAGGAGAGCAAAGCACACTGTGGGCATTATTATTCCTAGGTAGACAAATAGCTGAGCAAGTCAGTAAGCAGCATTTCTCCATTCCCTCCACTTTAGTTCCTGCCTTCAGGTTTCTGCCTTGAATTCCAACCTTGGCTTCCCTTGATGATGGACTGTAAACCAAATAAACTATTTCTATCTCAAGTTGCTTTGGATCAGTGTATTCTCACAGCAATCGAAAGCAAACTATGAAAGAAAGCATCCTCGCCTACAGTATAGTCTGTTGCAGTTAGAGAGAGACAGTACATCTAAAATATATGGAAAGCTAACCATGCCTTGTGTATGTTACTCCTAGTAGGTTTCACAGGAGCCAGGGGGAGCCTGCTGAGACTAGCTTTGCTGTTTTTCCAGGCTCCAGTCACTCTTCTCACCTGATGAGCCTGACGATCTCATTCCCATTGGCAAGCCCTTTCATTTCTCATCTCTAGTGTTCCTGACCTTGCCACCTT
This sequence comes from Peromyscus leucopus, assembly GCF_004664715.2. Classification (NCBI taxonomy): domain Eukaryota; kingdom Metazoa; phylum Chordata; class Mammalia; order Rodentia; family Cricetidae; genus Peromyscus; species Peromyscus leucopus. The sequence goes on from NC_051066.1 coordinate 70,646,009, forward strand.
AAACCCTACTTTCCCTTCAACTATAGCACTTGTTTTTACGGTAACACTGGATCTGTTAAATAGTGAAGTTTTAAGTTGGACCAAACTATATTTTAACAGTTAAAATAATCACAAAATTACAGAATCTGTAAAAAGGATGGACTGACTGAAATACAAAGTTCCAGCAGTTGGAAAAACAATGACTGAGAATGCACAGCTGTTTTCACAAGCGATGCTAAGAATGGGCCTGGAAGCAGGTGTCCTCTCTACCTGCACTGAATTGTAAAGTCTCAACCTAACTGAACATGAGTTCCTTCCTTCTGGACTTCTAATAATAAGATTTATCGTGTGTGTGTGTGTGTGTGTGTGTGTGTGTGTGTGTGTGTGTGCTGTGTTAAAGTTAAAACTTTGCTTTTTAATTAAACAGAAAAGGGGAAATGCTGTGGGATAATGCTTTTGTACACTGGTTTAATAAAACTCTGATTGGCCAGTAGCCAAGCAGGAAGTATAGGTGGGATAAGCAGGCAAGGAGAATTCTGGGAAGACAAAGGCTGAGTCAGGAGACACTGCTAGCTGCCATTATGAGAAGCAAGATGTAAAAGTACTGGCAAGCCACAAGTCATGTGGCAAAGTATAGATTTATAGAAATGGGTTAATTAAAGTGTAAGAGCTACTCAATACTAAGCCTGAACTAATGGCCAAGCAGTTATAATTAATATAAGCCTCTGTGTGCTTACTTGGGGGATGCAGATGGGAGAGATTTGTCCCAATAGCTGGCCAGCCAGGGCACAGGAAAACTTTCAGTTACATTGGATAACCAAAGAGTGAGACCATTTCCCATAGTTACCTGTAGTTTTTTATTTAGGGTTGAAGCCTCATGAGCTTTCCCCCTTCCATGTTAGCATGTCTATTGTCATGTTTAGGCAAACATGTTGGTGAGACTTCCTGGGTGTAGCTTCTCTGACCCTTCTAGAAGACACAATTGCACAGCAAACTCTCTCTTCCTCTGGCTCTTAAAATCTTTCTGTCTATTTGTTCAAAATGATCCCCAAGCCTTAGGTATATGAATTGTGTTGAAGATGTATCAGTTGGAACTAGGACATGCAACTTTGCATTTTGACAGGTTGTGGTTTTCCTGTGACATGATAGACACTATTTGGCAGTTTTCATAGAGTTGATTGAAACAAACCAATGTTTGTTGTAGGTTGAAGCAAGGAGATGATGTTCTTGTTTGTCCAGTATTCAAATCCATATTGAATCATGGCAACCATGTGGGTGCTGTGCCTATCATTTTCTAGAGAAATAGGCTATGGGTTGATTGTTCTTTCCTACTTTAGCATTTGTGTTGTTTGTTTTATACCTTTATCATTTGGTCACTTTTACTTCATAAAATCCATAGCCTTTTATGATTTATCATTTTTGGTGTGCTTTTGTATGTGTGTTCATATATGTTGGTGGGTAGTATATGTGTATATAAGTGTGTATGTGGAGGTTGCATGACAGCCTTGAATGTGGTTCCTCCTCAGGTGCTATCTACTTTGTTTTATGAGATAGGATCTCTTACTTGTGCCTAGGGCTCTCCAATGAAGCTAGCTGGCAAACACAGGGATCCATGTATCTCCACCTCCCCAGAGGTGGGATTACAAACACCCACCACCACATCTGACTTTTTACATGGGTTCTGGGAATTGAATTTAGATCCTTACGCTTGTGTAGCAAGCACTCTACTGAGTAAGCTATCCCTGGAGCCTTCTCTTTAGGAAGGGCATTGAGTTTATTGTCATTGTTATTGATATTATTATTACTATGATGATGATGGTGGTGTAGTGTATGTGTGTGTGTGTGTGTGTGTGTGTGTGTGTGTGTGTGTGTGACTTGAATAACTGTTGGAGAATCTCTTGATTGTCTGTATGACATGAACTTATCGTGCCAAGGTTCAGCCCCTAGGCTTGAGTTTATTTTTCCATCTGGCCAATATTATCCTGTTTATATGAGATCCTGGTGAGTATGGTTCATTATTTTTTGGTAGGAGATTCCTCTTCAAATTTTTGTTATGATGTGTTCATCTGACTTTGTTGTGTTGGACAATTTCCTTAATTTGACTCTGATGTTTGTGAATATCGAGTATTTATGAGTTCATGCAATTTTGATTTTTGACTAATAAAACTGTAGCAGACAGGCTCTGGGCTCAATAATTCAGTGACTGTTGATCAGTATTTTATCTTTGTTTATTTATTAGTGCTATGATTGATGGTGAGTCTGTAGTTTAATTTTTGTCTCCTGAAACAGATGTTTGATAGTAATAAAATATTCATCATTTTAGTTTTTAGGTTATCCTTTCTAGGTTTCATGTCAATTCAGTAAAACCACTTTCTGTTTCTTTTTAACGCTATTTTATTTATAATTTTAAAATTACTTCATATTCATGTATGAAATAATGGGTTTCATTAATATTTTCATGCATGCATGTCATGCACTTTGCTCAAATCCATTCACCCGTTACTTTCCATTGTTCCCCCCTCTCTCCCTTCTGTTACTGTTTTTTTTCCAAACTACTCCCCTTCTGTGCCCATGTCTCTGATAGTGGTGATAGCTAACTTAACAGGAGTCACCTAGGAGACAAGTCTCCTGCACACCAGGGAGGCATTATTTTGGTTCAGTTAATTGATAAAGGAAGATCCATCCCAAAGGAAAGATACAGCATTTCTTGGGCTTGGATCTTGAAGTACATATAAGAAGAAAGCCAGCTCAGCATAGGCATTCATCTCCTTCTGCTTCATGGGTGTGATGGAGCACTGATCACCCACCCTAGTGCCTACCCTGGCATCATGAACCAGCATCTACTGCAACTGATAGCAAAATAAAACCTTTTATGCTGTAAGTTTGTTATTTTAGGTATTTGGTTACAGAAAAGTAACTTACACTGTGTGTATGTGTGTGTGTGTGTGTGCATGTGTGTGCACATATGCATGTGTGTGTACATTTTTCTAAAAATGATGTAACTTCATTCTTTATGACTGAATAAAATTACAGTGTACATATATCATATTTCCTTTATCTATTCACTTACTGGGGAACAGCCAGGCTGATTTTTAACCATTATGGATAGTGTGATAATTAAAACCCTAATGTTCATGTATCTCTGTATATGTAGATTTAGACTCTACCAGGATGGGTAGAGCTGATTGGAATAAAATTCTATTTTTAGTATTTGAGCAATGTCCATGGTAATTTCTGTAGTGGCTGCACTAATTTACATTCTGAACAATGGTATATAAATCTTTCTTTTCATATTCTTATGTGTGCTATTGTTTGTTTTCTTTATGATAGTTATTTTGACAGGGCTGGGATGAAATCTTAATGCATATTCCTCATGGAACACATATGGAACATTTTTTCATACATTTATTGACATTGGTGCTTCATTTAAAAACTGTCTGTGCAATTCATCTAATTATTTTCTCCATTCTGTAGGCAGTCTCTTCACTCTGTGTAAAAATGCTTTCCTTAAAACAATCCATTTACTTTTATTAAATTAATGCCATGACATAATATGGTGAGCATTTTAGAATTTCAAAATTTCACCTCTTTTTAATATGTTTAAATGACTAAAACTCATGAAACACCCTGCTACTAAGTTCTGGTTTTTCAGTTGGTGAAGGCATGAAAAGTAGCCTAAAGGTGAGGGTTTCCATGGTACTGAATTGAACCTATGCCATTAGCGAAGGCAATTTAGTCTTTCTCTTGATTTTTCTAAAAGACTGTTCATTGACCAAGTCCTTACAAAGTCAGATACACAACAAACATATATCACTGACACGTGGCCTTTCTGTCAGTCATGTGATCATGCAACTGCCTGAACATTATAAACTGCTCTCACCTTCACTGGAGCAGAGGATATGAAGGTACACACATATATATGCACACACATAAGGATTGTATATACATATATTTTTTATTCCTTGTTTCCTTTTTCTTTTCCCTTTTTTTCTTTTCTTGTTTCTTCAGGGTGTTAAGTACAATATAATATATTATATATACAGTTACATCACAAAGAGAAGTTAATTGGATCAAAACTCAGTTATCATGTAGATTTAAGTAATGTTTTATCTCAGAGAAATGTTTATACAGTCACTCCTCCTTTTGAGCATGTGTCCTATTGCCCTCTTCTGATCTGTAGCTAAGGTGTGTATTTTGTCTTAGTTAGGATTTCTATTGCTGTGAAGAGACACCATGATCATGGCAAATCTTATAAAGGAAAACATTTAATTGGGTGGCTCACAGTTCAGAGGTTCAGTCCATTATCATCATGGTGCAACATGGTGTGTAGGCAGACATGGTTCTGGAGAGGTAGCTGAAAGCTCTACAACTTGTGTAGGCAACAGGAAATAACCTGAGACACTGGGTGATATCTTGAGCATGTAAGACTTCAAAACCTGCCTCCACAGTGACATACTTTCTCTAACAAGGCCACACCTACTTCAACAAGGTGCACCTCCTAATAGTGCCACTCACTATGAGCTTCTGGGGGCCAATTACATTCAAACTACCACACAGGGCCACTGTGTTGAAAAGGAGCTTACAGAAGACTCTTGGCTTAGATGATTAAATGATCTTTGTGGGGCCCCCTGTCATTTTTAGGTATACTGATGGGGAAAATATTATCTAAAGGTAGAATAGCTCCTATTGAAGAGGCTTGCAGATTGATGGACAACAGCTGAATAGAGCAAAGAAGAAGGGAGAGGGAGATGAGGTTTTAGGCTTATTTCTTAGTTTGTTTTGTGATTTTAGGCAATTCTTTTTATATTGCAGCCCCATCACTAAATCTCAGGGGTTTTCTAAGTTTCTTCCAACTTTTATTCTTTCTCATCTGGTTGATAATTCACTCCACAAACAATTGATGAAAATCTATTGTAGTCAGACAGTGGATTCTCTTAATAGTATTTGATTCAGTATTGTGTCAGGTAAATCAATTGTTAGTTTTTTTTCTTTGATCATTAACTGTCTTTCACCTTAAGGTTGGGATTAGTTCTAGAAAGATCATCAGTGTTTGAGAAGCTGAACCTGTCTGTGCCTTCTTTTGTTCATTGTCTTTTCTCCTCCTTTAGGTACTAGTCATAGGTACAGGATACCTGCTTTTCCACATAGAGAGCAAGATTCTCTTTACCTTATGGTGGCTGCATGTAGACTAATGGACATCCAAGAGCAGGAAACAGATGTCTCTTCAGGGCAATCTGCCATTTCTAGGGTTCTTGTTGTTATATGTCTTTTGCAACCTTTAAAACAAATGGGATGCTTAATTTTTGAATTCTTTTTTTAATTTCATGATTAGAAGACTTTTTAGAAATTAGATGTTAACATTTTCCCAGCCATAAATTTGGTATCTTATGACACAAGGAAAATTACAAAGGCAGGAAGAAAGGGACCTGTGTTGCTGGAGGGCTTCTCTCCCTCTTCCACCAAGCCCCACAGCCCCACAATCCACATATAAAATAATCACTCAGACACTTATAATACTTACAAACTGTATGGCCATGGCAGGCTTCTTGCTAACTGTTCTTTTATCTTAAATTAACCCATTTTTATAAATCTATATCTTGCCACGCGGCTGGTGGCTTACCGGCGTCTTTACATGCTGCTTGTCCTGGCGGTGGCTGCATGTCTCTCCTCCTTCTTCCTGTTTCCCCAATTCTCCTCTCTCTTTGTTCCGTCTATACTTCCTGCCTGGTCACTGGCCATCAGTGTTTTATTTATATAGAGTGATATCCACAACACTTCCCCTTTTCTTCTTTTTTTAAAAAGTAAGGTTTTAATTTTAACATAGTAAAAATTACATATAACAAAACAATTATCAAGCAAGAATTACAGTTACAATATTAAAGAAGATGTCCTATCTATCTTATATTTGTGAGTTTAAAGTTTTATATCTAACTTATCTTTTATCATAACTGAGGAAATTACAACTATCTAGTCTTTAACCACATCAAAGACCTGAGAAGAAACATAATGGTACCTGAGAAATGGTAGATGGATGCAAGCAACTTTCGGGAATCTTGCAAGAGTAGACCAAGACAGCTGGCAGCCTGGACAGTCACCTAATGTTTTTCAGCATTGTTGGTGCATTCAAATTGGCTACAGGCCTAGAGTATCTGACAGACCATTTTCAGAAGCAGGAATTCTGAGAGACCATTTTACCCTGTCTTGGCAGAGTACAGTGGTCACTTTCCTTGTGTCCTGCTTGTCCAGAAAGGACAGCATTGCATTTGTACTGTCAGCTGTCAAGGCAAGGGCAGTTCTTTGCCCAGTAGGCCATTTTGTGCCAAAAAGACAAACTTCCAAATGGAAATGTCTTAGAAGCCCAACATTCTCTTGGGATCAATTGGTGCAGCCAGGAGCAATTGTGTCTCACGTCAACAGAATTTTAAGTTATTTAAATGCCATATTCTCTAGGTCTATGAAGTGTTTGAAGATTACCTATCTATCTGAAATATATCTATGTATACCTAGAATACTTAACTAACATGACTACAAATAGGATTATCATAGATGACTAATTATTAATCTATTTTTAATTATCCATTACATTTTTAAATGAGTTAAACATAATACCTCAAAAAAGAATATATATATATATATATATATATATATATATATATATATATATACAGTATAACAAAATTAACTTCAAGTTTGCATCAATAAACTAAAATTTATACCAATGTAAAACATTTTAAACATAAACTAAAATCTATACCAATGTAAAACATTTTAAACAAGTTGTTCTTTAAAAGTAGGTCCATTAATCTACCCTTTTATCTTATCATCTCTATATCCTCCTATATATCTATATCATATCCCCTTTTGTTTTTTAGAAAGAGATCACATTTATAATCAACCTGTTTTAAATAAAAATATTGTTTTTTCTCTGTCCCACACCAGAGGGCTCTTCTGATCTGGGACACAAGAATCTCTTAACCATTTTTTTAAGCAATATGTCTGGGTTTAGAGGGGGAGTGAGCCAATTCCACCTCTAAAGCCAGCTTGGTATATTTGGGAATTTGGGCATAGCATCTCTTACTACTTCCTGCTGGAGGGGGGTGCTGTATCTTATGGGGACACAAAGAAAATTTTAGGCCTATGGGGTAGTCTGTGAGGCTGTATTGTGTGAACCATTTGCCTTGAAACCGCTCTGGATGTTGGATCATCTGCGCCATGGTGTCATCGGAGACCTTTCAGGGGGTCTTGGATGGTCAAACCTGATGTATCTTAATCTGGAACAAATCCACAGCCTCTGGCTTTCTGTGGAAACAAAAGCAGAACCTCTTTTCCAAAGCAACATATCCTTAAATCCAAATTTTGAGGTCAAGGTACCTTTAAAATATACATTTTGGCATAACTCAAGAGCTTTTGCAATCAAATGTTTTTCTTCAGTTATGAATATCAAAGAGAACATAAGCCAGATTCTCTGTGTGGTAGCCATCTTTACGTGGCTTATTTTTTATATTACCTTGAGCCTATTGCTTTAAACTGCACCATTCTAAGACTGAAATGGTGGTGTGGCTGCTGGCTCCACCCATTTCAGCTTACCAACATGGCATTTTCCGCCAGCTCTGGGAGTCATCAAGTCTCAGAAATAGTGGGTCTAAGCTTTTATCAAAGCAGCGTGTAGCCCAGAAACCTTTTTTTTTTTAAATACTAGTAAAGACTAAATCTACCACACAGCATAATGTGCTGCTGGCAGACACCTCATTACCACCATACTGCCAAACGCACACGCCAGGAACCTGCCAGTGTTCAAACCCGAGTTTTGCGGCGTCTAGCTACCCTTATGAGACATGAAGCAGGAACCTGGTTTTGACTCTGTTTAGAATTGGTTATTAAATATTCTCAGGTTTAAGGTGGAAACTCGAGCCGTTGGGCGCCATTTGTTGCTGGAGGGCTTCTCTCCCGCTTCCACCAAGCCCCACAGCCCCACAATCCACATATAAAATAATCACTCAGATGCTTATAATACTTATAAACTGTATGGCCGTGGCAGGCTTCTTGCTAACTGTTCTTTTATCTTAAATTAACCCATTTTTATAAATCTATACCTTGCCACGTGGCTGGTGGCTTACCGGCGTCTTCACATGCTGCTTGTCCTGGCGGTGGCTGCAGTGTCTCTCCTCCTTCTTCCTGTTTCCCCAATTCTCCTCTCTCTTTGTTCCGTCTATACTTCCTGCCTGGTCACTGGCCATCAGTGTTTTATTTATATAGAGTGATATCCACAGCAGACCTGTGAAAACAAAACTAAGACATAAAATATGACGAGGGGAAAGCAGGCAGCTTGTTGTGACTGTAAAGAAAAGGAAATCTTTGGGGAGGTCTGATTTATAGGATAATTATTATTGGCTGATTTAGAAAACTAGGGCAGAGAGATGAATTTGCTGAAGTGAATGTTTTGCAAACTGGTTTGAAGAATCCTTCTTGTCCCTATAACATAATTCTTGGTGACTATGTCCCCTTTACACTAAGGATTTGCAAGAAATTGGAAAGATACTATGAGAGTGACATTACAGTGTGTAAGAAGCATATTCAGACCATTATTATAAATGCAAATCAAAACCCAGCAGCAGAAAACAGATTTATCAAAAGCTGCCTAAGGCCCCAGGGTGAGAGAGTATACACAACCCCCACCACCCTCAACTTCTCATTTCCTAAATTCAGAAGTAGTCACTTCCCACAACTAAGCTTTCAATTCTAATTAGAGAAATAGCTTTTGCCATAGCTTTTAATGTCAGAGAGCATGCTCCTCAACCAATAATTCAATTATTCACTCATCCACCAGACATTTATTGAACACCCATTATGTGTTAGGTATAGGATTCTGTGCTAAGCATACAAGGATGAACAAGACATGATCCTGTCATCAAATGGGTTATTTCTGTTATCTAGACACGAAGACCTCATTTCACTTCAAGAGGTGAGTTCAAAGGAGCATGATAAGCTAAAATGAATTTTATTACTGAGATATGATTGATATACAAAGGTATTGCCACACTTCGTAACTTGGTCAGTCTGGCTATGAGCATATATGTGGTGATCCATCTCAGTAATTGGGTCCATGACTTGTCTCCAATTTCCTAAAGTTTTCCCACCACTATTACCATTATCATTGTTATTTTATCATAATCATTTATTCTCAACTGATTTCTCCTTATGGCATGCCCTTATGACATCCACATACCTATACTAGCTTTCTTTTTGCTGAGTATTTAGTTGACATATTGTCTTCAATGCTCTATGCTTTAATTTTACACAACTCACTTTTAGATTATCTTTGCTTTTTAACTGGTGAATGTAGACATTTTAGAAGATGATCCATGTTTGGGTTAATTTTCACTATCTTATTTTATGCTCTGTGGTCTATTTATTAAACTTATGTAATGAATAACATGAAGGTTTCTTTAGGTTAAGAAATCTCCCAGGCAATTGAGAAAAAAAAAACCAAACAGGTTTATTGAAATTAATTGGCATACAACATGCTGACTGTGCATACTTAAATGTAGTAATTTTTGACATATGTGTGCACTCATGAGTTTATTACTATAATCAAAATAATGAACATTACTGTCATAGCAAATACAAAACAAAAACGCAAAAAAAAAAAATCCTGATAAACTCCACAGACCTGCTCTTCTATCCTTCCTTGTCCATCTTACACTCCCAGGGAGCCAGTGATCTATTTTTGTCACATTTTGTAGAATTTTACAGAGTTAATGATACATTTTATACTGTTTTTAATCCACTTAATTTTTTAGTTAGTTTTTTTTCTATTTACATAGTTATTGTCTATGCCAATGGCTTCTTCTTTGTGTTGAATAGCATAAGTTATGTAAAGGTACTGCTGTATTTATTCATTGGTTGATGGATGTTTGGTCTTCTTCTGAGTTGGGACTATTGTATCCAAAGCTTCTGTCCACATATGTGAAAGACTATGAACATTTGATATTTTGGTGACTACTTGGGAGTCAAATGGCTCCATCATCAGACAAGTGTATACCCAGCATCTTAAGAAATTGTCAGTATGTTTTTCAGAGTGCTTTTTACCATTTTTAATTTTTTCAAGGAGTAAATGAGTTGAAGCTTCTCCACTTCCTCATTAAGGTTTTCTATGGAGAGTTTTCAATTTACTCTTAAGAGTTGTGTAGCCGGGCGGTGGTGGCGCATGCCTTTAATCCCAGCACTCGGGAGGCAGAGCCAGGTGGATCTCTGTGAGTTCGAGGCCAGCCTGGGCTACCAAGTGAGTCCCAGGAATGGCGCAAAGCTACACAGAGAAACCCTGTCTTGAAAAAAAAAAAAAAAAAAAAAAAAAAAAAAAAAAAAAAAAAAAAAAAAAAAAAACAAAAAAAAAAGAGTTGTGTAGTGCTATAGTGCTATGGTGGGTTGAGTTATAACTGTTGAGTAACCGTGATGATTGCATTCCTGGAGTGAATGTTGATTTGATCATAATGCATTCTCAGTTTTGTATGTTACTAGATTTCATTGTTTAATAACTTGCCTAGGAGTTTTGCATCTCTGTTGAAAAGGGATCTTGATTTTTGAGGTTTTTACTTTAATATTAATTTTGTCATATTTACTTATGAGGTTAGTGTGTAAGTATCCCATTCTTAACATTTTTCTGAATTACATACAATTACTTATATATACACACATATACATATATATGTATATGTACATATATATTCACACACAAATATATATATGAAAGAATAGAATTCCTCTAGTGAGGAATCTTGGATAAAATGTTCAAATGTATAAAATTCATTTCTTTTAAACATGAAAGATTTAGTCTATTTAATTTTAAGTTCTTTTTAGCTCAAAATTATCCCTTTCTTCTATAAAAATGCAATCATCTTTAAAGAAGCAGAGCAGTGAACTAATCCCTAACATATGAAATATTTATACACAGGTTAGAATGCTATTCATGGGAATATTTTTAAAATGTAAGTGCAATTCTGAACTTTTCAGACCAATCTTCTGTTCTATCAACAGGCTTTCTCCTTTAAATATTGAGTGGTGATTCTTTCTTTATCCACAGTCTAAGTCTCTAGCCCTTGGGCTTTCTATAAATTGAGATTCCTGGAATTAAAATGTGATTTTTTTTTTTAGTGAAGGTTTGAACTGTCCTAGTTAAGAAGCCTTCCTGGAATTATAGCTTCTTAATAAACTGAATCTCAGAAGGCATGCTAACTGGCTCTGACTGGCTGTGTGCTCTGCTGCAAGCATCGTTTTCCCGATGTTTCAGAAATGAAGTGTAATGAGCAGGCACCCACCCACTGCACTTCTCAGAGTGTCTGTTTTTCTGTTGTTACCCTCCCCTATGAGCTGAATCATTTCATTTTTTTATATACCTAAGATGCTTTTCTTGCCAAGCTTCCAACCACTGATAATCAGACTTGCCAAATATGGGTACATCCAAATACTTATATATTATTCAGGAAAGCATATAGTAGTTTTGGCTTATATAATGTCATGTTGAGTCATGCTCTGTGAATTTATAATAAAAATACAGAGCATATTGTATAGTGTTATAAGTAACCATATTCAAGTCACATGATTATGTATAAATCCATATGTAAATTAGAAATTTTGCGTACAACTTACTGTTAATAGTAACAACCAATCAGTGTCCTCTGATGAGGTCATGGTACAATTGCTCAGGGGTATTTTGGACACCCTGAAAATATTGGTGGTGTTTTCTTTCCTCTGTTTTAGGGGATGGATTTTTTATATGACCCCAGATTCCATGCAAGAATCTTTTTTTTTTTTTTTTTTGTTATCAAGAATTCTGTTACACAAGATATATCTGTCTGCAAGCAATACTGTCAACTGCAGATATTATTCCAAGCATACCCATTATAATGTTTCCATTTAATGTTCCCCAAAATAAAACCACAAAGAATAAAGTCAAAAAAAAAAAAAAAAAAAAAAAAAAAAAAAAAAAAAAAAAAAAGAATAAAGTCAATAATTAAGGTAATAATTAAGAGATTATGATCTTTGATTTGTTTTTTTTTTAAAAAGCCCACTTCAATCTATAGAAGTTAAATCTTAGCTAGTCAAACAGAGAGAGTCTGATTATTTTGACGATAGCATGTTTTAGTAATCATTCCATTAATGAAAGTAGAGAGCGGGAATGCTGGGAGCAGAAGGGTTCCAGCAGGTAGTGGAGTGATGAGAAAAGGAGGGGTCAGGGGAAGGCTTAACCAAGATGAAGTCTGCATGCAAAGCTGCTGGGGGACGTCTGGTATTGTAATTCAAGTTAAAACATGTAGTAAGAAGTGGTAGCAGGACACATATGACATAAGGAACAGCGAGTGAGTACTTGGAGCTGAAGGTTTAGTAGGTGTGGGGACAACGGGCTGGGAAAATGAAAGGGTAGGGAATGAGTTAGCAAAAAAAACTAAGGATGTAGAAAGAAGTCTTATGAAACCCCACTAGTTTGTAATCTAATTAAAAATATAATTTTTAAACAGAGCTTTGAACAAAAATAGCCCACGTTCATAAACAATCTTACTCCCAAGAAACATCAATAATTAAATGAAGTTCTCACTGTGAGGCACAGGTTATCTCCCTGTGAGTTACTGGCCAGAGAGGCCCCAGAGGCATCTAAACCAATGCAGGTGATTGCCAGTGTCCTTGGCTTCCCGCCATAACCAGATATGGTGCTGAAGACACCATAGACTTTAGTTGAAGGACACAGAGAAATTAACCTTGAACTGACCAAGGAGCGCCCCCTACTGGCTTGCTTTCATAGTGCTGGATGGTGCAATGGAAGCTGCCAAAGGAGAAAAGACATCAACAATGTTATCCGGTGCTGGGCCCTCCATGCTATAACACTGACCTGCCAGGCAAGATGTTCCCCGTAGTGCAATAGAGGCAATACTGTTTATGCACCTAACTACCTTCTCTCCAGACTGGATTTGAAATCTGTTTCACAAGAGGAAATTTGCACCGAGTACTGTAAACATGTCCAAAACCATGGTGAGGGAAGTCCCAGGCCCTAGAGGAGCACACAGTGCTGTTCTTCTTCTAAATGGTCATGCTGTCGAACTGCCTTCTAAAAATGTATGTTTATATTCACAGGTCTGAGCTGTTCTCAGCCTTGGCCAGAGAAGCTTTTTCTTGCGCCGAGAAGTGATTAATGCAGAGATATGCTACTGGAGAAGATGCTGAGAATAAGCGACTGAATGTTCAGCTTCAGCTATAGGTGGGACATCTGCATCCATCCTGCTTCCCAGAGACTCAGGAAACATCTCAGACGAGGGAGCAAAAAGATGAGATGGAGGATGCTGTTGGGGGGTTTTGCTGTGAAATGATGATCTCTGACCATGACCCGGCTGTCACACACATAGACTTATAGCAGCTGTGGCTACCTAAACAATACCTGCAATGATCAAGCCAGTTAAAAATTCCAGAATGAATGGGGAGGAAATCCCAAGGCCCTATCCTGGCAAAGGAGCTATTAGTAACTGATGGCTGCCAAGAGAATGAGAATCAGTTTTCTTTAGGAGTGTGACCCTGGGTAAGTTTCTTATGTCCCAGTGGATGACACTATATTCATGTGTGGATGAACAGCAGTAACTGGACTCAGTCGGTTAAAATAAATTGTAAGAGGAGAACAAGAAGTTGAGAGGGAGATATATAGGGGGGTTCTGGAGGGAGTTGGAAGGGCAGGGAGTGGTGTGGACATGATCAAGATACATTGTCAGTATGTATGAAATTTTCAATGAGTAAGTTAATATTAAAAAATAGGATTCAGCCGGGCGGTGGTGGCGCACGCCTTTAATCCCAGCACTCGGGAGGCAGAGCCGGGAGGATCTCTGTGAGTTCGAGGCCAGCCTGGGCTACCAAGTGAGTCCCAGGAAAGGCGCAAAGCTACACAGAGAAACCCTGTCTCGAAAAACCAAAAAAAAAAAAAAAAAAAAATTAGATTCATCATAGTTAAGTGACTTGCCTGTATTATGCACTGGCGTAATACTGGCACAAGAGTTGTGGGAGTGACCAATCATTATGTTTGCGGATTTAAAGCCCACTCCATGAGATGGAACCCACGCTTGAAACTGCCCAGATGGCCAAGAACTTGAGACGAGATAGGCCATGGATACACATAGAAAGAAAATACTCCGGTTTTGTTAAAGAAACTCAGCAATATAATGACTCCTAATTACATTCTGAGATGCTCATATACTCATCAGTGTCTCGCTCAGCCATCATCAGAGATGCTTCCTTCTGCAGTAGATGGGAACAAATATGGAGACCAGTAACTGGACAGTGTGAAGAGAGTGAGAGACCTTGGAACACTCAGTCCTAAATGGATGTCTCCATCAAATCCCTCCCCTCAGGGACAGGGAACTTTGTGGAAGAGGAGGCAGAAAGATGGAAGCACCAGAGAGGGTGAAAGACACCACGGAAACAAGGATTTCTAGACAGGACAGGGCTGATGCACACATGAGATCACAGAGATGGGCAGCATGCACAGGGCCTGTGTAGGTCTAAGTCAGATGGGGCCCCCAGCTCTGAGACAGGGAAGTGGACACAAGCTCCCAGCCCCAAGCTAGGGACTATCTCCAATAGACAACAGCTTGTAAAAGAAAAAAATGTTTCCTTCAACAGAGTCTCATAAGATATGCAAACCACACTCAAGAGCAGGCCCCATACCCAGGAATAGATTGCCATCACAAAACGAACTCAGTGCGCGCATGCGCACACACACACACACACACACACACTCCACTCCCTTAAAGATCTTTTGCTTATCTATCATGGTTTCTGGTTTAGTGTTGTTATGGGATTTCCATGTGTGCAAGTGTGTATGTGAGCATGTGTGTCTCTATGTCTCTGTGTGTTTCTTGTGCTTTTCCTTTGGCTCTTTTCCCCCCTGTTTATTTGATGTAAGGATTATGTCACTAGCCTGCGTGGCATCCCAGCCTAAAATAGTGGTGCCCTCTCTGTGCCCCCTCTTTTTCCATATTCCTCTCCACACATTCTCTCTCTCCCTCCTCCTCCCCCTCTCCCTCCTCTCTCTCTCTCTCTCTCTCTCTCTCTCTCTCTCTCTCTCTCTCTCTCTCAAGCTCTAGAAAAGTAACCACTGCAACATCCAGCACTCTCTGCCATCATCAGCATGGCCACTGCAGGCAGCTGCCAGCCATGAGCGCTTCCCCCTAAGTGTGCTGTTTAACCAACATTTATTATTATCTAGTTCTCTTTTTCTCTCTTTCTTTTTTAGTTAACTGTTTATTTTCTAATGAGAGATAAAGAAAGAGTGTGGAGTTGGGTAGGTGGGGATGTGGGGAGAGTCTGGGAGAACTTGAGAGAGTAGAAACTGTGATTAGAATATATTGTGTGGAAAAAAATCCATTTTTCAGAAAAATTAAAATTATAAAAAAAATTAGGACTCCACACAGTAATGGCTTTGGGCCATGTGTGCAATCTTTAACTATAAAGGTCATCAGGAACTGCTGTGGGATGGTCTGTATGTCAAATTGCTCTGATTGGTCAATAAATAAAACACTGATTGGCCAGTGGCCAGGCAGGAAGTAGGTGGGACAAGGAGAGAGGAGAATTCTGGGAAGCAGAAGGCTGAGGTGGAGAGACACTGCCAGCCGCTGCCATGACAAGCAGCATGTGAAGACTCCGGTAAGCCACATGCCATGTGGCAAGGTATAGATTTATGGAAATGGATTAATTTAAGATATAAGAACAGTTAGCAAGAAGCCTGCCACGGCTATACAGTTTGTAAGCAGTATAAGTCTCTGTGTTTACTTGGTCACGTCTGAGCGGCTGTGGGACTGGCGGGTGACAGAGATTTGTCCTGACTGTGGGCAAGGCAGGAAAACTCTAGCTACAAGAAACTGTAAATTTTAGATAGTTCTATTACCAGAGAACTGTTGTGAAAAATGAATGTCTCTCTAGCCCATGGACTAATACACTTGTCCATGTGTCGTTTTTTGTGAACATCATTTAACATAATGTAATTTTCTGATCAATTAAATAGAGGACTTGAAGACACAATTAGCCATGGGAAGACCATCTGATCTAAGGCCAACTGCTAAGGTGTTTGGGTTTCCTTTATTCCTTTACCACAATTTTAGCTTCATCCACATATTGTGAATGACACTTCATCCACATATTGTCTTATGGTAAACACCACTGAGAGCCTCCAAAAAGAAATCAGTCTCTAATCCCAGGGAGGCCGCAGTTATGTGTGCACTGCCTTACCCTTGAAGGTTTTTTTTTTTTATAGAGTTCTATTTCCGAGTATCTAAGTGATATTTCCTATATATAACCAAAATGTTTTAGGAACATCCACTTTATGTATTTAAGATGAAGATCCTTCAGACAATTCGTTGCAGTTTGGGAATCAAAAGATTATGATCAAGGAAAAATGTAACCATGCAGTATAGGACTGTTGTAAATGCTTAAAATAGGCACAGATTAAACACTGCTGTTCCTCAGAAATAATGTCTTGCAGGAGCAGGGAAGTGTTCATGGAAGCAACATCATTATAAGTAGGTTTTACATAAGCAGTGACAGTTGATGATGTGCTAGTCCTAATTTTATCATCTTTGCAAACACCTTCTTTCACTTGTGCATAAACCCCCTGCATCCCAGGAGCTGGAAGAGAGAAGGATGTCCTTGTTTGAATGAGAATACCCACCCCAGAGGTTCATAAGTTTGAGTACTTGATCCACAGTTGGTGGCACTATTTGGATGGGATTAGGAGGTGTGACCTTGCTAGGGGGAGTATGTCATTAGGTATAGGCTCTGAGGTTTCGAAGCCATATGCCATGGCTCTCTATGCTTGTGTTTGTTGTTGAGGATGTGAGCCCTCAGCTGCTGCTCCACACCATGCCTACCTGCCCCCATGCTCCCTGCCATGATGATGAAGGACTCTTATTCATTTGGAACTGTAAGTCCAAATAAATGCTTCCTTTAAAGTTGGTCATGATGTTTTATCACAGCAGTAGAAAAGTAACCAAGATGGGTGGGGGGTTCATTTTCCTCAGCAGTACTCTTCATGGCTTTGCATTGCCTGTTGAATTTGGAGATTTTTGTGGGGACTAATGTATCTTTCTTAGCTTATAGGAAAGAGCTAGCTAAGGCAATATGATTAAGTGAATGTAAGCATGGAGTTATTGTTTTTGAAGTCTACTTCCTTAGTAATTTGGAGTGTACAATTCTTTGTTACCAACTATATTCACCATTTTTATAATAGGTTTCTTATAATCTGGAAATACCTTTGTTTTAAAAAATATTTCTCTCTCTCCCTCCCCCTTTTTCTCCCTCCTTCTTTCTGCTTGTCCCTGCACCTCTCTGTATGTGGGTATTGTATATATGTATTCATGGGTGTATGTGTATGTGTGTGTGTGTGTATGTGTGTGAGTGCCTATGTGCATGTGGAGGCCAGTGGAGGTCACTGGGTATCATGCTAATATGTTATTAAATCTAACCTGTTCTTGAAAGCCTGTGAAGTTGTTTCCATAAGTAATCCTATTTATAATCCTATTTATTTATTTATAAGTAAGAAAAGAAACTTTAAAAGATAATTCACATACTTAATCTGGGACAGAACTAGGATTTGAGGCAAGTCTGTGTTGTGTTTGATAAATGTACCTCAAAGACTCACGTGTTGAAGGTTTGATCTTCAGCCCTTGATATTCTTGGGAGGAAATAGCCTATTGGGACGTCTTTTTGTTCCTAGGAATCTTGCCCCTAGAGGGTTTCTTTCTCTGTATCTCTTCTGGCCATGAGATGAAGATTTCTTCTACATATCACCATGATGTTCCACAAATTTCAAGAGAGTACAAAGTACAGGGCATTCAACAGAAAGCTATTGACTTTGTGGGAGCTAATAGTCCATGGGTAGGAGACACCAATTATAAAAACACTATTTGGGGCTTAATATTGAAAGTCTCCAATGCTAACTCAGGCTGCAGACTCTTGATCTTGGATGGTGGAAAATTTTGGTAGTAGTTAGGACTGAGAAAGAAATGGGAGCTAGTATATGAGATACTGGACACACTAAGAGTAACCACAAGTTTAGTTCCCTAGACCATATTAACTACAACAAGAATTTAAACTGTAGGAATGGACCTAGAAGGCCAGTATGTGGCATGAACCACAAAGGTATAAAAATTGTGATACCTAGTATGTAGACACAGTTTTCATAGGAAGTGAAACCAGCTTGTGACATAACACTATCATTTTGGAGACACTAATGAAGGCACACACATGGAAAATTTTAGAAGCCATTGCAATATTTTGGCTGTGGACCATTAACTTTTCACCCGATTAGAAGGAGAGGAATGCTTTTGTATGTGTTATTACTGAAGCAAAGACAATGCAGAAAGAAGACAAACTTTCCCCCACTTCAGAGCAAACATTATTCTTGGTATTTTAATCCTATCAGAAAATTAATATTGACTCTATTTCAGAGATAATGAAATAGGTGAAAAGAAGTAGTGATTTGGGGCCAAGGAGGTAACCTAGTTGATAAACTGATTTCCATTAAAGCATGAGGGCTTGAGTATGATGTCCAGAACATGTGTAAAAAAGCTGGGTGCTATGGTACATATTTGGAATCCTAGTGATAGTGCTAGAAAGGTAGAAGAAGACCCCTGGAACTTGCTCTCAATGGACTCTAGATCAGTAAGGAATTATATATATATATATGTGTGTGTGTGTGTGATGTGTGCTATATATATCATATATACATACACACATACACACATATATAAATGGTTGACATATCGACTACATGTGCAGATGCACATGAACACACTTGTATGTAGATACACACCTGCACACATAAAAACATGTACACACACTTACACATACACTCATTCATAGGAAGTACTGATTTACCAAAAGTCAAAAGCTCTGCTCTGCTTAGGAGCCTGAAATCACTAATCTTTGAAATCACACACATTTATTTATTAATCTGTTTTTTACAAGGTAATATTCAATCTCCAGGAAAAACTATAGAGAACTCAAATCCATTGTGATGATATTTTTATAGCTCTATTTATATTTTATAACTCTTATATGTAAAATTTTGCCATATAATGTATATAAATATGTATAAAGAAAGCCACATTAAAAAGACACATTCTAAATTGGCAATAGTGGCTATATTGGAATAGGAACTCAAGATGGGCAATGAAATTAAATACCTTGTATGTCTGATCTTTTAATTGTTTATATGGAGAATATATTCATGTATTATTTGTGTAATTAAAATTTAATTTTAAATGAATACTTCTGCCTTCGAAATACCTTCCAATGTAGACATTAGAATGACATTAGGAATTTGAATTAAGTAAACAATTAAACAGAATGAGTTTATGGACATAATTTGAAAAACTTGTTTTTACTTATGGAGATCTCATCTATTTTTCCTTCTCAGGACGATGCATGCATCCTCTTAGGGTCTTCCTTGTTAACTAGTTTCTTTGGAGTTGTGGGTTGTAGTCTGGTTATCCATTGATTTACATCTAGTATCCACTTATGAGGGAGTACATACCATGTTTGTCCTTCTGAGTCTGGGTTACCTTACTCAGGATGATATTTTCTAGTTCCATCCTTTTGCCTGCAAATTTCAGGATGTCATTGTTTTTTACTTCTGAGTAGTAATCCATTGTGTATACTTACCACATTTTCTTTATCCATTCTTTGATTGAGGGGCATCTAGGTTGTTTCCAGGTTCTGGCTATTATGAATAATGCTGCTGTGAACATAGTTGAGCAAGTGTCCTTGTGGTATGATTGAGGATTCCTTGGGTACATGCCAAAGAGTGGTATAGCTGGGTCTTGAGGTAGATTGATTTCCAGTTTTCTGAGAAACCACCAAACTGGTTTCCAAAGTGGCTGTACAAGTTTGCATTCCCACCAACAGTGGAAGAGAGTTCCCCTTGCTCCACATCCTTTCCAGCATAAGCTGTCAACAGTGTTTTTGATCTTAGCCATCATAGAGCCTTCATCCAGTAACTGATGGAAGTAGATGCAGAGATCCATAGCCATGCATCAGACCGATCTCCAGGAATCCAGTTGAAGAGATAAAAAGAGGGATTCTATAAGCAAGGGGCATCAAGATCATGATCGGGAAACCTACAGAGGCAACCAAACCAAGCTTGTGGGAACTCATGAGCTTTAGACCAACTGCTATGGAGACTCCATGGAACTGGATTAGGCCCTCTGCATAAGTAAGGCAGTTGTGTAGCTTGATCTGCTTAAGGAAACCCATGGCAGTAGGATCAGAATCCATCCCTGGTGCATGAGCTGGCTTTCTGGAACCCACTACCTATGGTGGGACACCTTGCACAGCCTTGATGCAGGGGGAGGGTCTTGGACCTGACTTAACTGAATGTACCAGACTCTGCTGACTCCCCATGGGAAGCCTTACCTTGTCTGAGGAGGAAATAGGGGGTGGGTTGGAGGGGAAGGCTGGAGTTGCTGGAGGAGGGAAGAGAGGGGGATCTGTGGTTGGTATGTAAAATTAATAATAAAAAATTTATAGTAAAAAAAGAAAAGAAAACTTGTTTTTATTCTTCCATGAAGCATAAATAGTTGGGCAAATCTTGTTCTGAGTTATATTAGTAATATGTAGTATGAGGTCGGTACTCCCTAATAGGAATTTAAATCCAACTTGTTATTGTCATGGCTGGAATTTCTCTAATCACTTCACTACTGGACCTAGAGTTTGGCCATTTTAACTAGACTGGATTGGGAGGGAGTACCTGGGATTGCCTTGTCTCTCACTCCAGTACTGGGATTCCAGATCTGAGCCTCCACACCCAGCTTTTATGTGTCTCTGGGGTTCTGAATGCAGATTCTTTCAGCAGTGTGGCAAGTGCCTTTCCCATTTGCACAACTTTCCTTTTTTCTTTACTGTGTTTTCTCTTAGATACTTATCTCTCTTTATTCACAAGTCTCATTTTAAATTGAACACTTGCCATAAAAATCTTCTATGTCCCACTACACCACAAGCTAGAGCAGGTGTCCCTTCATGTGTCCCTACAGATTTGTACTTCTTATATTGTTGTGTTTTCTCCTCTAAGTCCACCATTGGCTGGACATCAGAAGCTTTCAACACACACACACACACACACACACACACACACACACACACACACACATGCTCACAAATACCAGGCCTCACCAAAGACCTATTGCATTCGAGTCTTCACAATGTACTTAGGTGTTTTTATATTTAATATTCAGTGTATGATGACAATGATACTCTGTAACAAAGTGAACTGCAGAGTGTTTCCTGATTACCTGCACCTGCTCCTTTTACTGTTCCTGAGAATTCTTTTCACCCTCCTCTGTAGTTCTGACTTTGATGAACCTGCAAGTGTATTCTCATAAAGACAGACATCAACTTGACTTTCCCAACTTTTAAGGACTTTTTTGATGTTATAAATGATGTTCTCTGGGTCCTAGAAGTAGACAATAGGATGTCTCAAATGAGCCTTAACAAAGTCAGCATTCAAAAATACAACTTTTTTCACTGTCCATTTTAGTTCATCTTCATCCTATCAACATGCTAACCCATATCCAATAATAGCATTAGGATCAAGACAGAGATGTAAAACATTCAATTTTATTGTTGGAGTCATAATTTTATAGTATCTCCTTGGCTTCTACATACAGCACCAGATAATCAGTATTTGAGGAGATGTTTTTGAACTCAGACCCTGCAGATGACTTGGTGTCCAGGTTATTTATCAAAATCATGTGCTTTTCCTCAATATCCATGAATGGCCAGGAAGCAGAACACTATAATGTTAAGAGGAGCTGGAGTCTGGTTCTGGGTTCATTGGCTGGTTCTACCATTTGGATGAGTTATGTACATCTCTGTATTGCAGTATTTCTGTCTACAAAATGTAAAGAATATACTGTAACATCTACTTCACAGAGTGTTAGCAATATTCAATAAGTTGATACACATAAAGTGCTTAGGAGATTGCCAAACACATTGCTTTAGGAATATTAGCTGTTTTATTCTCAAAGATTAGGCATTCAACCAAATTATGCAGATGCTATAGAAAAAGCAGGGAGAAGATGAAGAACAACTAATTACAGCAAAACAGTCACTAATGGTAAAGTGGAATACATGATGTGACTGTGTGTGTACTCTATACAATTAAAGAGATGTGATTTTCTCATAAGATTATTAGTGAGACTGAGTCTCTCTCTCTCTCTCTCTCTCTCTCTCTCTCTCTCTCTCTCTCTCTCTCTTTCTCTCTCTCTCTCTCTTGTTCCCCTTCTCAGTAGGTCCTGGGTAGGTCTTGGGATTTTGGATTTGTAACTTAGTATTTTTCCTTAAAGAGGTTACCTTGAATTGTATAAACTAGTTTTATAAAACCAAGATCTTTGAAATGAATATAAAGATCACTGTTAATGAAAAACAAAACAAAACAAAACAGAAGCAGAATCCAGGCCAAATTAATGAACTAGGCTAAATGTAAACTGACTGCCTGTGTTTGCCTTTTAACTTAAGGGCTCAGAATAATTTACCACAATCTCATATTAAGTTTTTTTGAGGGGGAGGGTCTTTTAACAACTATCTAAAATTGTCACATTGCCCCAACTATGGACATGTTAATTTTTATTTTTACCTCATGATAGCTTTAATCTTAAAATATAAGGAAGAATTAATTAACTATCCTGATGGGGGAAGAAAACTTAATAGCAGTTTTAATGAGTATAACCTTAGCAGGATTTGTAATGACCCCCAAAGATGACGAAGTCACTTATTCTTTCTTTTGATTCTCTCACATCCTGTGAATAGCTTTAAGTCCTGATTACAAGTGATTAATTACCTCCTGGAAGCCCCGTCTCTAACTCATCCTTTTAGCCTAAAACCAACTGCAGCCTGGAAAATTCAGTGTGAACTCTAAATGTGAAAAGATGGTATCCTGGACTTTTCTCCCTTATATAGTGCTGAGAAAACAGATTTTTATGAATGTCCAGTTAGAACTTTTACACAAGCATCAAGAACAGCAAGTAAGCTGCACTGAGCTGGCCTTCAGTGTTGCTTCTAGTGTGAAAGAGAATGGCCTCATCAGGCTATAAGTGAGAGACACTAAGATACAAGGCAACACACTCAGCGAAGATGAGCTCACAGAGGACTGCGTGGTCTCTGTGAATTGAGAATTTAGCATTTGGGATGAATGTGAAGGTTAGAATTTGGGGAATGAAAAGACTAGTGAGCACAATAGAGTAACATGGGGAAGAGGGGAAGAAGTCTGTGCAGGGGAAAACTTGATTCCCAGTTTAGCTACTGACTGGTAAGCATGCAGAGTGGGCAACTGGGTGGCCCAGTAAAGAGCAAATACCAGACAAAGGACCAATACTTGGGAGTTGCCAATTTGCACTGTGCTAAGAGGCATTCAGTTCTTAGTAGTCACTGTGTAATGGCCCTAGGCATTCAGTAGAGAACTTAGAAAGGCCACCTCCCTGCTTTATGTTATCTTGAGACAAGCTACAGTCTCTTGGCAAGGAGGACTCTCATTTGATACAATCAATGTCTTCATAACATTTGCCTACAGGCAGATCTGTAGTGCATTTTCTTAATTAGTGATTTATATATGAAGGCCTAGTGTGGTAGCTTGAGTGAGAATGGCCCCATAGGCTCATATATTTGAATACTTGGTCTCCAGTTGGTGGAAATGTTTGGGAGAATTAGGAGGTGTGGCTTGCTGGAGGAGGTGTGTCACTGGGAATGGACTTTGAGGTTTCAGAAGAGTCCTGTGCTTCCCACTTTGTCTCTGTCTTGTCGCTGTGGATCAAGAGGTGAGCTCTGAGCTGTCCCTTTGCTCTCTGCCATCATGGACTCTAACCCTCTGAAACTGTAAGCCGAATTAATTGCTCTCTTTTATAGTTGCCTTGGTAATGGCATTTTGTTACAGCAATATCAAAGTAATTAAGATACCCAACCCACTGTGGGTGGTGCCAACCATGGTTTGTTGGCTCTGCAGTATATAAGAGTGTAGGCTGAGTAAGCGATGAGGAGCAAATCAGTAAGCAGCACCCCTCCATGACCTCTGCATCAGCTCCTGCCTCTAGGTTCATGCCTAGAGTTCCAGCCTTGACTTTTCTCCACGATGGACTGTAACATGGAAGTATAAGTAAAGTGAACACTTTCCTTCCAAAGTTGCTTTTGTCATGGTGTTTTATCACAGCAATAGAAAACCTAATTAACACAGGCCTTTCTCCAGAAGTAGGACAAATTAGCTCCAGAGTGAAAGGAGACCTTGAACCACCAGACATATCACCAAATCAACATTGAAAGGATCAAGCAATTGTTATGATGCATAGAATGAAGCTCAATATCCAATTACTCAATTCAGGAAGATTTCTAACGAAATTCAGACACCCAAAACATGGAGTACCCACTACATTTTGAGCAAAACCAATCTATATGGAAGAGATAAATGATAGATAAATCTGTCCTGTAACTGACCCCTATATTATAAGCACAAAAGAGTTATCAGATAAGGGATTTAAAACAGTTATAGTTATGTTCAAGGGTTGCGGTGGCTAATTTTATGTCAACTTGACATAAGCTAGAGTTATCTGAAAGGAATGAAACTCAATTGAGAAAATGCCTTCATAACATCTGGCTGTAAGGCATTTTCTTAATTAGCAGTTGGTGGGGGAGGACCCAGCCCATTATAGGTGGGGTCATTTCTGGGATGGTGTTCCTAGGTTCTAGAAGAAAGCAGGCTGATGTAGCTATGAGGAGCAAGTCAGTAAGCAGTGCCCCTCTATGGCCTTAGCATCAGCTCCTGCTTCCAGGTTCCTGCAGTCTTTGAGTTCCTGACCTCACTGCTTTCGATGATAAACTACTATATGTTATTGTGGGTGAAATAAACCTTTTTCTCCCCAAGTTTTCTTTTGGTCATGATGTTACATTACAGCAATTGTAACCTAAGACAAGAGTATAAAATAAAAAAAAAGGACATTCCTACAATTAGTAAAAAGAATTTCAACAGATAAATGGAACATGTGAAAGGTCCAAGAGTCTGGTAGATTTAAAACAAGAACACATAAAAAGGATTGTGTGGTGGTTTGAATGAACGTGTCCCCATAGGTTCAGATGTTTAAATATTTGGTCTCCATTTAGTGGTGCTGTGTGGGTAGGGAAGTATGTTCCTGGAGGTAGGTTTTGGGAGTTTAAAGACTCCTGCCATTTCTTGTTTGTTCTCCCTTCTTTGTGTTTGCTGTTCAAGATGTAAGCTCTCAGCATCCAGTTCCAGTTGCCATGACAGCAGCTATCTGGGATGCTTCCAGCTATGACAGACTCTTATGCTCCTGGAACAATAAGCCAAATAAAACCCTTCCTTCTATAAGTTCCCTTGGCCATGGTGTTTTATCACAGCAATAGGAAAGTAATTAATACATATCCCAATGGTTATACTTACTCCAGAAATGAATATAATACATCTGAAAATATACTTCATAGGTTTAAAGAGGAGAGCTCTCTACAAAAAAAGATAGCATAGAGTCAGTAGAAAAGGACAGAGGAAAGGAAGCTGAAAACAAGTGAAAGAGCTTCCATAACTATCACAACAATCAAGTGGTCCTAAGTGTATATAACATGGAATCACAAAGGGAATCAGAGTGTGGGCATATAGCTCACTGGCAAAACACTTGCCTATGTATGCAAGGCCCTAGGTTTAGTCCCTAGTACAAACCAACCAACCAACCAACCAACAGAGTTAAGGAAAAGGTGATATCCATCAGAACAAAAAATTCTTAACACTATCTGGTTTGGAAACTTTCAAAGGTGATGAGAAAAAAAATGTAGAACTTGCTTACACATTCTCAAAAGACAGGATGTAGGACTGACCTGAATAAAAACATTTCAGTGTCCATCATGATCAAACTGCAATGATCACAGAACTGACAAAGAGAAAAGATTGAAAGAAGCCAGATAAACATCATGTGTAATATATAGTGACAAGAATGTTTCTATCTACTCAGGAGAAAAAGCAAACTGTAAAACAATGAAATAAGTTTTGATACTTAACAAAGAAAAAAATAACATAATTTTATATCAATTACCTTTTGATGTGGACCAATTTTTATTTGTCAATTATTTCATACATGTGTATAATGAATTTTAGTCATCTTCAGGCCGAAGGTCAATGACACCAGTTGGGGAATCTGTGGGAGAGCTCAGTGGTAGAGCATTTGTTTAACATACGTGAGGCATCACCAGATGAAACAGAAACAGTGACAATGAAAAGCAAATCCAAATGAGGATCCATATAAAAACAGTAATAGCAACAACAGTAAATTGGATATGCTAATTGTTTTCTGGCTGGGGAGATGGCTCAGTGGTTTGAAAGCTTGCTGTACAAGCATAATGACCAGAGCTCAGATCCTCAGCACTCACATAAAGCTGGGTGTGGTGGCGTGTTCCTAGAAACCCAGGACTAGAGGGTGGCAGTAGACACAGATCCTAGAAGGCCTCCTAGCTAGCTAGACTTGACAATCAGTGGGTTCAGACCTTGTACACATGTGTGCATGTGTGTGTTCTAGTATACTCACTCATACACACCAACATCAGCCTCTGATATCCATGCACACCCACGTGGGTGAGTGCACCTGCTCACACATATAACACACACTCAAAAATTTTAAAATTCCTCTTATCTTTAAATTTATTAGAATGATATTTGTCTAAGAAAGGGAATCAATAGAAGTGAATTTATACATGGCTATAATATCTACAGAAAAATGCATGCTTTTGCAAAAAAATGGAGAGATTTAGAACAGACACTTTGTCAGTTATTGTAACTGAAGTTTGAATGTAATATGTTAGGGATGTATTATTTTAACTTTTTGAGAAACCATTAAAATAAAACAAGTTATACCTAATAGAACACCCAGAGGGCAAAGTAGATTGCAAAAAATATTGTTTAACTGATAAAGAGAAAAACAGGAAAGGAGAGGGAAGGCTAGGAGTGAGGAGTGCCTGCAGATTATGTATTATTTTTGAACTTAGGTGGAATATTCAATAAAAGGTCACATCCTCAACAAAAACCACATTTATAGACATCTAAAGTCATCAATGTGACTTGGAGTATGCCATCTAACCACAAGTGAGTGAACATGAAAACTAACGTAAGAAAGATGTCTGGAAAATCTCCAGATGTTTATAGGTAGAAAACACACTTCTAAGGAGCTCACACAGAAAAGAAATAATTACAAGGAAAGAAGAAATCCGAAGCACAGCATATCAAGCTGTGGACATTGCAGCTGACCTGAGTCCTGGGGGGAGGGGATTTAGCTGCAAATGCTTGCAGTAGATGAGAAGAAATGTCAAAGATCAGTGATCAGTTCTTTCTCCCAACGTATAAAAGCCAAGTAAACACAAAATTGTAAGGAAGCAATAGATAATAGATAAATAACATAATAGATAAATAACAAATGATAAGGTAAAATAAATAAAAGCCAATAAATGACAAAGATCCAAGTAAACATCACATTAGTCAAAAAGTACAGTTTCAGGTAGGTGATAAAGACTCTGAGTTTCTTCTAATTAGGTCAAATCTGTATGTGATAGCCTTTCATTTTTAGTGCTCAAATGGTTACAAAGTAGCAAGGGCTTTTCCATGTTGCATTTTCCTACATCATTCCCAGTGTGAGGTCCATATATGTCAGATATTGGCATTTCTCCTTATATTAGTTCCATATTAATACATTTTACTTATTTTCAGATAAGTCTCCTGTTTTCTTTCTGCTTATTGTTTTATAATAATGTTATTTCCCCCAGTTTTTTTTTATAAGAATTAAAACCTTCATTATAATTACTTATTTAGGAAAACTCTGTAAACCATTTCATTTCATAGTAAAGTCTATTCATTTTCATGAGTTGTGCTTATTTTTTCTTAATCATTAAATCACACACAAAATTTTAAGTTTCCCTAGAGCTATTTTTTAATTTTCTTTCTTTCTTTTTCTTTCTTTCTTTCTTTCTTTCTTTCTCTCTTTCTTTCTTCATTTCTTCCTCCCTCCCTCCCTCCCTCCCTCCCTCCCTCCCTCCCCCCTCTCTCTTCCTTTCTCTTTCTTTTTTTCTGAGACAGGGTTTCTTCATGTAGTTTTGGCGCCTGTCCTGGAACTCACACTGTAGGCTGGCCTTGGACTCACAGAGATCTGCCTGGCTCTGTCTCCCAAGTACTGGGATTAAATGATCCACTGCTGCCTGGCTGGTTTTTTTTTTTTTTTTTTTTTTTTTTTTTTTACTTAGGTCCTGACTAGAAGATGAGAAATGACTTCATTTTTTAAAAATATTGTGCTGAATAGTTTTATGTCAACTTGATAACAAGCTAGAGTTATCTGGGGAGCCTCATTTGAGAAAATCCCTTCCTAAGATCTTGCTATAAGTAGTGATTGATGGAGGAAGGCCTAGCCCATTGTGGGTGGTGCTATTCCTGGGCTGGTGGTCCTGTGTTCTATAACAAAGCAGACTGAGCAATCCATGATGAGCAAGTCAGTAAGCAGCATTCCTCCATGGCCTCTATATTAACTCCTTTCTCCAGGTTCCTGCCATGTTTGAGTTCCTGCCCTGACTTTTTTCAGTAACAGACTACAATGTGGAAGTGTAAGTTAAACCCTTTCTGCCTGGCTTGCTTTTGGTCATGGTGTTTCATCACAACAACAGTAACCCTAATTAAGACAAATAACATGTTTTTTGTTCTGTGCTTTATTTTTTCAGAGAGAGAGAGAGAGAGAGAGAGAGAGAGAGAGAGAGAGAGAGAGAGAGAGAGAGAGAGAGAGAGAGAATGAAGTTGGATGGGTAGAGAGAATTGGGGAGGATCTGGGAAGAGTTTGGAGAGAGGAAAGAATATGATCAAAATATGCAAATGAAAATTTTAAAAATTGTATGTAATAAGACTATAGTCTCAGTCCCACCTATGAAAATCTCTCCTCATAGTTTTACAGTGACACCTTTTATCACACAGTGAGGATCTGTATCCATCTGTTATTGTAACATTGGACTTATTGGTTCCTATGTAATCACAATACTTTAAATGTCATTGATAGAAATATTTTAAATAAAGGCACTTGTGAATTGGCTCAATGGGTAAGCTTGACCGCCAACAAGCCTGACAGCCTGAGTTCTATCCCTGAGACCCATATGGCAGAACTAATTCCTACAGTTATTTTCTGACCTCTATACATTCTCTCTCTCTCTCTCTCTCTCTCTCTCTCTCTCTCTCTCTCTCTCTCTCTCTCTCTCTCTCTCTCACACACACACACACACACACACACACTGTTAAAAATTAAAGGAATATCTTAAATACAAAATTTTAATTAACTAAATAGTATGAACCAAATAGTTCAGTGTCTAACAATTACAAAAATGTTATCTAATAAACTTCTAGTTCATAGTAGCCAGTGGAATACATTTTCATCTTGGCTTCTTTTGCTGATGTTACTTATCTCCATATTTATGAATGAACTTGCTACCACTTTGGCTCTGCAGAACATAGATAACCATATGGATGTAATCGTGGCACACATACTTTGGTGGTAACCAACAACTGTAAACAGAGGGTTCTCTCCTGCCTTTCAGCTCCTGAATAAACACACAGAAGCTTATATTAATTATAAATGTTTGGCTGATAGCTCAGGCTTATTACTAGCTAACTCTTCTATTTAAATTAATCCATTTCTAATAATCTATTTATCGCCACCTGACCCATGGTTTACTGGTGCTCTGGCATCTTGCTTTTTTCAGCAGCTGCTGGTGGCTGCCTGGACTTGGCCCTTCTTCATGTCCATCTTATTTTGATAGTACCACCTCACCTTATTCTGCCTTACTATTGGCCAAACAGCTTTATTTGTCAACAACTGAGAGCAACACATATTCACAGAGTACAGAAAGACCATTCTACAGCAAATAACTTTTTTAATTAGACATAAGACCTGTTCAACAAGAGGGAGATCATGCCTGGTACTGGAAACTTCGCTAACTACTCAGTGCTAGTGAAATAATAGGTATTGGAGATCTACAATTGCTAGTTTACTAAGCTAGCATAATTCCTGCCAACAATCTATAAACATTTGTCCTTATACCCACACATAAGTGTAGTCTTCACCCTTCATCGAGGAGATTATCAATTCTGTTACTCTATAAAAAGCTGAAACATGCCTGGAATGGTGGTGCATGCCTTTGATCTCAGCACTGGGGAGCAGAAGCAGGTGGATCTCTGTGAGTTCAAGGCCATCAGTCCAGCCAGAGCTATGTAGAAAGATCCTGTCTCAAACCAAACCAAACAAAAATAAAACAAAACCCACCACTAACAGCAAAACAAACAACAAATAAAACAAGCTAAAATTTGGACATACAATTAGCAAGAATGAGAGTAGTATCCAGGCTTGCTTAACTTCAAAGCTATGCTCTGCCCACTAAACCAGGACTGACAAACTTTCTGTGTAAAGGGATAAACAGCACATGCATTAGGTTTTGTGGACCAGCTGGTTTTTTTCACAGCTTTTCCACTATAGGCTAGAGAAGTTGTGGCTAATACAGAAAGGTCATGGATTATAACTACCTTTCAGGAAAAATTTACTAACAGAAATAGGCAACAAGATTTGGCCCACAGGGAGCAGTTTTGCATCTCTTGGAGTAAGCTACACTGGCACCCTGAAAATATACTTTTTTAAAACTATAGACATATAATTCATATATAGTCATGATTTTATTCGGAACACCCATATTTTCTTTTAATTTTCATACATGCATATAGTACATTAATTATTTTATGTGTATGAGTGTTTTGCCTACATTCATGTCTATGTGCCACATGTGTGCCTTGTGTCCAGTGAGGCCAGAAGAGGGCACCAGATCTTCTGGACCTGGAGTTACAGATGGTTGTGAGCTGTCATGTGGGTGTTGGGACTCAAACTTTGGTCCTCTAGAAGGGAAGCAAGTGCTCTGACCTACAGAGCAATCTTTGTAGCCCCTGTGTAATGTACTTTGACCACATTCAACCAGTACTTTCTCTTGCATCCCTCTCATATCCATTGACACTCTCCCTTTTCCCTATCAGCCCAGCTTTTACTTTGATGACATGAGTGTTGTATGCAAAAGTAAGTCTGCAAGTAATACTTAATTGCACTGATTATCATTATTAAATTCTTAATTATTCATTGGGATTCGAATGGAACTGGAAACACTGAATAGAATAACATATTGGGTATTAGAATAGTATTCCCATCTTGGAATACTATTAGTTCTTTTTCCAGACTAAATCATGACAGTTTTCCAATTGTACAAAAATATTTGCATATGTTCCAAAGGAGATTATACTGTTTCCCTCCTTTCCGCACCCTCCCCCTTCTTCCTTCTTCTCTTCCTTCATTCCTCCTTTCATTTCTTCCTTCCTTCCTTTTAGATTTCCTGTATTCAATACAAGAACAAATGAATTTGATTTAGAAGACTATGAATGTCATTTTCTTCATGGAGTCCATGTTACTTTAAATAAAATACATACATTTCCAAATATAATTTATTTTTAAAAATATTTTAATTTGCCAATTTCAATTTGCATGAGATCAGTTCACTAGAAAATTAAATACATTATTCTTGAATGTAATAATGAACACCATTGTCTGTAGCACTCAAGCAGAACTACAGTTTAATTGTATTTAGTACAATTAAATATATTTTTTACTAATGGTTGACAGCAGAACCCATTGTTACCCCACTTGAACAGGAGTGCTAGGAGACCAGTGCTTGAGCTAAGTGAGTTGTAGAAAGAATCAAAGTTGCTATTTCTCTGAAGTTTTTACATTCATTTGTGGAATGAGAATTTTCTTTTTCTGTTCATTTAGTTCATTTCTTCTGAAAATGAGAGGCTATCAGAAGGGTTGTAACTCATTTTTTGGTAGCTCAGGTCACAATAAACACTTGCTTCTCCTTTAGATAGCATGTGTTTAGTACCCATTTTGTGAATTCAGTTTTGGATTTCTGCCTTGTATTTTTAGTTAATAATCTTACCTACCTCTAATGGATTAAAGACCAAAGAAAGGCAATATAAAATTTTGCCAGAGAAATGTGAGCCTTTGTTATTAGTCTGATGCTCACCATTTCTTACATCTCTTTCCTGACTGTGGTGGTTTGCATAAGTATGGTCCCCATAGACTCATGTGTTTGAATGCTTGGCCCATAGGGAGTGGCACTATTAGGAGGTGTGGCCTTGTTGAAGTAGGTGTGACCTTGTTGGAGAAAGTGTATCACCGTTGGGGCGGGCTTTGAGGTCTCATATGCTCAAGCTACACCTCGTGTGGGACTCAGTCTTCACTACTGCTGCCTGTGGATAAAGATGTAGAATTCTTAGCTCCTTCTCCAGCACCATGTCTGCCTGTATGCTGCCATGCTTCCCACCATGATAATGGAACTAAATCTCTGAAACTGTAAGCAATCCCCAGTTAAATGTTTTTCCTTATAAGAGTTTCCAAGTCCAGTCAAAGAGAGAGAAGTGCATCAGATCATGATGGGAAAACCTGCAGAGATGACCAAACCATATTAGTGGGAACTCATGAAAGTTGGATCAATGGCTGTGGAGCCTGCATGGGATTGGACTAAGCCCTCTACATGCCGAGACAGTAGTGTAGCTTGATCTGTTTGCCCCTGCCTCCTGACGGTAGGATCAGAATCCATCCCTGGTGCATGAGCAGGCTTTTTGAAGCCCACTACCTAAGATGGGACACTTCATGCAGCCTTGAGGCAGGGGAAGGACTTGGACTTGCCTCTACTGGATATGCCGCCCCATGGGAGGCCCTTTCCTTTTTGTGGAGGGGAGTGGGGGGTAGGTTGGGAGGGGGAAGCTGGGGGGCTGGGAGGAGGCAAAAGGGGGATCTTTGATTGTTGTGTAAAATGAATGAAAATATTTTCTTAATAAAAACGAGTTTCCATGGCCATGATGTCTCTTCACAACAATAAAACCCTAACTACGACACTGACTCTCATTTTTTCTTTGGTAACTATCTCCTATGTACCCTGCTTTAGGGTGTTTCTCAAATTAGTGTTTCATCCAGGTCCTATCTCCTATAAACATATCCTTGTGTAGTCCTCAACCTACACAAATCCTTGGTAATGAGATTACTGGATATGATAAATAAGAGATAAGTAGATAAAACATTGAGGTTACTTTATGTGTATTATGTAGTGTGTATGTGTTATCTGGTAGATAGATCCACCTTTCTTACTAAAGTAGATTGATTTCATTTATAGCTCTGGCTATTTCCTTATAGCCAT
Source organism: Peromyscus leucopus (assembly GCF_004664715.2). NCBI lineage: Eukaryota > Metazoa > Chordata > Mammalia > Rodentia > Cricetidae > Peromyscus > Peromyscus leucopus. The sequence continues at coordinate 70,679,309 of NC_051066.1, forward strand.
AATTTTTTCCTATAATTTAAATTCTTCGTAGTTTTTACAGACTGATTTTGAGGTTGCCCATATGACTTGTTTTAGATCATGAGAGATTAACAAATTTAATACAAGCAGAATTTAAAAGCAAATATGTCTTTCTCTTGCCTTTTTTGTGTGATTGGCTGTACTTCATTATAGACCTCTTCCATTTCATAATGACAGATAGGTTAACCTGCCAGGAGATGGTGAGACCCCAGATCGGAGGTAAGCCATCTGAGTGGACATGGTCCTAGATCAGCTCTCTTCAAACTGCCTTACTAGAGAACTGCAGAGGCCAAAGCATGAGCCCAATGGGATCAGCCAAGAATGGCTTAGAACAGAAAGACTATCTAAAATGACCACTAACAATAATAAATCATTGTTTTCAATCTTTAAGTTTTTTTATGTGATTTATCACTTATCATTGGCTGATACAGCTAACATTGCATTCCAGCCAACCAGTGTACTGTTTACCTGTTCTCATTTGGATCAATTTCAAATGCAAGGATATAGGTGATACACTTGCCTATGCACTGTCTCTAGTCTTCTCCCATATTTATGTAGGCATAGATGTCTCTTAACTAGCATTTTTCTTGCTGACAGTCCCTTGGTTCTTTTAATGTTTCTTATAACAATGGTCTGTTGGTGATAAATTGTTTCAGCTTTTGTATGCTTGAAAAGATAGCTTCATTTTATCATTATTGAAGATATATTTATGGTTGTTATTTTTTTTTTCCTTGAGTTATTTTTAAAGACACCATCACTTGTTTTGGATTGCACTGCTTTATTTATAGATTTTTAATTAGCATATAATCATCATACAAAATAATGGGTTTCATTATGATGTTTTTAAGAGTATTTATAATGTATTTTTGTTATATTCTCCTATCATTCCAAACTCCTGATGGTTCCCTTCATCTTACTAAATAGTCTCCCTTCTAATTTCACACACCCCCAATCACTCACATGTACACACACACACACACACACACACACACACACACACACACACACACACATTCTGCATATGAGAGGAAACAGGTGCTTTTTGTCTTTCTGAGTGAGTCTGACTTATTTTGCATAACACAATGATCTCCAGCTCTGTCCATTCAACACTTTTTACTGAAAATGATTAAGTTAATTCTTCATGCCTGAATAACTCTACTGAATAGTCATACTCTGTCTTCTTTAGCCAGTCATCTGTTGATGGTGCCTGAACTGATTACTTAACTTGGACATTGTGTATAGTGTGGTACACAAACATGGGTAGATTTCTGTGTATCTATTATGTCCCATCCCCTGGGCTGCTGTTAAGTTTTCTCTTCATCCCTGGTTAAAGTCAAATGTTGAAATATTGAGACTATTATTCCTTTAAAATTGTTTCTCCCAGTTTTCCTTCTTTTTGTGTCTCATCTGGCCTCCAGTTACAAACATTTCAGTGTTTTCTTGTGTTCTCCTATGTCTTGCTAACTCCCCATTCATTGACTTTAGTCTTTTCTCCCCATTTGCCTCATGTGAATAGTTTCTCCTCTCATGCTTTCAAGGGCACCAATCACTCTTCTCCACTGTCTAAATGCTCTTAATCTATCAAGTGCTCATACATAATTTCAGATATTGCATTTCTCATCTCTAGAAGATTGATTTTTAATGTATGTCATTTCTGTTCTTGGGATGCTTAAACTTTGCTCAACTTTCATCAATGTCTAGGTCTAGCCGTAATAGTCACTTGACTGTCACTGTTTACTAATTCACCAACTATGTCTCTTCAAGACTGTTCTGCTTGTTTTCCTCATTATGGTCTACAGTTCTTTACTTTGTTGTTTTCTTGGTGGTTATTGATTAGATACACTCATTAATAAGCATATTAGTCTTTTATCTTTGTCTGCTGAGAATGCAAGCTATCCTTGGCTCTGTGAGCTTTGAAGACCATTCCACTTGATTCCATTGATTTTTACCCCCTCAGGCTTTGCAAAGACTTGGAAGGAACTTTCTGAAGATCTCTATATCTCTCCCTCTTTTACCATGCTCTCTTTTCTTGTTATTGGCCTCATCTTCCTCTTTAAACATTATCTGTCTACTCCATAAAGGTAATTTGTCAATCTTCATTACTGTCAAATGGGTAAGTGCGGACCCATATGAGTAGCTTACCTTACTTATTATCCATTGAACAATTTAAGGTAGGAAGATAAAATTGTTTTCTACCAATCATTTTTTTGTTCATAGAGGAAAGCAGAAGTTTCTTTCAGTTTGACCTTGATGAGAAAATTCTAATTGAATATAATAGAAACGTACATTGAGTTCTGTTTCCAGAAGCTTGATGTTAAGTATAAAGAGGTCAGGTCCAAAACACCAGACAGAAGCATTTGTGTCTGACAATTTTTCTCAGTTTTTATTGATTTGGCTTATACCATATTTTTCCTTCTTTCTCCTCCATCCTAGGTAATTGAATTAAAATGTTGGTACTGAAGAAACTTCATTTTCCCTCCCATTTGAGATATAGATTGAATACTTTTTGGAAGTCTAAGGGAGCTTTTTTAATAACCTACTGGGAAATTAGAGAATAATTCCAAACATGAAAGTAACTTTTCTGAGATGAAGAGTCAGTAGGATTTTTCTCAAACTGTGACACCACAGCTTCCATGGTGGATATAGAAGTGATAGTATTTTTGAATTGGGAGTGAGTGAAATTGGTAGGAAGGACTTAGAAACTTTTGTTACTACAAAATTTTGTTGAGTGCCATGTGTTTTCTCTATCAGTGTCAACTCTATGTACTGTTTAAATCCCCCACAATAGAGGATAGCATGAAATCATTAAAACATTTAACATTTTGACCAATAGTTATAATTTTTATTTGATCCCCATGAACCCTATGGATTAGAATTGTCCAAACAAGAACTAAGTCCTAGTTATCTGAAATCTTATTGACTAAATTAAACAGCCCTAAACCAAGCAATGATGGTTATAGCCTTTTACACAATTTCAATGTATCCCTACTTTCTTTCTTTTTTGGGTGATGGAAAAATATGTTGTGTCTGAAAGCTTCTGTAGTAAAGATTCAATAATCAAAAATAAGGTCTCATTGATCTTTCCATGATAAGTTTGGGAAAACAAAAAACAAGTGGAAGAAGATTATTTCTGAGATTGTGTTTTCCATTTTTTACCTGGAGGAAAGATGCCTTTTAGACTCTGCTTTAGATGCCTTTTAGACTCTTAGTGAACGATCCTTTATCTTTAGATGTGTTTTTTTAAACTCCCCTGAAGGGTTTGGCCGGGGAGTAAGCAAGCTGATAGAATTCTCATGCATTCATATGCCAGACTTGGCCTAACTTTAGAAGTACGCTGGCTCCCTGACACCTCTCATAGGCCTTAAACAACTTAGGATCTGAGCGATGATGAAAAGAGGCCACTGTGCAGACAAAGACTGTGGGCTCCAGGCATTGACTAGCTGCCTTCAGAGTCCCCTTTCAATCTTGCCATCTTTCAGGGCTTTGTTTGGTGTTTGATACAGCTTTTCAGAGACTTAATAGCCTTTTGGTATCCAATGCGAGAAAAGGAACACGGCCAGCCAGGATTGATTGGCTGTGTGCGGGCTGGACTCAAAGTGGCTGTGGAACTGTCTGCCTTACTTAGCAGTTTAACCCTTTGTAGTAAAAATACCATCCCCTCCTAGTGGGAATCAAACTGACATGTATTAATAGTTCCATGCTGTTACAAAGAAAGAAGGACTTGGTGGAATTTTAGTAGCTCCTTCTGACCATTGTGTCTCTCTCTGTGAACTTTGATGTTTGGAGAATGCTGAGAGAATTCCGAGGGACTGGAAATCATAAGGGTACACATTCAAATAGTGCAGCCATCTCAGAGTGTCAGTTCCATCCCTGGCTGAGCTCCAGGGTTCTTGATGAAGGCCATACTTAACCACAGTGACAGTTTGCCCTTCCCTCCAGCCCTTATGGATTTGACATCTTTGCTTACTAACAACTCTGTGTCCATCTTAAATGGTCAGAACACCAACTGGTAAACTGAGAGAGGGTAGCTAGCTAATTTTTCTCTTTCCTATCCTCCTTGGGTAATGAAAATATGATGACATGTATTGGTAACAGTGCACTACATGACTTTATTTTAAATGTTAGGATTTGGTGGCTGGTTGTACTATATCCTACTAGACAAATTTATGCATCTACTGCATATGTTGAATAATATTGATTTATTATTAATAATTCTACATGGTATCTAAGAAACACAAAACAAAACATAAAAAAGGAAGGGGTTTATATTCTATGGTTTCTACAGAAAACCACAAACATCTTGTAAAACAGAAAGAAGCCTGAATTTAGGTTTATAATGAGTTGCAAATCCTTAGAATGCAGAAGAAGATACTGCACGGGGGGGAAAAAAAGAGACACACTTTCTTCTAGCAACTGTGCTGATGGAATTCATATTTCATGTAAAATAGGTTCTAGGGTTCGATGAGTACAAGCAATAGAAGGGCAACCAACTTCTTCAGAATGCAAATTAATAACAATAGAGAGTATGGAGGAAACTCATTAAAACTCAAGAACATGATGGAGATTAAAACACAACATTAAAACAGGCTAATAATCCCATTTGAGAAAGTAATCATTGTGGAGAATAGAAATAAACAGTGTGAACATATTTGGGGCCTTTTGATATCCCTGCTTAGAGCCTGGTTTTCTTCTTTTTCCAATTAGCTTTTCTGGATGAGTTATCAAGTAGGTGGGCTCACATGTGTGACTATAGCCCTATAAAATCACACCACAATTAGGATTATACATATGACTACTTCAGTATACCAGAACATTTAATTTTATTGATTTTCTAAGATGAATAAAACATTTTAAAAGTTTTTGAAATCACATTTTTATAATTTATCTATTGTTATTGTTATTGTTATTATTGTGTGTGTACATGTTTATTCATGCATTAGTGTGGCATATGTCAAACAATGGAGGTTAGTGGACACCTTGAGGAGTCAAATCTTTTTTTTGTTAATAAAAGCTATTTTTTTCACAAAATAAAATATAATACGATAAAACCAAAACTATCAAATCAATATTGGACAAGACAAACCAACAGAAGGAAAAGAGCCCTAAGAGAAGTCATAAGAAACCGAGACCCACTTGTTCACACATTCAGGAGTCCCAGAAAGATACTAAACTGGCAGCTATTTTATATACACAGAGGACCTGGTGCAGACTGACGTCAGCCCTGTTCTCGCTGCTTCAGTCTCTGTGATTTCATGAGCTTTGCTCAGTTGGTTTAGAGGGCCGCGTTCTTCTTGTATCCTCTATATCCTCTGGCTCTTACACTCTCTCTGCCTCCTCTTCTGTGGGATTTCCTGAGCTCTGAGGGGAGGGATTTGATGAACACATCCCATTTAGAGCTTTGTGTTCCAAAGTCTCACTCTTTGTGTAATGTCTGATTGTGAGTCTCTGTATTTGTTCCCATTTGCTACAGGAGGAGGCAATACCCACACAACTCACTGAAATGGAGCGGGCAATCTGATGCCTCTATAGAAACTTTCCTCCTACATTCTAATGTCTTTGGTACATTAGTACTCTGATGGCTGCCAAAAGAGACATGTAAACACAAACCTAGCTACAAACCCCTTGGTCTACAATTTGTCCTACCTGTAAAATATGCTAGGGCAATGGTGGCACAAAGCTTGTGGGAGTACCCCACTGATGCCTGACTTAAGGCTCACTCCATGAGATGGATCCTATACCTGATACTACTTTGGTGACCAAAAAACAGAGGCTACATAACCCAGAGACCTAGGGTAAAACCAAGTACTACTGTTCTAAAAAAAAAAGTAACAATAAAATCACCCCTAATGATATTCTGCTATACTCATAGATCAATGCCTTACTCAGCCAGCATCAGATAATTTCTCATTTCTTGCAGTGAGTCCTAAAGTTCAAACTCAGGTTATCAGGCTTGAATCTTTTATCCACTGAGCCATTTCTCTGGCCCTGAATCAAATCTTTCTTATGAATCCTATTGCACTGGGTGGCAAGGTATATGTATTCTGTGTAGACAGAGGTTTGAAATCCTTATTATCACTAGATAGTTGTGAGGGAATCTGAAATGTATTAATCCAGGACAGTATTTCCTTTTCTTCCATGTTGAACAGTCATTGTTGGGGTTGTGATTATGTTTCCTACATGGTGACTCACACATGTTCTTTCACTTTCTTGCTTGGAAAGGGTGTGTCTCCATGTCAGTGTCTGGAAATTGAAAGGTTCATGTTATTCTGTGCTAATGGAGGGAATAGGGCCAATGAGGTGCCCTGTGGTTTTCTGCTGGATTTTTCTGTGTGGTGGTTGTTCTGTTCCCCCAGTGACATTATCTGATATTTTGAGATGTTATTTTGGTATGATCTAATGGAATCTGTTCACTGTGGAATCTTTGTGAGCTCGAAGACTATAGTTTCACTGTCTTTTCAGTATTTGTGTCTCCTCAGTAAGACACCTGGCCATTTCTGTATTGCCTGAATGTTTGGTGCAGGCTGGGAATTCCAGGAGTGGTGCCATCAGCTCCTGTGCCTAGCATAGCAACTGTCTCTGATGTGTTATATTTCCCAGCATATTTGATGTGGTTGGGACCTTCCCTAGAGGCCAAGAGCCTCCTCCATTCTAATCTGGGAAGTTCTGCCACTATCTATTCAGCATGGGACTCTCCTACAATTATGAGGACTTTTGCTTCTGACCACATTGCCTTCCCTCTGTATTTCTTGCCACGGTCCACAGGACTAACGGAGATCACTTTTTTGCTTCTGTTTTCTTATATCTGTTTTGCTTCTTCTTTTACCAGGTCTTCAAGGACAGAGGGCTTCTGGAGAAAATGCTGAGTTAATGATTAAGGAAAGTCCAAAAATAATACCTTATTACTCATCAAACACATGGCTATGGAACAAGGAAAAACCCATGCTGAGAATTCCTGCTGAAAAGTGGTGAATGACTAAATGCCCACCTGATACAGGAATCCTTCCAACAGTACACCTGACAGGCAGTGATCCAGCTCTTATGTGTGTCAACAGATTGAGCAGCTGTTCCTTGCTCTGTACTTGAGTCCATCCCAAGGTTGGGTAACTCTATTTATTCTCACATATAATGTAGTTCCAAGAGGCTTGAATGAGAAACTTGGAATAATTTGTGCAAGCTCCACAGGTCCAACATAGTGCTTGTTATACAGAAGACTTTAAAAAAGCGTTTGCTGAAATATTGAACTTATTTGTTAAAGTATGCTCTCACAATTCTTAACTCTTGGCTCTGCTGTCTCTCAGTGACACATGGATGCAGAGATTATATTTTTAGGCAGTTCAATTATTTTTATATCACTCAGTTGCCTTCAGGATGATTGACACACTTTTGAATCCTTTAAATAGGAAAACAGGTCTGCGATCCTATGAAGTGATCTATTACCAGCAGATCTATAAGCAAGGTTAAATGAGAGGAGAGAAAACTGCATATATGTATCAAAGGAAATGGTTTGGAAAAATCAAGTTTGTTAATGAATAAAAATTAATAGTGAGTGTGAAGTATATCCTTGGACATTCATTAAGTATTTGATAAGGCTGCTTGTGAAAGTTTACTCTTGTGCTCATATATTTAAATGAACTTGATTCGATGAAAGAAATTGCTTGGAAAGCTGCTGACAAATGATACTGAGAAAAAAATAGTGATGAGAAATCACAGGCTTTTTGGAGTCAGCAGCAGAAACCACTGGATAGTGTCTGAAGGAGTGAGTCATTTGCACAGTTTTGTAATGTTTGGAAGGAAGAAATAAAGCAGAAAGATTCAAATCTACAAAAAGCCAAGCCAAAGCAGCCATAAGATTTCTAGCAAGCACTAGGGCTCAGCACTCCTGCTCTGGTTCCTATGCAGATGGATGGGATATCTGTTTAGTAAGGGGTGGGGGAGCTTTAGTGTTGGGGTGGTATATGGGGTGATAAGAACCTGAGAAGTGGTCAAAGTTGGACACATAGATTTGATTCATTTCACTTAATTTGATTTGGTGCCTCTGGCAATCCTAAGGCTCTTTCTAAACAATGTCAAATCAATTGTAATAATTAGAAGAACACTAGAGTTTTCTTCCTAAGACCTTAGTGCATTCTTTAGAGTCACACAAAATCTTAACTTTGATTTATTTTGTCAGTGTGAAGCCAAAGCTCTGACTACTTCTCTCACCTCTTGTTTCTAATGGGAAGCACTCGAAACAAGAGCCTGGTCAGCACCCAAAGGCAGCTGGTTCCTTTAGACTTATGGGTGCCTGGGTATTCTCCCGTACTGAAGTTTGTACATTTCCTCTCAGAGGTCCTGACTTCCATTAACCTCTGTTTTGGAGACCTGTCAACATGGCTTTAATACTTCTAAGACACTGGGGGGAAGTTCATCAATTAACTGGTTGGAACTATTTTGTTTTTGTTGTCTATTGTCTAATTCAAGATGACCAAGTAATTTACTGTTTAAATGAAGGGACATTTGAGGGTGAAAGGACTGTTGTCACTGGAAAACAATGAATGTGAACAACAACTTAAGCTCACATTGCCTTGGGAAAATTAAGATGTGACCATGTAGTAGATTATTGTATATACTAGTAAACAAATTTAGTAAAAGAGCAGCCTTAGATAATTTGTACTATAATTTGCACTGTTACAGATTCTTATATGTTGATACAAATGTAAACTATTTTTATATTCCTGTTTAAGATAATTTGTATATTGATACAAATACACAACTTTATTTGTTATGATGTACATATATTTCTACTCTTATTTGAAATATTTGTATATTGATGCAAATGTAAATTTTTATCTGTCATACTTTATGTATGTTCTACTTCTGATTAGGATATTTTGTATATTGATATATATTTAAGATTATTGTCATATTGCGTATCACACTATACATTCCTACTTCTGTTATAAATATCTTGTGTATTGTCACAATTTTGAAGTCATCATCCTTTACCATACATTTGCTTATAGACTGTTTACCTTGTTTGCATGAAGCCTTAGTCCTTAGGTTATTTCAGTAGATAAGACTTACAGATTTATAGTCACCTATGCTTGTCATCTCTATAGTTATGTTAGTTAGGTTATCTAGATTTACAGATACATAGGTCGGATGAATAGGTAATCTTCAAATACTTCATAGACCTAGAGAATATGACATTTAAATAACTTAGAATTCTGTTGACATGAGACACAATTGCTCCTGGCAGCACCAATTTGATCCTGAGAGAATGTTGGGCTTCTAAGACATTTCCAATTGGAAGTTTGTCTTCATGGTACAAAATGGCCTATTGGGCAAAAAACTGCCCTTGCCTCAACTTCTGACAATACAAGTGCTGTCCTTCTGGACAAGTGGGACACAAGGAAAAGTGACTTCTGAACTCTGCCAAGACAGGGTAAGATGGTCTTTCAGAATTCCTGCTTCTGAAAATGGTCTGTCAGATACTCTAGGCCTGTAGCCAATTTGAATGCACCAACAATGCTGAGAAACATTAGGTGACTGTCTAGGCTGCCAGCTGTCTCTGTCTACTCTTGCAAGATTCCCGAAAGTTGCTTGCATCCATCTTCCAATTCTAAGGTACCATTATATTCCTTCTTAGGTTTTTGATGGGATTGAAGACTAGCAGTTATAGTAGTTACAACTTAATATATATATAATCTTAGATAGACCATATTAAGTATTAGATTCAGGTTCTTTAGGATAGGACACCTTTTGGAATGATCTTTGTAACATGCCATTTACCTATGCTCTAGACTTCTCTGGATTTTAGTATGTGTTTCTTGCTTAATATTGTTCGCATTGGTTGTAGTTCCATCTTATCTAGGTCATTAACCCTCTTTACCCTTGGACAATATGTGATAACCTTTCCTTGTATATAGTCTTGTATTAGGTTAGAACCTTCTTATTTAGACAAAAGGGGGAGATATACTGGGTAGCCATTCCAACCTTGATCTGGAAGTTCCAACCCCCATTGAGACTTCAGTAACTGTCATGCCTACAAGGCAGGGCCAAGAGAGGACTCTAAAGACCCAAGATCTGGATGTGCTGGCTCTCTTAGTTCCTGGACCCTGGACGCTGGAGGTAGACCGAGCAGAGTTCTTCAGAGAACACCGCCATACTGCGCTGCATCTTTCCCAGACCCTGAAACCTACCTATCCCTTCATTTGTAAGTTAGGCCACTAAATAAACCTCCCTTTTAACTATGTGGAGTGGCCTTAATAATTTCACCAATATGACCACCTGCATTTGACTAATTGACTGGATCTCTAGGTACCTTGGGGTTATATAGGTAACCGTAGACTCTATGTTCTGAGGGAAAATTACAAATATCCTCGACATTTTCTCTTTTTACTAAAATATATCCAACAAACTATCTCCCATAAAAAAATCCACTGGTAATTATGCTATGTGGCACAAGCATATAGTCCAAGTATGGTGATCTGAGATAGAAGGATCACAAGTTCAAGGTTAGCCTGAGCACTTTGTGATGTCCTATCTCAAAACAGGAGGTGGGAACAAAGGAAGACAGTTGGGATATACTTCAACAGTAGGATGCATAATAGCTTATGTGAGGCCTCGAGTTCAGACACACACACACACACACACACACACACACACACACACACAGAGAGAGAGAGAGAGAGAGAGAGAGAGAGAGAGAGAGAGAGAGAGAGAGAGAGAGAGAGACCTAGTTTTTGTTTTTGTTTTTTTTTTTTTTTTTTTTTTTGTTTTTTTTTTTTTTTTTTTTACTGAAATCACACAATTCACCCTTCACCTTTTTGTCTTACATTTTGGAATCCTAACAAACTTCCATGGGGAGATTTCCCAGATGAGGAAACAGCAATGTAGACATGGAAGGCCAAAGCTGAACTGCCCATCTACTAACTTGAGGTCACATAGACAGGAGTACATGGGATTGATTAATGTAAAAAATGGGTTGACTAGAATCACAAGCAAAGCCATAGACAATCAACTATATAAGGCAACAAACAACAATACATTTTTTTATCTTTATATACAATTATTAAAACTATTAGCATTTATATTTTAATCCCCATGAGATAACATCAAAAATCCTGTTAGTTTGTGTAGACAGTAGACTGAGGTGCTATTTTTGGAGTCTAAAGAGTTAAGCCAGTCAACACTAAGAAGTTGAAACCCAGAAGGTTAGTGGGGGATGAGGCTAAGTCTTTGGCAAAGAGTGTAGAACTTGTGCCTTTTTATTATAAGAGAGACAAACAAGATCTTGAGGGAGACACAAGTCTACCAGATGTTGCAGAGTTCCATGGGGGACACAGTGATATTTGCTAATGTGTGAAGCGTATTGAGCATTAATTAAAGGGCCTGCTGTATGTACTTAGCCTAATACAGATATTCTCATAGTGCAGATGAGAGCATATGCTGTAGGGGACCATGGGGGAAAGTGCCTCTGCTGTTGGCCTCTGAAGACACAAAAGGACAGTCAATCTGCCCAAACAGCTCTTTTCATCATAGTCCATGTAGACAGGAGTCATGCTATTGTTTGCATTTAGAGAAGTGTCCAAGCCCTGATGAATAACTGAATCTCAAGTCCAGAAGTCCTTTACTGCCATCAAATGCTTGAAAACCTTCTACAACACCAACCTCATGCCCCTTCTATTTTCTTTTCATGTGACTAAACTTGTTGACTGAGTCTATTTCCAGAGTCTTAATTTCCCCAGATACTTCTCGCTGGTTTCTTACATCTACACTGGTTCTTTGAAAGGTCTCTTAGTGAGTGCTCAGTGACTTTGTTTGTGTCTAAATGCACTGTTTCCCAGGCAGCAAGCTACATGCAGGTCAGTCCTGGATTATTTTACTCATTACCACGCTACCGCTTGGTATGATGACTGCCTCATTGAAAGCACAATGCTAAGTTGATGACTCAATGATCTACATGTCAGATATATTGGATAGTAAAGGTGCTTTCCATTAAAACACGTTCTTTTTGCATCCTTCACTATACTATTTCTTCATCTATCTCTTAAATATTGGTATTTATAGTATTAGATACTTGGCCTTCTTGTCTTACTTATTCTGTGCTTTTCTCAAGTGACCTATCCCTGAATGAATATCTGCAGAGACTCCAAAATGCTGTGTCTAAGTTAGAGTTAAGATTTATCTTCCAAATGTTGGCTTCTGAATACTCTATTGAGGTCAGGAGCTTTATATCTGATGCCTTCGAGGTGGTCCATGATGAACTCTTCTGGATTTCTCAGACATCTGTTCATCTCAGTAAGAGGAACTCATCTCTTATCATGCATTATTGGAACAGATTCTCTTTAGGATTAGTCCAGATAAGCTTAACTCATTGGCACTTTTTTTTCCCAGCAAACTTTGCCTGTGTTCTAGTGATGAATTAGCCATTTAAAATGTAGATTCATATACAATCCTAAAGATCTAATCAGGTTGTTTCAAGCCAAAATTTTTCATCTTCTGTATTATATTTACTTTGTCTCTCTGTGTTTTGTGAAGTTCATGGGTTTGGCAGGTTTATTAGCAATATTTTCTCTTCAGTAAAACTTGTGTGATCTTTTCTCAGTCTACCATCCCTGTTTGTGCATTGAGTTTCTCTCTGAATCTCTTGCTTTTTTTCTGACTGGTGACTAATGGAAAAGCCCTAATTTAGAGACAGCAAGCTTTTCAATTGCAAAGATTCTTGGTTCATCCCCCAGATGGTAGGTGGGAAGCCTTGAGCAAACTGACCTCCTAGGAGGAGGAGAGTGATACATCTCTTGGGAGTTTTCTTCTGTTACATTAGACTGGTGGGGAACTGATTGAGGATCAGGAGACAGAGGGATGAGAGTTGATAATCCAAGAAGAACATAAAGATTATGGAAAAATATATTTGAACCTATGTGTAGGTAGACCAGTGCCTTAGTGTTTCACACATGGGCAGGGCCTCCTTCATCTTAGGTGAGGGAACATTCTGTGGAAAGGAGTCAGAAGAAGAGAACTTTGGAGTGAAGTTGAGTTGAAAGATCATGAAAAGGAATGGAGAGGCTTCTGAAATGTTACACTTCCTCTTAAAATCACATGGGACCATTAGCAGAGAGCGGGGGAAATAGTATCGTTGTTGCTCTTGTTATTAAGCACTTTACATGTGACAGGCACTGAATGCTGGCTGTTAGATCCACACCTCACAGATATTCACAACTCCTGTGCATGGTGTGCAACATTCTCTGCTGTAAAGTTGAAGAAGCAGAGACTGAGTCATTGAATTCCTTGCTACCAATTAGCTAGAAATCCATGGAGGGCTTCTGAGACACAGTCCTCCCCTGGTGTTTTTTCTTGGTGTTTTTTCATCTGCTGCCTCACTCACTGCTTCCTGAGACTTAAAAGAGTGATTTCTATGTTCTGTTGCTGTTTCTGCCTTTCCAGTTGGGAAGTCGGCACCTTCAGCATCATCGAAGGCTGGTAGCCCACCCGCATTCACCCACGGATGTTACCTTGCTTTCTACCAGGCTGATTAATAGTGAGGATACATTATCAGAGCTAATAGGACTCGAATGAAGAAGACTGGTCAAGCAAAACCCTGTAAATTGGTTTGTGTGCTTCCTCTGTCTCTTTTAATACCTGATGCTGGGGATTTTCATCCTTGTCCAGCTGGGCTACAAGGGAAAGGATTAGCTTAAATAGCTCCCACGGTGGTGATAAGGGGGCATCCAGCTGCTTCCGTGGCCCATTTATTGACATGAAGAGAATTCAAATCGGCAATAGAGAATTTCTTCTCTCTGAAAACACTACTATGCTTCAGAAAAAAGACTGAAAATACTCAACCTTCTTTCTCTAACTTCCTCTCTCTAATGTGTTCTTTTTCTACCATTTTTTTTCTTTTTCAATTCAGGCAACTATTACAAAATACCAAAGACAGAAATTTCTTCCCCACATGTTTTAAGGCTGGGAATTCCATATCAAGGTGACTTTGTTTCCTGGTAAAAGCCCACTGCCTGATTTACTGATGGCTTCTTTTTTCCTGAGTCTTCATGTGGTGGGATGATGGACAGGGAGATGCCTCCTTCTGAATTCCTTTTGATCCCATATGTAGCAAAAACCTCAGTTCTTGTGCTTCTGAAGGAGAAGAATTCACACAGGACACAGGTGGAGCAAGCTTGCAGTCAAAGTTTATTTTTAGTAGGCCAGAAAGTGAGAGCCGTGCAGTATACCCTCCAGTGTGGAGAGTGTACGGAGCCGTGTGACTAGAGCAAAGCCTGTCTCCAGCATCTGGACTTACAACTCTTGGTACCTTTTCTGCCCCATTTTTGTCACCCTTGGGACAATCTGGGGTAGTCTCCTTGCTAGTGGTTCCTTCCAGGAATAGGAGGAAGTGTTCATTGAAGTTATCTTTACCACTATTCAGTTTGTTTTAAGTAGGTGGGTTAGATGCAGGGCTATGTGTAAGGATGTCACTGCACGCCAAAGGGAGAAGTTTGCCAAATGACAGCACAGCATGGCCTTGTATCTGCTTCAGGGAAAGGTGCTTGTGGGGCTTCTTGGGAGCCCTGGGGGCCTGCTGAGACCAGTTCTGTCATTTCACTCAGAGCACCGTCCCTCTACTTTTCCAGTTAGCTCAGCTACCTCAAACTCAGCTATAATTTACCTTCCCCACCGCTTGTGATTTTTTTTCTCTTCAAATGCCTTTAGTTTGCAGTACTGTGTTGTATTTTGATGTTGTCCACATTTCTGGTTTCTTAACCAGATCTTCTGTTTACTATCTATATGAACTTCAGTCTTTTGCTTTACCCCTCAATCCTCTCCTAGTCTTCTACCTACCAAATCTCTAGAGATGGGGAGAATAAAAACATTTTAATAAATACAACAGCAACAATAACAAAAAATACCTTGTAGACTATTATGGCTTGGCTAAGGTTTGAGTATCCCCCAATGCTTCATGTATAAAAATTTAACATCCATTTTTAAAGTATTAAGGTGGGGGATGGGGTGGGGGTGACTTAGTCTGGTTATTGTATTTCAACATGAGGCCTTGGGGAGAGATTAGGGAATTGGTGAGGTTATCAGGGTGGAGTTCCCTTGATTTGAATTCTTGTGACTAGCTATGTATACATTTTGAACCAGAGTCAAGGTCTTAGACACCTAAATTTTTTACTGCCTAAATGGTCTCGAGAGTTTCTTAATAAGGATCAAAGCTGGATAAATGCACATTGTTTGTGAGTGTTTTCAAGCTTCTTCCCCGTCATCTCGTTGGTCTCCTGATGTTGAATCATAAGTAAGTGTCCCTTGTTTCAGCTAAAGGTAGGGATTTTTCCTAGGTCTTTACTCAACCAGTGCCAGGAACAGCCAGTCCTAGAGAAAGCTCCTTAGGTGAGACAGTGTCAGTCAATGATGAATGTGACCTCCTTGTCCAAAGCAGAAGTAAGGAGGAGGTCTTCTTAGGGGTTGGGGTGAACTAGGGAAGGATGGGGGCACACTTGGTCCCAAGTAACTTTCTAGTCTCTTTTGCTGTTCTCTTTTCCCCTTATCTTCC
This sequence comes from Peromyscus leucopus, assembly GCF_004664715.2. Lineage (NCBI taxonomy): Eukaryota > Metazoa > Chordata > Mammalia > Rodentia > Cricetidae > Peromyscus > Peromyscus leucopus. The sequence continues at coordinate 70,694,859 of NC_051066.1, forward strand.
TCCTCTTCTCTCCCTCCTTGGTAAGGCCATAACTCCTACTTGATTAGGACTCTAGTCTTTTGAATCATTTAAGCTTAAAACATCTTTTCAAAGCCCTGTTTCTAACTACAGTCTCACTGAGGAGTTGGCTTAAATACACAAATTTAGGAATGCCACAATTCAGCCTATAGCAGCCTGCTTGAATTGAGTCACCACTGTACTTAGCTGGCCTAAAATAGCAACTATTTAGAGACACAAAGATCAGATTTAGAAGCTTTAAAAAGGATTTATTTATTTTTATGTTTTGCCTGCATGTAAGTGCATCACACATGCACAGTGTCTGTGGAAGACAGAAGTGAGTGTCAGATTTCCTAGAACCAGAGCTGCAGATGGTTGCAAGATGCCATATGGGTGATGGGCCTGAGCCTGGGTCCTTTATCCCAGCAGCAAAGATTCTTAACTGCTGTGTCATCTCTCCAACCTCCAGTTAGGAAAGTTTTGGCCCCAAACACGTTGTCAGTGGGATCCTCCAAATAATTGCAGTCTGTTGTAAAACAAGTGCATCTCCTCTAACCCCAACCCTGGGAGAACATCTGGCCGTGCTAATGGAGGGGAGAGCTGATAGCCAACATTAATGCCTTGATCATGAACAATATGGCTCCTTAGGTGGGATTCAAGGAAGAAGTCATCTTAATGTCTTATCCAGTTGTGATATAAGCACTGTTGTAGGAACTGTTAACTCTGACAAACAGCCATTCTTTCCGCCCCCACACACCCTGAGACAGGGTTTCTCTGTGTAGCTTTGTGCCTTTCCTGGAACTCACTCTGTAGCCCAGGCTGGCCTCAAACTTAAAGATCCTCCTGCCTCTGCTTCCCGAGTGCTGTGATTAAAGGCGTGCGCCACCACCCCCGGCCTGACAGTCATTCTAATCCAACCCATTCCAAAGGGTTGTGTTAAAAGGACAATGGTCAAAGAGACCATTGTGCTAAACTACATATGCAGGTTGCCATATACTATCTCTGAAAGTTTCTTGGGCAGACAGCTTACTGAGGGGCATTTTCCTAACCAGGTGATTGACAATCTTATTTATATTAAAAAATAAAAGCCATTATTAATTAATTTAAAAAGTTTTATAAAAATATTTTAATTAGTTAAAACTTTAGGTTTCATGAAAGTAGATACTGAAATTTGAGCACATTCCCCATAGGTGTTTCTGTCATGAGCAATCCAGGGGTCAGATTTCAAAGCTGTTCAACACGGGGAACAGTGATACATAATATGAATTAACTCCGAGTTTATAGATCACATAAAGCATAAGTGACACTAGCAGAATTACTCAGAATATACACAGCATTCAGCTTTAATAATAGCACAAGTGCCTTCCAAATGACTGCTAGGATGTTTAAGGATCTTCTTCATCATTTTAAAGCCTAAAGATTTCATAATCAATTAGAGAAATTCCATGGGTTCTGCCATTTTAAACCTTCTGAGCATACTTAGTAAATTTCAATATATCTAATGACTTCATCTAGTAAATTTCAATATGTCTAATGACATCATCTAGTCCTGTAGATGCCATAAAAATGGAAGCTACATGATCATACCTTTGGAAAATGGTAATGTAACATATGCAATTTAGCAGGATGATCTAGAATTTTTATCTTGGCTCTAAGAAGGCCGCAGGAGTGTGAGGGAGATGTGAGATGTAATAGAGAGTGAATATGATCACAGTACATTGTATAAATGTGAATTTGTCAAAAATTAAAACCATAGTAATTAAATTCTTGCACCCAAATTTAGCATATATCAAGAATCTTTTATGTTAAGTTCAAGTTGGCTTAATTACTGCCATGCAAGTTTGGTTCAACATATATAAATCAATAATTATAATATAGCATAAAAATAAACTTGAGGATCGAAACATGATCACTTCAATTAATGCAAAAAACCTGCCTTTAACAAAGTTTAACCTCCAAAATCTGTAAAAAGAGTGTATACATTTTCTACACTTACCAATATAGTGCTCAGCTCAGTGCCTCTGTTATAGCAATTACATAAGAGAAAGGAGTAAGATGAATCAAACTGGAAAAGAAGTCAAATTATCCCTGTTTGTAAATGATCTGATCTACATAAGAGATCCTAAAGATTTCACTAGAGCACTTCTGGGCCTGTTAAACAATTTCAGCCAAGCACTTGTATATTAGATCAAGGTGAAAAATTAGTAAGTTTTATGTATACTAATAACAAACTTGCTGATAAAAATATCAGGAAAAATATTACACAATAGCTTGAAAACTTCCCTGGGAATAAATGTAACCAAGGAATTACTGAACTGAATATGTATAACAGCCATTCTTGCTCAAGTGAGTTAATAATCTCAGTGTGGTTTTAGTTTCCACTTTGCTGGTGTTTAAATATTTTGGACTTGTTTCCTATATTTATTAGTCATATGTACTTCTTCATTTGAAAAGTGTTGAATCAGTTCATTCATTATTTGTTGATGGTAATATTTGATTTTTTCATATTTAATTTTTCGTTCTTCACTAAATTAGTCTCAGTATTAATATCCTATAAGATATGCATCTATCTAAGGTTTTCTCCCACTCTATAAACTACCTGTTTACTTTGGCATTTATTTCCTTTGATGTGAGAAGTTTTAAAATTTTCATGTAATTCCACTTGTCGGTTTTGGAGTAAGTTTCCAAAAGTCCTTGCATGTTTTAATCATGATTTCTTCCTGTAGTTTCAGAGGTTTACATTAGGCCTTTGATTTGATTTGAACTGATTTTTGGGTAGGCCAAGAGAAGTGGGTGGGTAGTTTTCGTTGTTCTACATGTGGGAATCTATTACCATGCTGACTAATTACTTTGACTCTTCTAGTATAAGTTAAGATTAGGTATTGTGATATCTCTGGCTATGTCTGCTTGGTTTTTCATGGGATGCTTAGAGTCTTTGGTATTTCTTTTCTTTTCTTTCTTTTTTTTTTTAAAGATTTATTTATTTATTATGTATACAGTATTTTGCCTGCATTATGTCTGCACACCAGAAGAGGGCACAAGATCTCATTACAGATGGTTGTGAGCCACCATATGGGTGCTGGGAACTCTTAAGGCAGTGCTCTTATCCTCTGAGCCATCTCTCCAGCCCCTTTGGTATTTCTATAAGAGTTTTTTCCCTCTTTTTTTTTGTAAAAAATGTCATTGAATTTTGGTGGGGACTGCATGGAACCTGTAGATCACTTTTAGAACAAAGACCACTCTTGCTTCAGGTCTTCTTACTGGCTTTTCCCTTTGCCTAAGATTGTCTTATTCCAGGGCCCTTACGTCTCATTCCCTCCCACCTGTTAGATCTTCATAAAGATGTCACTTGCTTTACTCACCCTGCCTAAATGACAACACTCTACCCCTTCACCACTCTCTATTTCTCTTCCATGATATTCATTTTTGGTAGCTTTAATCTCTATGTAATAAAAACTACACTATCATTCCTCGTGTGTTGTTTATTATCTATTCTCTATAGAATGCTTTTTCTGAGAGGCAGGGATTTTTATCTATTTTTGTGGTCTTAGTACCCAGAGCAGGCATGATATATTTATTTTTTCTTGGATGAAGTAATGTGTTGAGTTCCAGGCTCAATTTTTTCCCATGTGGTTTGGCTCATTAAATTCTCTTAATAACTCTTTGGAGGGGATTTAGTTTTATTATTATCTTAATTTTTCCATTTGGGAAATTGAGACTTTGAGAAATTAAGTAGCTTATCTAAACTCCTACTGCTCGCAGAAGGCAAAGCCAGCTAGCTTTCAAATCAAAGAGGTCTATTCCTAGAGCCCACATTTTTTTTTTATTTTCACATTATTCTCCAAGTAATCTTTATTTGGGGGTTATTTAATGCTAACTAAGTGGCTTAATACTTTTATTGGGGTTGATTTGCTATATCAGTGAAACTCAATCACAAGGGTCCATCTAAATGGGAATCTTCTCTTTCTCATTTACTGAGGAAGCCTGGAGAGGTCTTTGGGAAGACTACAGCTGGTCAAAAGCATAAAGAACTCAGGTTTTGCTAGTGTACTGCTCTGCCTGCCTGAGCATGTTGGATATACTGCCCCTGGTCATTTAGTCCATATGTCAGAAAGAAAGCAGGAGAAACAGCCAAGGACAAAGTTCATGGGCAGATTTATTGTCCTTAAGTTCTTCTATTGTCTGTGTCCATAATGCTACCACCTTAAACAAAATGTATTATTTTTTTTTGAGCAGAAAAGGAGAACAGACACCAGATAGTCCAGAGTTGTTCTTCCCATGTTTTTGTTCAACTCATTAAGACCTTTGTATCAGAGTGCATTGTCTGGTAATAATCAGGAAGCTCAAAGGAAGTTGGCATAAACAATTAGGAAATACACTTATCACCCACCAGGTGTCCAGAAGTCGGACAGATTACAGCAGCAATTCAGCAGTTCATGGACATCCCCAGGAATTAGACTCTTCTCGTCTCTCTTTTGCTGAGTTTACAGAGCCTCCTCTTCATGCTGGAAGCATGGTGCTGTGGCAGTTCCAGTCATCAGATCCACACACAGTGTACACTTAGAGGAAAAGGAAGGGCTTTTTTCTCCCTTTCAGGAATAAGGTCTTCTGTGCTGTTCTGGATACCCTTTAGAGGACTTCACAAAACTTGCCCTCATTATGGGAAGCAGGTTTGATATAACTGAGGTGGATATGCTACTTGTGAGTGGCCACCCTTGAAGGTCATGACTGCAAGAAGGTCAGGAGAAGCTGGAAAACAATTTGAGATTCTGTGATCAGAAAAGAGAAGAGATTGGACAAATAACCATTTATATGTGCCAAAATAATAATCATTCTTTCAAAGTCACAATTTAGTTCCTTCTTCTCAGTTAGCTTTTGAGTAATAATTTCCTTGATGTTAAATTCATGATAGATACATTTCTGAAAACGCTTAGCTGTTAGAAGAGTTAGAATTTGAGACTTGAATTAATTTGAATTATATCTTTGATCACATTTCTGCAGTCGCCCTGTATGTGCCTCACACATTTCATTTGCAAAATGGAACTAGAATCAAAGAAGCGCAGAAACCCTTCCCAGGAGGTGCAAGTCAATTTCTTCATGCATCCTCATCCTTGTAACTCCCAATTGCTCCTGTGTTACTCTTTCTGTAAATGCTCTCTTTATGTGACTGAGGCTGTAACAACAATCCATCATGGCAGCCATCAGACCCTCAAAGACAACTCCACAGAACCTGAACTATTTTCGAGGGAAATTGATTTCCCAATTTTAGCTTCATGGCTGACTTGCTGTGCTGTTTATAAATAAATAGCATGAATAATTTAGTTGAAGATTTACTGTGACTTACAGATATCATTCTTTTTGTTTTTTTTCCTCCAAAGTTGTCTAAATGTTCTGTTTTCAAGGAAATGGGATCTTCAAAATCAGGGTTATTGGAGTTCCCTGCAGATTTGATGAAGGAGTTTACTCTATGTGGTACTAGTTTTTGTCAGGCTTAGGTCAATTTATAATGAGACTATAAGAGCAGCTGTATTCTGTGAGCTATTGTTCTAGCACCTAACACATATTATCTAACAAGCTATAATATTCCATTTTTCCCACAAAGAAAGGGGCTATGGAGATTGCTAAGTTGGTAAAAGAGATTTCTCCAAAATCCTGAGGACTGAGTTTAGCACCCACCTAAGAACTGAGTGTGTTACTTGCTTATAATCCAAGTTCTTGGGTCAGGGGGTCAGGATAGACAGGAAAATCTCTGAAATTCATTGGCTAGCCAGTCTTGCCAGATGGGAGAGCTTCAGGTTCAGTGAAAGACCCTATTTCCAAAAACAAGTTGGAAAGCAATTGAAGAAGACAATTGATACTGACCTCTGGCCACCATGTGTGTATACACAAACGTGCATTTGCACCACACACACTCACATGTACACACATCCCATGAACATGTACATATAGTGTTGCACCTCCCTAATGTGTGTACACACAAACACACACACAGACACACACACACAATTATGAACCATAGATGCTTAAGAAATCTGACCTTGAGTGAAAGTAAGAAAACAGGTTGGGATTCAACAGTGTTTGCCATTCTGTGATGTGCTGTTTTGGTTGCCGTAGTACATGCTGAATAGATTCATCTCCTTCTGCTGTGCAGGCTCTTTGCTGCTCTTGCTGCAGCCTTCTTACCTTCCTCTTTGAAGTGGGTTCTTGTTGGCATCCCATTGATAATGCTGACTATGAGCAGCTTTGGTAGCCATTTTAAACCAACTGTATTCACAAGATGCCTCCTGTGTATTAATGAATATGGAAGACCTTTTGTTTTTGTTTTTTCTTTAAATACTGATCATCCATCCATATATTTGTACTTTATTGGATTTAATTCAGGAATTTATTTTTATCTTCTTTAAATTAATTGGAATGTTGGTTTGTGTTTTCTTTAAACTTCTTGAATTCCTTAATTATGTTTATGATTGTTCTTTTAAATTTTGTGTCCTAGGATTCATCAGGTAATTTCCATTGGAGAACATTTTATAGGACTGGTGAGTTTTGCTGCCCTGCCTTTCATATTGCTTGTGATTTTCAAATGTGACCTAGGCATGTGGTCTTCTTCCCCTGGCTGTGTCCCTGATAGGAGATTCTAGCTTGTCACTGGTGTCTGAAAGCTTTGTTTTGGTTTTGTTGTTGCCCAAGCATGGTTGATTTCAAATCAGGTATGAAGGGTTGCTAGGTCAAGCCTTCAGGTTCTCAGAGTTGACTTTTGACTTGAGCATCTGTGTGATTCCAATTCAGTGGTTACTAAGAATGTTTGGAAATGGAGCTTCTGGCGGGTATGTCTGGGCTGGTGTGCAAGGTGCTTTACCTAAGCTATGCCTAGGAGGATAAGGATGGAGCAGGAAAGCTGGGATTTGGGGCACTAAGCTAGGTAGGCCAGCATTCAGGCTATGATTGTGGATCTTGGCCTGGAGTTGGAGATGACACAAGAAGGTGAGAATCTGGGAGACTCACCAAGCAAGGTTGACATTATAGACTGTGCAGTCTGATATCTAACAAAACTTAGAACTAGAAACTATTTTAAAAATGCAGGAAAAAACATTTTCGGGGGTGGGGGGACAAAGAAATTCCAACATTTGGCAGATGTAAAGGCTCAAACTATACATTGAATAACAAAAACTAGATTTTACCTGATAATCTGATGAAATATTTGGAAATAGTTATGTAAGATTTTGTTTTTATATTGTTTATTTAGATATTATAAAATCTAGCTCGTATGTCCCCATAGACACAATGGTCAAATTCACGGTAATTTGGTACACCCTTTCTAATATCCTATTGTCTTGTTACAGTTTTTAATTACTTATTTGTATGATCTCCTGTCCCATAAATGCATTTGTGTTTATAACCCTGGGGTCCACTGTGGCTAGTGATAAAGATCTCAGAGATTTGATAATCAATCAGCAGATCAAAACACTTTTAAAGGACATTAAGCATTAAAAACAGAAACTGGAGAGGAGGACTCTAGACTTCAGGGTAGTGGCTTGACAAATCCATTCACAGGAAGGAAATCCTCCCTATATTTCTTCCTTTCAGTAGATTCTTTGGGGACACAGAAATGTTATTGCTCAATTCTATGCCTGGCCTGTGATTTGGTAAGGGAAGGAATCTTTTGTGGATGGAAACTATACTTTAATATTAATTCTAACTCTAACTGTACAGGTCTCCCTATCAGCTTCCTTTAGGACAGATTTGACTCACTAGGCCAGAAGCCAGTATGATATAACACACACAACATGAGTGGAAGATCTCTGATTTACTCCTGGTTCAAGGATTAAAGAGCTGCGTGCTTTTCGTCACTTTCATTCTTGGGACTGTTTACTCTTGCCTATGATGAGGAATTTGAATAGTATCCAAGTTCCTACCAACTTAAAATAATTAGTATCCTACAGCATTTTATACCTATAGAGATTATAGAATAGCAGAGGAATAGCTTCCTGAATTATTGGTTTACATTCCCATTTCAACACACTACCCATATGCCTTTGGGCACATTTAAAAACTCTCCAAGTCTCAGCTGGTCCTACCTCTCATCAGCTGCAGCACTCGGTAGAGTGGCTCCTACATCACTCCTGGGCAACACAGTAGAGCTGGTGCTGAAGGTGTAGGTGTGAGAGATCTGACCCTGAGGATGAAAGCAGGAGAACTGGCCCTACTCCTTGCTCCTTGCCAGAAGGAATGAACTCACCAGGACATTGCAGGAGAGCTAACCCTGGTGTGAGGACAAGGGAGAGCTGGCAGGCTGACCAACCCTGCAACTACCCAGGCCCAGAACCAGGGTTATGTGTTGGCTCATCCCAACATCCACTTCATCTGTGATCTGCTGGAGCATGTGAGGGGACCAATCCTGCAAACCCAAAGCTGAAGGATTTTCACGAATCAGGGCAACAACAGGATAACCAAGAGGAGTCCCAGTGAGGGCCCAGCATTGCTAGTGTAGCAGAAACCAGAGACCTTGAACCAGAGCAATGTCTATTGGCAATGAACACTTGGAAGTAAAGATATATGGATAAAAGAGTTTACTGCCTGATTTGCTTCAGCTTCCATAATGAGGTTGATTTTCTTCCTTCTTTCTTTCTCTTAAATTTTATTTTATTTTGGGAGGGGAAGTTGCAAGGGCAGAGGGTAGATATGAATGGATGGGGAAAATGAATGGGATGGAGATGCGTCATGTGAAAGACACAAAGGATAAACAAACAAGCAAACCTCTCCAAGTATGGTCTAATTTTTCTCATAAATAAATGTGTTATAGGGTCGAAGGGAATATTCCATGCTTAGCATAGTGCCTAACATATAGTAATCATTCACTATGTAATAATGTCTTAAAAAATAACCAGTTATGTGGTTCTCTCTTTATTTTTCAATTGTTCTCTGCCTCTTTAATTTCTGTGCACATACTTTACTCACTAGCAAATTGATATTGTGGTGCCTGGCACGAGAAACAAAAGTCCCCCTTTCAAGTACATTGATTTATTAC